>NC_063351.1:22835550-23055946 GCF_021869965.1 Rhincodon typus | reverse complement strand
ATTTCTGATGAAGGGTCTAGGCCCGAAACGTCAGCCTTTCTGCTCCTATGATGCTGCTTGGCCTGCTGTGTTCATCCAGCTCTGCACCTTGTTGTCTCGGATTCTCCAGCATCTGCAGTTCCTACTATCTCCTTTTGTTCATCTTTAGTGTCGCTGAGAAAGTAGTGGCAATACATGCACTGATGCTGCTTCCATGACGATATAGGTAAGTGATGCCTGCGCTTGAACAAAGTGACAACAAGGACATTATGATAGTTTCCAATTCGGGAATTGCTTTGACAGGAACAGAATTTGGAGACAATCATGTTTGTATGATGTTGTTGCTTTTGTCCCTCTTAATGGGGCGCTGTCAAACTGAGCTCAGAAAGTTACATCAGAGTCTCCTTTCGATTTTATGGACTGCAGTTGGAGTGTGCTGGTAGTAGATGATGTTCTTCACCTTATTTTGAACGGTGTACATAGGAATATATGTAAAAACTGAAAGAACTGGGGATGGTCTAAATCAGGAACAATAACAGAGGTTGCTGGAAAAGGTCAGCAGGTCTGGCAGCATCTGTGAAGAAAAAGTCAGAGTTAGCATTTCAGGTCTGGTGCCCCTTCCTCAGAACTGATGGTAGATGGGAAAATGTCGACTTATATGCAGGAAATAGGGATGGAGTAGGGAGTAAACGATAGGATAGAGCCCGAAGAGAGAGGAGAGCAGTTGAATAGACAAAGGAGTTGACAATGATCAGGCTGGGAGGGTGAATAGTTGTTAATGGGGACTGTTAGTGACTAACAATAGGTAGTGTGTAATGGCAGGCTATGTGATAACAAGGCCTGGTGTGTGGGGTAGGGGGCCAGGACATGGGAGAGTTGAGGTCCTAAAATTATTAACTCAATATTGAGTCCAGAGGGCTGCAGAATCCCCAAGCAGAAAATGAGGTGTTGTTCTTCCAGCTTGCATTGAACTTTGCTGGAACACTGCAGCAAGCCAGAGACAGAGATTTTGGCCAGGGAACAGGGTGGTGTGTTTAAGTGGCAAACAACAAGTAGCTCAGGGTCTTTTTTGCGAGCAGAACGTAAACGTTCTGTGAAGTGGTCACCCAGTCTATGCTTCATTTCCCCAATGTAGAGGAAATCACATTGTCAGCAGCGAATGCAGTAGACTAGATTCTGGAAAGTGCAGGTGAAGTGTTGCTTCACCTGAAAGGTATGTTTGGGCCCTTGGATACTGGGGAGGGAGGAGGTAAATGGGCAGGTGTTGCACCTTTGCCGGTTGCAGGGGAAGGTGCCGTGGAGCTGTGGGGAGGTGTTGGGGATGAAGGAAGTATGGACCAGGGTGTCGTGGAGGGAATGGTCCCTGCCGAAGGTGGACAAGGGAGGGGAGGGAAATATGTGTCTGGTGGTGGCATCTCGCTGGAGGTGGCGGAAATAGCGTCTGATGATCTCCTGGATGTGGATGCTGGTGGGATGGTAGGTAAGGACAAGGGGGACCCTATTGCGGTTGCGGGAGGGAAGAGAAGGGGTGAGGGCGGAAGTACAGGAGATGGGTCGGACCTGGTTGAGGGCCCTGTCCAGTCCTATTCTGCCCCCCACCAACGACTCTCTCTCCGATATATTGATGATATCATCGGTGCTGCTTCCCTCTCTTGTCTAGAACTAGAAAAGTTCAATGATTTCACTTCCAATTTCCACCAATTCCTCATTTTCACCTGGTCTATCTCTGACACCTCCCTTCCCTTCCTCGACATCTCTGTTTCCATTTCTGGGGATAGACTGGCCACTAATATCCACTATAAACCCACTGACTCCCATAGCTACGTGGACTATACGTTCTCACATTCTGCTTCATGTAAGGACCCTATCCCATTCTCTCAGCTCCTCCCTCTCCATCGCATATGTTCTGATGACGCCAACTTCAAACAAGGGAGCTTCCGAAATGTCCACCTTCTTCTTCAACCGAGCACTGTTGTCGACAGAGCCCTCAATCGGGTCCCGTCCATTTCCCGCACTTCCGCCCTCACCCCTTCTCTTCCTTCCCGGAACAGCGATAGAATTTCCCTTGTCCTTACCTGCCATCCCACCAGCATACACATCCAGAAGATCATCAGATGCCATTTCCACCACCTCCAGCGAGATGCCCCCACCAGACACAATACCCTCCCCTCCCTTGTCCACTTCTGCAGGGACCGTTCCCTCTGGGACACCCTGGTCCACTCTTCCTTCACCCCCAACACCCTCCCACAGTACTATGGCACCTTCCCCTGCAACCGGTGAAAGTGCAACACCTGCCCATTTACCTCCTCCCTCCTCAGTATCCAAAGGTCCAAACGTACCTTCCAGGTGAAGAAACACTTCACCTGCACTTCCCAGAATCTAGTCTACTGCATTCGTTGCCCACAACGTGGTCTCCTCTACACTGGGGATATGCAGCGTAGACTAGGTGACCGCTTCACAGAATGTTTACATTCTGCTCACAAAAAAGACCCTGAGCTTCCAGTTGCCTACCACTTTTGCACACCACCCTGTTCCCTGGCCAACATCTCTGTCTCTGGCTTGCTGCAGTGTTCCAGCAAAACTCAGCGCAAGCTGGAAGAACAACACCTCATTTTCCGCTTGGGGACCCTGCAGCCCCCTGGACTCAATATCAAGTTCAATAATTTTAGGGCCTAAACTCTCCCATGTCCTGGTCCCCTAATCCACACACCAGGCCTTGTTATTACATAGCCTGCTATTACACACTACCTATTGTTAGTCACTAACAGTCCCCATTAACAACTATTCACCCTCCCAGCCAGATCATTGTCAACTCCTTTGTCTATTCAACTGCTCTTCTCTCTCTTCGGGCTCTATCTTATCGTTTACTCCCTACCCCATCCCCCTCCTTATTTCCTGCGTATAAGCCACCGTTTTCCCATCTACCATCAGTTCTGAGGAAGGGTCACCAGACCCGAAACGTTAACTCTGATTTTTTCTTCACAGATGCTGATAGGAACATATGTGTCAGCTTTTTGAATATTGTTGCAGTTTCATCAAACCAGGCAAGTGGTAAGGATTCTAGTCTCCTCACTTAGGACTTGTGGATGATGGACAGTTCATGAGGAGTCAGAGGATGAGCCCCCTGCAGGGCACTTCCTCTTTGCCTTGTTTTAGTCATGTTCTGCATATGACTGACCAAGGAAGACAAGGATATTGATGGTCAAGGGCTTCATTCACTTATCCGATCTGAACATGAAGGTTGACTTCAAGCAACATTTAAAGTCTTTTCATCTGGTGGAAACTAGGCACTTAAAATTCCAGCAATGTCCAGCCCCTTTCCTATCCTGTAGTAATTCTAATGCCATTACTTTCACGGGCTACTAAGTTGTTTTGCTGACTGAAACATTATTAATAAATCCTTTTCTCATCAATAAGTAGCAGTGATAACCATGATACATGTCCATGCCAATACATGGCTCTTCATTGCCAAGCTTTTTTAACACTGGAGAAATGTAATAGTAGAGACCTCATGGACAAATGCATCATTGCACTATTCAAAGAAGGATCTGATCTTCTGCACTGGAGATACAATATCAATGTACCAATATGATTAATTATCATGAGAACCACAAACAACTTTAAGAGGATGTAATTCATTGTTAATAGATTGAAAGAATGAATATTGATGAAACTTAATTTGGAATATACAAAGTAATACATTTGAATAAAAAGGATAAGGATAAAACATAGACTAGATAAGCAGAAAAACTTGGAGTGTCGCTAAATTCTTTACAACTATTAATTCAAACTGATAAAGTTGTTGCATAACACTTGTAACTTTTTTTTAAATCCTTTGGTCATAAGGATTTCAGCATTAAGGCCACCATTCATTTGGTATAGGCACGCCCACAACACCATGAAGGAGAGAGTGTGAGATATTTTGATGTAGTGATGGTGAGATAACTGTCATATAGCTCCAATTTAAGATGGTGAATGACTTGGAGGGAAATTGGAGATGACATTCCCATGTGTCTGCTATCCCTGTTCTTTTAGTTGGAAAAGGTTACAGGTTTGCATGGTGCTGTCGAGGATCCTTGGTGAGTTGTTTTTATAAGTAGGAATACCAAACAAAAAAAACAATGACATACTTCTAATTCCATACAAATCAATGGCGAGATTATAATTAAAATGTTGGGTGATATTTCCCCTCCCCAGAGTGACATGGAAAATAGTGACAATGTTGGGAAAATGTGCTGAGAAAAAAAAAAATCAGAGTGTTTTATTATTTCTCAATTTTCCTCCCAAGTTTGAAACAGCATCTTCAGAATCTCACTATTGAGTAGTGACTACTTTAGTTCCATGTATTTGCATCCCCTTGTCAGCCCAACTCACCCCAATATTATTTCAATATTGTTTCAAAGTCTCCTTTCCTTCCCTGAGGAACTAGACCTTGCAAATTCCTGTCTTGTCATTCAGGCTGGGTACCTGGTAGCAGTAGCTCACCAATTGCTTGTCCTAGCCATCATATAACTCTGTCTTCACCAAAACAGCTCTGCATGTTCCAAGGACAGCATCCTCCTCTACCTTTTGTCCATGCAAGTTAGCATGGGAAAACCACCAGCCTTTGCTTGCCCTCTGTCTAACTTTCACATCAATTTAGCCCTTCAGGGACATATAGGAACTGTAGGCTCCTGCAGGTCGCTTAGCATGCAAGGATATACACACTTCCTGTATATCTAAATGGACTGCATCTTATGGCTCTTAGCTTGATTTCTAAGTGCTCACTCACTTTATACTTATTTTTGACTTGTGTTAATTTTTAGTGAAGAGGGAGAGGTAGGCAGCTTGTCACGGTGGTGTGCACTGAACTATAAAGGGGATGGACATGGTACTGTCACATCTAAGATCAAACACAAGTAGCTAATGCAGAAAACACACTGCATGTGCTTCAATCAAATGCCAATGTCTGAGAGTCAAACAGGAGCAGTCCTTAGTGAGGTCAAGAGAGAATACGGTCAGTCAGGGGTGCTCCACAATCAGTTATGGGGCTTATCCAATTCCAATCCGAGGTGTGGCCATTGTCGGTCAGGCACTAGGTCCTATTACAACCCAAGGATCCAGGTCCTCGCAGTCCAGGGATTGGGCTGAGGTCAGCCCTGCAGATCAAATACAACGAGTCTGCTGATTAAAGGTTCTTCAGTTGGGCTGCTATGGATTTGGCAGTCAGAGGCATGGGCAAATTTCCCCTGATATGAGACAAAAGAATGGATTGAGTATGATAGAGGCAGATAGAAGAGCAGTCAGTGGTGATGCAGGAACAGGAGAGGTGGTGAGATGTCCCCAGTGAATGAACGGGAAATGCAGGAAAGCTTAGTAGTTTGGGGGTATGTGGTAGATGAGAGCCATTGAAAGGACATGATACGTGAAATAGTGATGGTTGTCATCTTATAGTCATGACACTTGGTGAGATAAGTGCAAAATGGCAGAGTTCAAGTGAGTAATGACCCCATGAGTGTGAGGTAGCAGAGCAAATCATTTGCGCAACCTTTCAGAGCACAGAATTTCTCTAACATTTCTTCTGAACTGCTGTGTATTCCTTTTTACCCATGACTATCTGTGTTCAGGCTGGTTGTGTTTGGTGGTGTGATCTCCTGCAGGGCAATGCAGGATTAATCACTACCTCTTCACCTCACCATCACCACCCATACTCCAAAACCTCCAGGTCCTTTTCAGCAAAATCAAGAGATAACTTAACTTATCTTTTTGGGCCATTTCATCATTGAAAGCAGTTGAGCACCACAGTGTGTCTAGCTTGCAGTGTTCAGTGGAGCTTTGAATATAGCACTAATGACATAAATGTTGGAATGTCCTGGCAGTGTGAGCACTTCTGCCTCTCCAGCCACATTATTACATGAGAAAGGCACTGAAGAACTAAGTTGCATATTTAATGACGCAAGCAGGAAATTCAGTGAGAGAAGTTAACTGTGAGCAATGGAAGACAGGCCCCATGCGTCTCACTCAACAAAACACTTTAACTCTAAATGGGAAAAATCAGCTCAAGATGTCCAGTTCTGTGTTCCTCTTGGAAAGTTATCCATGCCAAGGAAAGGGTGCAGAAGATGATAGCAGTGTCGATAATTGCTACTTAAAGTGAATAGACAAGGGAAACTGGGACCACTTTCATTTAAATGAAAGTGATTAGAAGGTGATTTTATTGTAGTGTTCAGAAGTATGAGTGGTTTAGATATGAAAAGTTCTTTAGCATTTTGTGAGTTAGTAACTAGATGGCAAAAATTTAAGATCATGATAATTTATCAAATGAGTGATTTAGTAGAGTATTTTTGCAGTGTTAGAAAATAGGATCCTCAACTTGAAACAGTGTCGAAATAAAGGGAATTTATAATGACTTTTAAAAGGGTAGTGGATAAACATTCGAACAAAAATTAAGAATGTGGAAAAAATATAAAGGAACAAAAGTACAATGATAGTTCATTCTGATGTAATGAACCAACTATTGTTCTTCTAGAGCTGTAAAGTCTATGACTGTGGAGATCTATTACACAATCTGATTACACAATGATGGTGATGGGATTGGCACATTGTGGTTTCTTGCCATGGTCCTGTTTATTGGATCAATGTAGTTCTTTAGCTGAAACAATTTGTTCCAGAGTAACCCCTGATGTAGTTAGAAAAGACCCAGAGGTTGTTTGAGTATTCTGTCATTTTTTTTTGATAACATTACTTGCTAAATTCTTAATGAACTGGCTAGACAGTGTAACCTTGAGTAAACTTTCCCAGCACTAAGGAAGTGGCTTTGGAATAGTGAAAGTAGGAAGATTTGATTGACTCGCACTGGGCCAGCTTTGCTCCACAATGTGTACCACCTCATTTTGTTTTTCTTGGAACTGGTGTCTCAGCAGTAATGGCTTCCTCTCTGGAAGTTGTAGGCCACCATTTCAGGCATTTTGCCCTACTGTGAAAATAGATTGATTTTTTTCCTGAAGGTATGCAGGTGCCCCTGCTATGACAGGAAATCTGAAATTGAATGGAGGTAACTTCACAGAAGATCTCCCTAGTCAGAAGGCGATCTGTTGCAACCACTTCTTGGACACTGTTGTCTCCGCTAATGTAGCTCTTGTTGCAATGGCAGCTGCCATACTCAGATTTAAGGTGTTTCCATGATGCTACTGATGTTCCTGCTCCTGGCCTCTCAGGGATGCTCACACTGCAAAAGTTGCTGGAAACCATATGTGTGTTGGGTTTTAACACCCCTGCCGTAATTTAAGCTGGGGACGCTCATAAAATAATGAGGGGGCTTTCCACAGCCTTTCTGCCCACTTTCAATCTGGCTCCTATATTGTGATGGCTGAGGAGAGGATCAGGTAACCAATCCAGCATTAGGCCTATTGAAGCCCTGAATTTGTTGATTAATGACCACTTAAAGACTTCATTTTGCTGTCACCGCTGTTTCACATTCAAGAGGGGAGGTGGGGCAAGGCAGGTAGCTGCATGCGCACTGCTGCCAATTATTATGTGGGATGTTACCTCATTTAGCAGGTGAGTGGCAGCAGTCTGCACACTGAAGGCATTACCCTGTCCCCAAGGTCAAACACCCTCACCACAACAGGCTCTTAAACCTAGTCCCTCAATCCCCTACAGGGGTCTGCCACATCCAGATCTGTCCAAAAGCTCAGATCTACATTTAAGTATCTCTATTATCTTTTTGTGATCATAGGGAGTCCCAGCATGCCTCACACGATCCTGGTATTGGCAGCAGGACTATGGGCAGAAATCATGAGCCCCCCTTCTGCTCTTGCCCTGTACTCTGCCCCTGATCTGAGCCCAATGGGACCCATACAGCCTTAGTTGTTGGTCTGTGAAGTACCCTTGCTGGTCCTGGGCCCCGGTCGCCAGAACCACAGGGCTGCTGGCCAATCAGAGTGGTTTGTGGGTCTCTAGTGTGGGCCTTCCTCCCAGTTGGGGTCTGAAGACCCACTCTGTGTCAGTATAGGCTGCTGCCCAGTGTAATATTGCTGCAGGGCAGTTTGGTTTCCAATGGATGGGCTGATGACAGATTGCTTGGCTGGCATGGCGCCACCCAGAATCCAGGCCAACAGGTCAGGCAACTTTTGTGGCGAGTCAAACAGAGGTAATGTGAGAGAGTTTTCACAGCATATTGTGAGTGCTTTGAGGGCAGGGTTCCAGAGGAATAGCCAAAAACATTAATCTAAGTGGGAGGACAAAGCTCAATCCAATACATGTTTCATGTTCATGCCCCCTTGCTCAGAGCAGGCAGTAATGGCAGAAAGCCAGTTGTGAAGATAATCAATAGGGATTTTCCCCAAACTTTTCTATCTTCCCAAACGTGCAGATATGCCCTGCAGTGTGCAGAACACTGCGGCTCGTAGAGGTGAGTGCACAACAAGAGGTGAGTGCACAACAGCAGATCCTCGGTGCCAGATATTTAATACAATCTGACTTTTACTTGCTGACAATGGAAAATCAGCGATCATTCTCAAGCACTGGGAGCTGCTGCCACTGAGTGTGATTGGATCAAAGAAATGCCTTTCAGACTCTTCAAGATCACCTCCCTTTCTTCACATTGCTCTCTCTCATGTATCAGTCACTATAGCTGCACTCCCACAAGAGCCACAATAACCTGCCTTACTTCTCAAGTACTGATTATCCCTCCACATCCCTAATCCCATCCACAGTCTCCAATTGGATGGTGATCCCAAAGGTGGGTTCTTAATGGCCCACCTTCCATAAAATCATACCTGACCTTCCCCGACAGCTCCAAAGGCCTCCGATGTCCAGATAATCTGGAAGATTAAGTTCTATGTTTCAAGCTGATTATTTTACATCAGGAATTCATCAGACTGAATTGTTAACTCTGTCTCTGTACCTACTCAGAGCCAGAGAGACAATATTTCTTCTTCACATCTTAGAACATCCCAACAAGCAGTTAAGTGTGATTCTTTAATGAGTTAGAGTACTCGGTCACTGTACTTTGCTATGCACGCACAACATGAGTTTAACTTGTGGCCCTGTAATACAGGGTCAGATTTTCTGTGGATCTCAGACATCCACTCCCTGCATCACCAACCTCAGTAGCAGCAGTGTATACCACCTGCAAAATTCACTGCAAAATTCAGCAAAGGTCCTTAGACAGCACCTTCCAAATCCACGTCCAATTCCATCTAGAAGGACAAGGGCAGCAGATGCACGATAACACAACCACCTGTAAGATCGCCTCCAAGCCTCTCACTATCCTGACTTTGAAATATATCATTGTCCTTTCAGTGTCATTGAGCTAAAATTCTGCCACTCTCTCCCTCATGGCATTGTGGGTCTACCTACACCCAATGGACTATAGCAGTTCCAGAAAGCAGCTCCCCATCACCTTCTCAAGGGCAACTAGGAATGGAGAATAAATACTGATCCAACCAATGAAGTTCACATCCCACAACTGAATTAAAGAAAATATTACCAACACAGGGCCTCTAACAGGACTTTGCATTAATTAGACTTGCCTTTGCACCATTCAGTTTAAAACATTTGTTTCCTCCTACTTTGCAGGTAGTGATGCTGATTATGCTGCAGCAATAGGGTATGTGGGAACCGAGTGAACGGGTGATCAACAGCTTGGGTAATCTCTCTAATCAATCTGGATGGAGGTTTGAGATCGAAACAGCTGAAGGAAATGTCAATGAGAGTTCAATGTCAATCCCACCCTAGATAAAGAAATATTCAGAAGGAAAAAAGGATTGAAATTTAAAAAGATTAAAAAAGGATAAAAAGTTTTTTTTATAAAGGTGTCGTATACAAAAATACTTCGAAGAACAACTAATACCTGAAGGAATGAAACTTGTAATAATTAATTTTCAGTTTCAAACAGGTTGATTAGCAGTAATTAACAATTATTACATCATTTCAAGCATATTCATGCATGTAGTGATAAGGTTTAGTTTGTAACGACCAACCAACTTGATGGCATTCAATATATTTCAAGCTGAGGCAGACAAGAAAATGGCATTTTCACAAAGCTAATGGAAAACCAGTGTAACTCAGTCAGCAACTTCTGGGTATTCCAGTTCAAACCTATATCTGCACTTTGCAGAAACAAATTGAAGAGCACCATTCACCTCATGGTTTTGACAGCAAATTCTGGCCCAGAGTGTTTCATTCACACAGCAGTGGGCTACATTATAAACCTGACTCCTACCTTTTCCCCTCACTGCCCTCAACCCCATGCATAGAACTAGCATTGCAGACTGGCAACCTGTTAACAGAAGCTGCTTGATTCTCGTAGTGAGCCAGGCATGCCGAAATTTATCTTAATGTCACTATTCAAACTAGAATGCTAGAAATGGCACTTCATTCTGCCAGCACTCAGCCACATTATTAGTGCATCTTGCTTGATGCAGAGTAATTTAACTTGACTTAGAATTAACTGTTCCATGCAAGAACAGTCACACCATATTCATACTGTTGTTATCAAATACTACCTGTGAAAATCCTAGTAAAACAAAAGTATTAGTTACAGATGCAAGAGCATTTGGCAATTGTCAGTTTTCCTTCAGGGGGCTGGCACAGAGGCAGATGGGTAGTGAGGTGAACATGGCCGTCTGCTTAACAGGGAGACCAAAGTATACCTTTTCCAAGAAGCTGGTAAACAATTTCTAAGCATGGCTTTGAGTTTAAAAGATAGTCTAGATAGAAACCAGTAATTTAAAAAATCCTGGCTGATGCGATATGTAGCACTTGTGCTGATGTTGATGCTGCACTTTGTGCTCGTATTAGAAACAGACTGAGCATGTAACAAATATTTAATAATTCCAAAACAAAATGCACTTTATCAGTAATTTTTAGAAATACAAATGTGTGCATGTATATACATACATTAATAGATTGATTTGTAATTTATAGTGGTGTCACACAGGGATCAAGGCTCAGGCCTCAACTGTTTATAATTGCTATAAATGACTTAGTGAAGGGCTGAAAGGCACAGTAGCTAAATTTGCTGATGACAGAAAAAAGGTAAGAAAGTAATTTGTGAAAAGCACACAAGGAGGTTACAAAAATATATTCATTAGTTAAGTGAATGGATAAAGATGTGGTAAATGGTGTATAATGTGTGAAAAAAGGATGTTGCACATAAAATAAAAATAATGTATATTTATCTAAATGGTGAGAGACTGCAGAGCTCTGAGATACAGAAGGATCTGGGTGTCCTTGTACATGAATCACAAAGGGATAGCATGCTGGTAATGCAAGAAATTAGGGAAGCTAATAAAGTGTTTATTTATCATAAGGGGAATTGAATCTAAAGAATGGAGGTTAAGCTTCCGTTATACAGGGTACTAATGAAACCTCATTTGCAGTACCCTGCACATTATTGGTTACCTTTTTTAAGGAAGGATACAAGTGCAGTGGAGGTAGTTCAGAGAAGGTTTATCAGGCCAATTCCTGGAAAGGCTGGCTTGTCTTATGAGGAAAGGTTGGAAAGGCAGCTAGGCTTGCAGCTACTGGAGTTTAGAAGTGTGAGAGCTGATTTGATTGAAACATATAAAATCCTGAAGAAGCTTTACAGGGTACATGGGGAGAGAACGTTTCCTCTTGTAGGAGAATTTAGAATGAGGGGTCACTGTTTAAAAATCAGGGGTCATCCATTTAAAACAAAGATGAGGCAATTTTTTTTCC
This sequence comes from Rhincodon typus, assembly GCF_021869965.1. NCBI lineage: Eukaryota > Metazoa > Chordata > Chondrichthyes > Orectolobiformes > Rhincodontidae > Rhincodon > Rhincodon typus. The sequence continues at coordinate 23,044,282 of NC_063351.1, read as the reverse complement.
CTCTCTTTGTCTTGGAATTCACTTCTTAAAAAGATGCAGATGCAGAGTCCTTGAATATTTTTAAGGCAGGGGTAGATAGATTCTTGTTAAGCAAGAGTTTAAAAAAGCTGTCACAGTGTAGGTAGGAATGTGGATTTGATTTTACAGTCAGATCAGCTACAATGTGATTAAATAGCAGAGAAGTTCAAGTGGCTGAATGGCCTGTTTTGTCTGGTTGTATGTTGGTATAATGGCATTGACGTATGTGTCAACGCCCTTCTCCATGCAGCCAGGGTAAGTTCCAGAATCTTCTCTTTGATATCTCACACCAGCTCTATCTCTCCTCCTGCACCCACCTCCCATCAACTCTCAGGTTCTATCACTCTCACTTTTGCATGTGAATCTAACCTACTCACCCTCTCCCATCCTAACTCCCAACACCACTGACCGTGCTCTGCACTGCTGATTTTCTTGCTCAGGACACCTCCCCACCTGCACCAACTGTAATAGCTATGCCACTCACTTTCCTCTCATGTAATACCTGTCTCTCTCCCATTCCAGAGGAAAACACCCCTCAGTAGGGCAGAAATGGTCTAGGTCGATTGTGCTCTGTTTAATATCTGCTCCTCACTCCTTACAAGGAGCAGATCCTGACTCTGACCACTCCAAGTGGGGTCTGGACTGGTATCATAGCTGCAGACTCACTGTGACTCAAGGCTATCCACTTGACTTACAAATACGAGAAGCTTCCTGGCTTTGTGCAAGGCTTTTGCTTGGCACAATGCAGCGCAAGGGGAACAAGACCTGGGGCAGCGTGAGGGAAAGCGAGTCCCAGTGCAGCACAACATACCTTGTTGCAGCTGAGTGCTGGTGAGGAGCGGACTGGAGGCTTGGAGTGCAGCGGGACAGTTGTTGGACTGGGGCCTGATGTGGTCAATTGGACCACATGCTGAGCTGCTGCTATTTGAAACTCTTTACTGGACTGTGTTATCAATCCTTTAACTATGTTCTAACTATTTTGGTTCTAACTTATTTTTTGACACTGTAAGTAATGATACTACTTTTCATTTTATTCCTTTATTCCTCTTTGTATCCAAGATTTGTAAGTAGGTATTTGTACCTAAGATGGCATCATTAGAGGCTGCCATTGTAAAAACATTTCACTCTTCTCCTGTACTTCTCTACTGGAGTACACATGACAATAAAGGATCTTCTTTTCGACATGGCAATGCAAGTTGGCATTAATAGGAGCCTGGGATCTCTAAATGGCAATGCAAGGCAAAAACGCTGTGAGCATCCAGATAGTCTCAGAGTGAGTGAGTGCTATGATACGCAGCCTGGTCCAGTCCACGGGCTGGATGGTGTGTGTCCTTGAAGCAGTGTTGTAGCTGCAGAGTTACAATGATAGTTACCAGTGCAGTCCGAGTTACAGCACTAAAGTGTACAAGTGTACTCTGAGTGGACTGAAGATGTGCCATGAGCATTCATAGAGGCTGGCATGTGTCGGATGCCAATTACTGTGGATGTGGGGAGAATGTGACTGGTGGCTATGGAGCATGCCCATTAGATGTTTGTGCATGGTTTGTAGGATGTCGTTCAGAGGAAGGGAAGCTGAATCCCCTTAGGTTCTCACTCTGGTTTTCTTGTCAAGTTTTCCTGACCTCCAAAATAAAACAAAGAACTGCAGATGCTGGAGATCTGAAACAAAAACAGAAAGCACTGGAGAAACTCAGCAGGTCTGACAGTATCTGCGGAGAGAAAAATGGAATTAACATTAACTCTGTTTCTCCCTCCATTAATACTGAGTTTCTCCAGTATTTTCTGATTTTGTTTCCCAAAATCTAGCTTTTTTGGGGAAGTTTGTTAAAATGGGAGGCTGAATATTAATGAGACAAGTTGTTCCACCAGCAAGAGGTTTTAACAACAATTAATCCCTGTCAACTGGCATTTCACCACAACGCTTTTGAAAAGCATAAAGAATGGAGCAAGATGATCTCCGTGTCAAGAAGGGCCTTAATGCTGCACATCTTGCCAATGCGCATGTCACTCAGATCCCCATAAGTTTTTGCCGATATTGTTCCAATTCTCAACTTGAAATGTGAAACTTTGCTTCATCACAATTGTCTCATCTTATCTCCCTGATCACTGAGAGTACTTTATAATCTGTATCAATAGCAATATACAGGCTTTATGAATAACAAGGCTAACTTAATTTTGAATGTTATGATTACTTTACCTCAAGATTCGTGAGCTACAAGCTTCTCAACTCCAGCGCTTTTACCTTCTGGACCTATTAATTTCATTTGTAGAAATGTGGACTTGGCTGGAGTGCACTCCTACAAGGGAACCTAACTTTACAGCAAATGGGAAAAGGAAGCTAAATCCAAATACATGATTTTCCCATTGTAAAAATTGCGTTCCACTTAAATTTTGTTAGCATTTTCTGTTAAAGAGTTTGGAGATAGCAGATTGACAACTAATTTTCTATCTTCTATTGCTGACCTAAATCTAAGATAGGTTTAGAATTGATTAAAGGCTATACAATGCTTGTTAATGTTAACAAGAAATTTTTTTATGCTGTAGTTTAATTGACTCAAAGAAAGATATATATTTGCAGCCAACACAATTCAAATCAACACTTCTATTTACTAAAGACTGTTAGCATCATCATAAATTGAACTGTAAATGCAAGTCTGCCATGACCATATTGTTTTTCTTCAATATAGTTTAAATGCTTATAGTTTATGATTCATAGTTAATTTCTTCCCAATATATTTCTGACATAAATGCATAATATTGTTGTGACAATCATATTATGAAATATACCTTCAGATCCTGTCTTGTCTTAGCTTGTCACCTAGATCACTCCATCTCTACCACCGTCTGCTGAATAATAACATGAGGTCCAAAACCATTATTTTTCCAAAATATTTAGACATCCAAAATGAATAGAGTTGAAGGCAATGTGTTGTTACTTCGCTTCTACTAATGTTTATAAACCTTTTGAGATTTGCTTTCCAGGTTTATGACATATTAGAAGTGCTTTGAAAATCACTGATAACCACCTTCCTTTCCTATACATATCCCATGGCCATTTGGAGAATTCTAGGCAATGTCAAAAGGGCTTAAATGCTGGAAAAGAAGGGGATAGATATGATATACAGAGGAAAGCTTATATAGCTATGATAGATGGATCGATCAACAGAGAAATTTTTATTAGGCACTATTGCTTATTTAATTAATTATTACCATTATTGCATTAAAAATAATAGTCTGTTTACTAAATAAGACATGAAATTCAAACAAACAAAAAAAAATTAACCATTTGTTGTTTATCATGTGTATTCCGGTGGCTGTCTACACATTGTATGCACATTGCTGTATCTCTAGGGCTGAGGCCAGAGAACAATGCCATCTCCTGTCCTAGGATGGTATTGATGTACCAGACAAGCCTGCAGAACTAAAACCTCTTTTGGTTTGGTATCCTGGACAATGAAAGTGATAAAAGTACATTTATAGTCACATTATATTTGCATTATTCAAGCTAATAAAAGGCACTGAAATTGGCTTTGAGAACGGTCTGTGTACAAGAATGATTCTAATTACACTGAGGATTTATTTGACATGATAATAATGTTGTACTCGATAATGCACATAATCTTTGACCAAAAATCTGACATCATATTTAATCTTGCACTGCTCAATGCCATTACTGAGTGTTCAAGCTCATTGCAAAAAGCTTTATACCTTCGGATTTGAAACGTCAAAGACTCAGGTCATCCCTTTTGGCTGTTGCATTATATCATTTTTACTACAATCACAACAGAAAATATTTGAACAATTATTTCAATCAAACTAACTATCATAATGCAAAATTCCATAATTAAGGAAGAGAGAACTTTATTGATGATAAGTTTAGGTATGGGGCCCTGGCTTGTTCATAATCATTTTGGAGTTTGAAAAATAAACTATGCCAAACAGACTAAACTGACAGCCCTGGGATTCTATTCAATCCTTGGTTATATTTCAATATAATGAATACACAAGTGTTCAGTGTTAAGAACTCCTTTGTGATTTTAAGTGCCTCCAGTAGTCTAAGTGTTAAATTTGTAAAATATAACAGAAAAGTGACTTCTGCCAGAAATACTGCACATTAGTGTCACAAACAGTTTATCCCATCAACCATGTTACTTAATGCAGTTATCAATAGAAATAGAGAATGCCTGGTGTAAGAACAATTAGAGCAGTCCACAGTGACACATATTATAGACATCTGAGCCATGCAAATAAAGTGCTTGTAAATCCAGACACACTACATGTACCAAGTCCTACATCACCGGTAGTTTGGAATGGACACAGGCCTACTGAGGGAATTCACACCTTAACGGTGCTTTCCCCCTCATTCAATTCATTGGAGAGTTGTGACAGCCCGAGGGCGCATCCGTCAGAAAGCCAAAGCTTACATTTAAATGTCAAGTTGACTGCAAACCTCTTTACAGAGTCGCATTTGCTCGTCACTCAAAATTAAGACTTCATTCAGATTAACTATGCCTGTGCTGTGTTTTTCTATTTATTTGAATCAAAGCAGGCCACATTGGGAAGCAAAGCAGCTCCGTTTTTACTTCATGTGTTCTTAATTAAAGAGGCCATGTAATCATTTAAGAAAATTGTGTCAGACAGAAATTTGATGCATGCAAACACAAGACTCTTTCGGGAGTATCCGACATGACAGTGGCAGTGAAGTCCAGCAAAGCATTTGTGAGAACAGTTACTGCCATTAAGTTGGCCACCCTTGAATTGGACCTGCATGTTTACAGCAATCAATTTCTGTCCAGCCATATTTTCTTAAAGAATGACATAGGCCTTTTAAGATGCTAAAACGGAATTTACTGTTCTTCACAGGATGCAGTAAATCATATCTTCTGTCATTAGGAAATAAATAACACATTCTCAGCTAAAAATGAGACAATTTAGTAAGTTTACTTTAAAACTGAAGGGGGTTTAGTTGTGGTTTTATTCCTGTCTAGATCATTTTCTAACAGTCAGTAAAATTATTTGTTGCACAGTTTAAAGCAAATTTAGTCAAAATAAAGTTAAAAAAGCTAAGTATAATACAACTTTTCATTCGATGCATTCTTAGAGATATAAAATGAATTACCAATGTCTAGTGTTACTTTAGTGCAAGAACTTCACCACTCAAAAGATTTCTTGATTTGTAACAGAGTAATTTTGTTAAGTAATAATAATCTAATACATAAAGCAAGTGATTTTAGTTTGTCATATCTGTCATCCTTCAGTGGTAGAGATTTGTGAGGAAAATTCATGCGAGAATAGCACTTTGCAATTGACCACATCAGGAAAGTGATTGTAAAATGCATCTGCTTGATTAACAGCATCCTTTTTCACATTACTGCCCAGGCATTATGCTCAGGTTGTTAAGTTCATGACTTTTGTGCAGTCACAAAGCAGATTCCAAAAGGAAGTGAGAGAATACAGTTTTTTGGGGAATATCGGAGCTTTCTGAAGACATGTTGAGGTATAATAGGATTCAGTTTAGTGCTGCCTGTGCGATGCTAATGATTATCTTTCTTAGCCTGATAAAGCAACTGACATTGTGATTGAGACACAGCTTATGCAACTGAGTCTGTACTCACCTAAATGTCAGGAAATATATTTCACATATGCTCGAGGTCTGTGCAAATGGATGCTGGAGTCACTCCAACACAAATTAAATCGGAATAAAGTTGCTCTATAGTAAATACCAGCACTGTTTATTTTCTTATAGTATTAATTTGTCAGCTCACTTCCTGCCTTATACCGATACTTTATACATATACAAACTGAAAAGACAAAACATCAAATTATTTGGTTCCTCCTTGTGGTTCAAAACTGTTTAGATTTGTACTAACCATTTAACGCCGTACTAAATAGTTAGTGTTTCTGTGAATTAGTTTGTTTTATGCTAACTTTTTGAACAGTGAAATTCGGTTACAAGTTTCAGAATAATCTTTTTAAACTTGGATATTCACAAAATATTTGAGCTGTTTAATATCCCGCTTTTTCCAGTAATCAATAATCTGTAGGATGATAAAAATGAAATAAACTATTTTAGTTTTACGTCCCCTTGTACCTCCTCATTAGCAAAATATTGAAATTTTACTTCGGTTCAAAGATGCTATTTAGTTTGCAATGGTTAATGACGTTTGCATGTTATTCTTCACTCAAAATGACTTTGACTGACATTTTGAATAAATAAAGGTTAATAATGAAGTAAGAATGTTCAATATTTTACATTTATATCTCATGTACTCCTTATTAGAAATTCCCCTGTTTCAACTGTAATATTTGAAGAGGACAATATCTGCATATTTAAGAGCTTGGAAGAGATGAAATAATATGGGTTGAGGATGTGCGAGATTCCAGAGGGACAAAAGAATCCCACAGAACCAGTGGAGTAAGTGCTGAATTCCTACAGGTACAGAGTTTCCACGCACGGGTATGTGTGGGATTTTCAGCAGTATTTTCTGCACAAATGCCATCCGCCAATTATTTTTGCTTGCCTCCATTATCTTCCTTACTGAAAAATATTAATACAACCTGGTCAAATTATTAACACTGATAGAGCCACATTTGAAACCATTGTTGTAATCTTAGTGATTTCAATTTCACAGCGATTAAAAGGTAACAACAAGGTGCAAGATATTTAAGAAACTCTGACATTTGTTTTTCTTACTGGACAATTTGCATTAAATGGAGATACTGTAATTTAACTGAGAATTTTCAGTATTATTACTTGTTAGATTGCTTCAGAAAAAGTTGTAACATAGAGATTAAAATGGTCTTTTGAAAACAATGTATCTTCGTCTATAAGCTGTTGTTATTATTTAAGATTTTTTAATGGCATTCTCACAATATACAGGTATATGGAGCATATTTATCTAGCGGAGGTATGGTAATAAATACAAATAAGTAACAAGGCTAAAAGCAGCCATTGATCTGACTTGGGCAGCTTCATGTAATAGTTAGTTTACATTCTTAAGTTTTATTTTCCCCTAATGGCCCATCATGGTAAAAATGAACTACGCAGTATATATACAAATATATTGTGGTAACATTTTAAAAATAGTACAGCAATTATAATACTTGTAGTTTTCTTCATATGACCAGGCTATGTACACCTAATGTATTTATTTTCTATTATCCATCATTAGATTACTGAAAATAATTTTGCAAACATTATTTAAATTTATTATGTGAGGTGGAAAATGCTACTGTGACACAATATGCTGAAAATGAAGTGCCCTGAGGGTTAATACAGTCAAGAAGTAAAGAAGTGTTTTGGACATGTACACAACATGTGTTTTACTGCTATAATTAAATGAGGTGGACTGGGACTTAATACATATGGACTTTGAATTGCTTAAATTTAGATTAATATGATTTGAAAACTTTCTACCAAATTAGATATTGAAAGGTTAGATTTTGTGAAAGACAATACACAGGCTAGCTACAATATTACAATCTCCAACGATTTCTGCATAACACCAAATCGTTTTTTTTTGCAGTACTATCCTTAAAAGAACAGCAGGCTTTTAAATAGCTGAAACATGTAACATCGGAACCTGTTTTGAATATGGAATAAAAATTGAGGCTGACCCTTACTGATAAAATATGTTCCTAAAGTGGAACTTGTCCCCAGGGATGGCTCTGCATGTCCACCCAACCCCCTCCTCCAAACCCACTCCTCATCCCCCCTTCACTGAAACCCACCACAGCAGCAACAATTGCTTATTCTACAAAAAAAAAACAAAAGTCAATATTTATTGAGCTTTAACTCACAATAGTGGGCATGCTGGCCAGAAAGGAATTTTCACAAATTCAGGAAACATTTAAGAGGTAAAACCAACATCCTGAGACAGGAGACAGGCAAGCCTTTGACACCAACTTGGTGAAGAAACGTACTGGAGAAACCTTTAGACAGGAAGGGCCTAGTGCGGGGTCAGGACAAGAGGGACACAGGAACAAGGCAAAGGAGAGCAGAACTTTCCAAGCTCCATCACTAGCAATGAGCTTTCTTTTCATGGGAATTTAGTCCTCCAGAGTTTAAATTTGCTGAACTGTACTAAAAACTACACTGGAATCTAGCAGTAATTGTGTTACAGTAGAAGCCTGCTAATGGGTACCCTGTTAATATGAATGTTCATTTAAAGGGAACATTTGCTCAGGCACCAATTAATTCCCCATACATTCTGCAGTGTTTGCTCAATAGGAATGATTGGATAAAGGAAATGTTTTTCTTGCCACATGGGTGTTCCTGTTACAAGCCTTATACTGTTCAGGAAATGATTTTAAATCATTGATAAAATGTAATCTGCAAATTATATCCAATTTTATAGTCTTTTTTCCTAATAAAACAGTACTTCTTAAAAATGCTACATAATTTGAGCTTCATTGAGGTAAAGTTCTGAAAATAACAAATTGTTCATACTTGGCCCTTTAGAAACAGCTTTTTTTAAATTTAAAAAGATCAACTTTAATGTACCCATTTTGAAAATGACCCTTGGCAGAAATTTCTCATGAAGTGAGTCGGCAAATTGCTGCAAACTTGGTAATTTAAGAAAAGGAAACGGTGATACGAAATACAGAGTAAAAATTGTTCAAAGGTGACAATGCACTGCAAAGGTTAGTGTTCCCAGACATTATACCACTGTTAGTAGCTTGTTACTGGAAACTCGATGTAAGTATTAATGATTGGAGTCAGGAACAATGGGACTAAATTAGAAGCAGGCTGCCATTAATAAAACAGAAAATAAAACTCCATTTCTGCACATTTTCAAAAATGTGTGGTGCTCTCAGAGGTCCTTTCATTTTAACCAAATCAGGGGGAACTTGTCTTCAATGCGGTGAGGCAGATGGAACAATAAATCACGGAAGCCATCGACTGCCTGCAGTGTGCTCACCGCAGCTGTCACTTTTTTGTCTCTTTGGTTTTAGCTGACATGGTTTTAGGTCCACTGTGAACCAATCTGGACTTTTTTTTACAGTCATATCCATCAAAATGGCTAGTAACCATCAACCTACTGCAGCGATCGATTCGTCCAGTTATTCTCACGCATAGCCAATGCTGTGCTCTCTAGGTGAGACATGGGAGACGCACCTCATTTTAGCTTTTGCCTGAAGCTACAGCTGTGATTTCAGAGCAATCTTTGCCAACGTTATTAAAGTTGCATCATGACGAAGATCAAGCAACCCAGACTCCTTGCTTTGTGACAATCCCCGCTCACCCCTCCAAAAAAAAAAGCAGTATTAAACAGCTTGCACAGTATACTGTGGCATTTTCTTCCAATGTTACTCTTGCAAAGTAAAGAAGTGGATTTTTTACATAACCTTAGCTGTCTCAATAAAGGTCAGTTCTTGACCATCAGTTATTATTTCTATCCAGATGGTGGCGCTCTGGTGTCAGTAATTCCAGAGCCGTTTGAGCACAAATATAATGACATGTAATGTGTGCCAAACCAACACAGGAAAAAAGATATAACTCTCCAAATTAAAAACCTGAATTAAAACCTGCTGTTTCCTCTTCAATAATGTGAAATGTGATTTCAACAACTAAAAAAGTCTGCAAAATATAAATGTCACCTGTTTTAAGTGATATAAATCCCTGAAGTGGATTGTTACCCATTTTTCTACAGTTTTCCTTCCACCTTGTAACGGAAGTTAAAGTGTGTCCAGTTTCACAGTAACAACCTTTAAAACAGATTCTGAATATCACAGCAATCAACGTATCTCCCTCAAAAATGTTTTGCTTTAAGGAAGTTCAAAAACATTTTTGTAGCTTGCATTAATATATCACATCCTGCTTAAAACTGTACATTTTAACCAGATCTGTACTAGGTATAGATTAAACACAATATTAAAGAATAATTTAAGACAATTTTGACATTTTGCTTGGATTAAATTTTGTCTTGTGAAATGATAGATTGTACTTATAATCCTCCATCTAAGTTCTAGATACATTTTAGACAATGATGCACTCTAGTCTCCTTCCTCATTGTGTGTGTATTTTTAATGGTTGAACAGGTTTACTGTTATTAACAGCAAACTGTTCCTAGCAACAACAAAAAAAAAGCCAAGTCACCCAGGTGTCATTTTTCTGTAAGTGATGAAGTCACAGCTTTGGGAAGTGTTGTACTTTCTGGCAGCGAGTGTGTGACACTTTTCTTTGCAAACTCCGTGACACATTTCCAGATATCAGAAGATGCCTGTACAGCTCAGGGGAGTCCTTCGCTGTGAGTGAAATGTAAGGTCACAGACATGCCTTGCTGTTTTCAAAAGTTGCAGGACTGTTGTGTTGTGGAGGTTAGTAAACCAAACACAAAGGATAGTGCAGCATCTTGTCTGAAATAAATGACCGTGGAAAGAGCTTCTTTATAGACAGTGTCCACCTCATAGTCTCAAAGTTCAACCCCTTGGCAAAACTGAGATAAAATTACTCATGTAAATACAGAGGCACCGTTATTTTCAATAGGCAAAGAAAAGATAGTTTTGGCCACTCTTTCACCTGAAAGATAGATCATCTCTTTTTACAGCTCAGCTTTGAGGCCCCTTAATTCCTCCTAAAGCTTCTTTTAAGCTAGAAAAAAAAAGTTGAAAGTAAGATATTAACTTTCAGGTTGTGAATAGGGCCCCAGCTCAGTCTTTCGATGCTCCAGCACCATCTATTCCTAGTGTGAAATCCAATAGTATCATAGCAAGCAAAGTCAGCTAATTAGTGGCAAACAGATGAGAGCCCATTCATAACCGGCTATGGTTGGAATGATGAATGTTGCTATGCATCTTGTAACATTTACAAGGATACTGAGAAGGCAAGCAGGGTGTGATAACATGGCAGGAAGCAGGAAAATGATTCATTCCTTCATAGTCTGCCCCATGTTCCATGGATCACTGACCTGTCCTAAAGTCCCATAAACTGCTAGTCAAAGATGACATTGTTCAGCCTGCTCATGAATGTTTCTGAAAGGCTAGAACAGCATGCAAAGTAAGATCCAGTTATTGTCTCTTAAACTAAACCCTAACCTGATATTTCCAGGCTTCTTTTATGTTTGTACCTTTATAAGCCTGGTCTTTCTTTAAAAATATGCCACATGAGATCTGAAGACAATATCCCTAGTCAAACAAAAATGTAATAGATGCGTTATGACAAAAATTCTGTGCATTTACCTCCCAGCTTTAGCTTTCTGTTTTTAATGTGCCTGCTCTGTCATTCTGTCAAAACTTTTATTAGCAATTGCAGATGTCCCTGTGCTGTTATAATACATTGGTGTTCAATGTGCCCCATTATTGATGTAGTGTAAGGAAATAAAAAAGAATGAAAATGGCTTTAAATTAAATTAAACATTGGGATGTTTACTAAGAAACATGACATTCCGAAAATGAATGTGGTGAAGAGCTTTTTGATTCCTGTGCATGTTTCCTGAAATCATTTAATTTTATGATTAGGAAAATATATAAGGGAAGGGAAAGTTAAACATTTTAAAACAGACTAACATTGGAAGAAATATCATAAGAACCAGTGTCCTATCTTGCAATAAAACACCACAATCTTCTTAACAGCAGAATGCCTGTATATCAAGTTCCCTTTAAACATAAAGTTTGTGAGTTTGAAATTACAGTTTTGGCAGCACAACACAGTACATGTTAATCTACAAAACTGGCAAACTGCACTGTATGAAGAGTAAAGCTTAAAGGATTATAATCTCCAAATCCTGTATTTTGTAATTTTATTTTTGTCCCAGCAATATCTTGTCTGCTTCTAATGGAATTATTGTTCTGTTATCTGCAGGACTTCAGGAGCCGAGTTTGGCTTTAAAAACCACCTTCTCAATTCTTGCCTCATACTTCTTCACATGACAGACCTCTGTGTCACATCAGCATGTTTCTCTAACTTGTCCTATTTTGCAGTACCAAGCCGAGGCATTGTTTCAAGCAGGAGGTGACATGTTAATAGCTTAATAGTATAATCTCACAAATAATAATATGCTGTCACATTGTCTGAGGCAAAATGTTTACAAGAAAAGTGGTAATGTACGATGACAGTAATTTGAATAAAAATGAATTTACTGCTGTTGTCTCATTTGCAGTAAATTTTCACATCTTTCATGCACAACTGGTGCTCCATGACCTCATCTCATTATTGTGTTCTCCGTGGCTGATGAATGCTTTAAAGCGAAAAGCAGGCAAATGAAACAGAAACCTGCAGCTTAATAACTGATTTCAGAAGTTCGCACTGTGGTTTAGATGAATCTCACTTCATTTGTTCAGGAGACAGATGTGGTGTCAATCTGACTGTTTAATTAATACGAGCTCAAAGTGCCTATTAAACATCAGCCGCTATCTGATACGATTATGTTTTGACAATTTGCAATTTTTTTTATTAAAATTTGAGAGAAAAATACAGCCTTCTTGTTGAGTGCTTAAAGAAATCAAAAGACCCTGGACTCGATTTCAGTTTCTTTGCACTGGAATAAAATAATACTGCAACGTATGGTGGTAATATTTCACTTCCTCATAAACTGATGTTAATGATCAAATGCATGTCTTTAGTCGTGGCACAGCATTTTTGTGTAAAGTAGATACAAGGTTTCCCACAGGCACATTGTACAAGTGCCACAGATAAGATCTCTGGATTAAACCACTCCTGTTCATAGAGGGTTAAAAGATCACTAATTATTCTACATCCACTTCATCTTTTGGGAGGATTGCGTTGGCACAACTCATTCTAGTCCAGAAGTGGCTTACAATAAAGTTCTGTGTGATTACATTCTTGTAAAAGAACAGCAGACGCTGCTTGCGAATTTCGTCCTTGCCTTTGTGAGCAGGCATTAGTTAAAAAGCCCTGCATGAGCTTTTAATGAGAGTTTTATTACTTTATGACAGAGTGAAAGTGAAAACAGCTTTAATACAGTGTCTGAGGCCACACTATGAATGTACATGCATCAATACATCCTAATGTATAGAGATTGTGAGGTTGATTTTCCACTCAATTACAAAGCAATTTCCACTGCTGTCATAGGCATAAATGGAGAGTTTGCATCTGCACTAGTGTCCATGGTAATCTGTCTTTGCCAGCCATGAAATTGGAGCTGGACAAAAGGAGTGGGTGGGGTATTTTTCAGTTTAGTTCACTGTTACTTGTGCCCACTACCTTGATTTTCAAATAACCATAATTAGTTATGCTTGGAGTAGCTAAGCCTTTTTCTGTACATATTCCAAAATATCATACACAGTATGCCAAATAGAATGTTGTGTCCAGCATTATGAAATTGCTGAATCAGATCTGAAATATTATTCCACACAAATAAATAAACTGAAACAAAGTGACCCTTATTTTAAAGCAGCACCTCCTATTTCTGAATTATATGCACCTAAAATGCTATCTGAAGAACAATGTTTATTCTGCATCAATGTTGGCTACACATCTGTTGTTTGTCACTATTGACACTATCTAGTGCTTTGCTAGAAAATTTTTTTTTTGGATTTGAACTAGCTGTTATCCTCCTTGTGTGAAACAATTTGGACTCTTCCGTCACTACCTACACATCAGTTTGACTCACTTAGGAGCAGACTCTCCTCAGATAGTTGTGGGTTACAAGCTTATTCCAGGCGCTCAGTACATCATCTTGTATAGTACTGAGGGAGTGTACATTTGCTGATATGTTACTTTTCATGTGAAACGTTACATTGTGACCCTGTCTGCTTGTTTTAAAAAATATTCTGACACCATTTTACGTTCTCAGCCAATGCGCCACTGTGTGCCAACCCTACCAAAGACAAATGAACTGATCATTTGTCTCATTTACTGTTTTGTGAGGTTTTGCTACATATGCCTCAGCTGTGTGTTTATGTACATGACAGAATTTCCTGAGGATGTGATAAACAGCCATTTCAGTACCATTTCTTAATTGGGCAGACTGAATTGCTCTTCTTTTTACCATAAAGGAGTAAAAGATGAGGGAACTTGAGGAATTATGGCAGAAAAATTTTGTTTGTGAAGATTAAATGAAGTCTTATACAAGCTGGACTATTTCAATAAGATAGAGCAGGGTGCACAGTACAATTTTTAATTGGCAATTGGATTGCCATCAATTTTTTGATACTGTCATGGAGTTAGGTAGGTATTGTTCTTAGGAACTGTAATAATTGACCTATACTTTCCTGTTCAGTGTAGAATTATAGGTTTAATGATGGTAATCACTTGCTGGTTCTGATTTTCCAATGCTGAATGAGAACTATTATTATGAGAAACCTGGAACTGCCTCTAACACCACTTAGCTTTTTTCCCTTGCTATATCCATGTGTAACCAGTTGAGGAGTGTTGGCATCAATAGGGCAGGACTCCCATATCGGCTATCAACAGCTACTAGTACTATTTCACTACAACAAAAAAATGTTGCCAATCTTTGCATCACCCTTGAGCTAAACACTCATCCATTTGCCAGCACTTCATATTTTTGATTCAGGAGTCAAACTGCTGAATGCATTCAGGAGTAAATTAAAATATTTAAATGAAGGTCTTTTATTGCCACAAATGACAAATAGCCATTGCAGCTTATATGTGCAGACGTCAAATGCCCACATCCATCCACCTGAAAATTGACTTCTGTCCCTGTCATATGCGCCATGTATCACAACAGAATGAAAAATATTACAGCAAATGCAGTGTTCCTTTCATACTGGTTGACAGAAGATGAAGATATGACTTGTAGGGCCTTCTCAGCATTTTCACATGAGCACCAGCACTTTTATGGATGTCCTTCAAGAAATGTAATGACTAGCTTGCTTAAGAACTGATTCCTCATGCTCCTTTTGAAGCTGGCAAAATGAGAAACATCTATGGTAGAAATATCAAATAGCCTCAGTATTTTTAAAAGCTTTCTTTGAAACTATGTGCATGAGGGAAGAGGTAGATGGAGACAAAATGTTCCTTTCACTGTGAGCAGGTTGTGTTGCCTTTCTCTCCACACTGCAGTGGTCTTAAACATATAGATTCATCTGTGCCATCAACACTCCAATACACCATCATGTAGGATGTTATCTTTCCACCATAGGGCAACCCATAGCATGCACTGCAAAATAAATATGCTTTTAGAATCCAGTTCTCTAACTCTATACACTTTATGTGAACAGTACTGAAAGAAACTGATTGTGAAGAGTATGTGACAGAGACTCCTGCACAGTTCTCCATTAGTAAAGGGAATATTAGGCATCAGCTATCAACCTGCGACTGCAGGTCTCATGAAATTTGGATATTTATGAAGTTAACACTGAAAATAAGATCCCAATCCCTCAGGCAAGTAACAGGCCTCCCCAGATCCCTTGGAAAGACAGACTCATTTCCCCAATATATCACAAGGGAACACAGATATGGATCAGATGTTCCCCCTTCACTGGTTCCACTGAGGTTTGGATACCTTCCACATTAGACATCCAGGAATGTACAGACTATTTAAAAAGAAAGCACCAATCTATGCAATTGATTCAGTGGAACTAGCACACAAAATTAACAATTTGTCCAACACCACATATTCATCATTATTTGCAATATCAGAAGCAAATAAAAATGAAATTAGACTTTTTGAATAGATACAAAATGGCCCCAATTTATATTCACTATTACGTGTTTTCCAGAATGTATATCACAATAGCTAAATTATTTTAATGTAGGGCTGCTGTGCTCATAAAACCAACATTAAGTTAGTGAAAATTATAAAGGTATAATTACATATGTTGTTATGTTGAGAAATGCTGCATGTTATTTTCTAGTAAAGTTAATTTTCTCTTTACCTGCATAGGTCAGCTGAACATTAGATTTTATTTCACACAATCTTCCTTAAAGGTTATACTATATTTGTTTTCAAGCATAGTTGTACAATCCTTACTTCGATTAACTACAATATTGAGAAGCTAAAGGGAGATATACTTTGTTTGGAAATGAAACACTGTGACTTTTTTTTCTCACATTTCTACAAGTAAATCGCTTTCCTGTAGTTTCACAAGGTAAATGTAAGTAAAACAAGTTCCAGATGTGATGTCGGCTATATCTACGGATGAGGTTTATGTGTGACTCTTGAGGGTTGCGCAGTTCAATTTCCCTTCAGTTAACAGATAAGTCCTTGTGAAAATGGAGATTGCTGAGAATATAGTTGCATGTGTGAATCAGTTATTGTGACTGTGTGTGTGAATGAACGGGTGATTACAAAAGAGTCTGTGTATGTGAAAATAACTAGGCAATGTAAATGGATCTAATGGAGCTGGACATTGAATGGTGGGATCTAATAGTGCAGCTTTATTTTTCAACATAAATGAAAGAGATGTTTTGTAGTTATAACATTTCAATTTGTGTTACAAAAATCACGTCAGCAAATTGTATTGTCCAAAATGATTATAAAATTAATTCTTTTCTCCCAAAGTCCCTCAGTACATTTTCAGAATGCAAATGTGTAACATGCAGTTTTATCCTTACACACGACCTCACCACCTCCCCCGCCCCCACCCCCACCCCCTCCCATGGCATGAAATATTTTTGGTGTTACCTGATTGACAATGTTCAAGTCAATCTACTTGGATAATCAAAGTCAGAAAACTCCTAGCAACAGCATCTCCTCAATGGCTAACTGCACTGTCAATCAAAAGCTGCTGCATCTGTCAACTTAGGTTAAATACTGTGTTTTTTTCCCCCTCAAAGAATCTGAAAATTGTTAAGACTTGAGAGCTGTTTCAAATTGATTTTGAATATTTAAGGTACTTTTATGACAATGTCACGTTGATGTGGCTTACAACGATTACCTCTGAGATTTATTAAAAGCATTTCTGTTTTTTGCATTCCCTTTCCAGGATACAGATCTAGTTCAATACACATTTGCTCCGGCAAATTTTACAGCTCAAATATACTTCAGCTAGTATATGACTTAATATGTATAACATATCTAAGTAGACTAAAATAATCTATACTTTTAATAAACTGAATGATAATGGATGTCCTGTGGCATTGCTCACAATGAATTAGGTTGAAATGAGGATATAATAAGTACAGGCAGAAAATATCAATTCAACTCAGCACACATCTCAGGAAAACCCAGCAATAGAAACAGTTGATCCACCAATGGGAATAAAGGAAAGAAAGAATCAGAGCAGTGGATAAAACATGCTTCCTTTAGTAAGGCAATTGCTGCAAATATCATTGGCATTTTTCTGTTCTTTATTTTTCACAATGACCATTCACCATTAACTGTTATGATAACACCACATGGTTAAAACCCACCAGTCAGAAAACCAGCAAAAGCACTACCTTCATTTACACAAGTCCTTCACTGACATATTCAGAGTTCTTCCATTAAAATGGACCTTGAAGAAAGTAGTAGTGGGATGAATTCAAGCCTTTTTTGCTTATATTTTTTACACAAATAACCTAGATTGTTACAATTCGAAGATCCTTCCAAGTTACTTGATAAAAAAAATCTGAACAAAGCAGCTAACCCACTGTTGATGCAACAAGGCTGTGATGAAGTCTTTGGCCTCATTTTCCACCAGATTCACCACATACATTTGTTACAAAGCAATATACTTTGTGCGAGTATCAACGTGTGTTACCCAACACAACAAATGGTACATTTGGGGCAAGTACGGCATGCTGTGAAAATCATCAAAGTTTGAATTTCAGATTTCTGCTTTTGACTAACATGCATCTTTTACAGCAGTGGTGAATGTAGCTTTTGCTGATGCTGTACGTCTCCCAAGATGCTGGGAACTGCAGTTCACTGCGCATCATCATAAGCAGGCTGCTAGCAAAACAGACGCCTTTCTCTGAATAAAAAAAATTGCTATTGCGGTGATGGCCTGCAAGCTGCAAGCCAATGCCATGGGACACCAGTTCATGACAACACCAGCAATATATGGACCATTGAACAAACTTATGGTGTATAGAGTTCCATGTAGAATAATTCATTCTATTGCACAAAAAAATCTAGAAATAAAGACACACTGGCAACTTCATTTTTCAATCATTTTGATTTCTTATGAGATATTAATGAATATTCCTGAAGGACACCAACAACCAAACATATCTTATTATAGGACTTACATGTACAGATAGTGCCAGTAACTCTCCTCTCCGTACATAGATTCAGTTATGAGCAGCTTCGTAGCTTTTTCAGTCTCCAAGCACAGCATATTAGCAGGAAATGAACATTATTCCCTTGAAATCTGCTAAGTCTTTGGCTGCTCCTTTCTAGCAATTACATGCGCTACATAAAATTGAAGCTGTTAAGGTTAAGATTTCTAACAACAAAATTAGATTGATAGCAAAAATCTTTCTAAATTTTACAAAAGCAGCTGTTGTCCGAATTATTCTTTTAAGCCGTTTTAACCCTTGTTTTTAAACAAGATGAAATGGTTTTTCATTCAGTATAGGAAAAAAATGTATTTTCACATAAAGGTTCTGCACTATTTGGTGAATTCAAAAATTAGAACCAGGATAAACAAATAAAGTAAAAATATTATTCAGTTTTACTGAACTTCCCTGTTCTTATAATTCAAAATATTAACTGTGAATATGTTACATGTACTGTAATATCCAGGTCTGGCTCGTTATGGTATGTTTACTCAGTAGTATGTAGTTTCTAAGTGCCATTTCCAAATTTTAAAGGCAATACTCTAATTCCAGCAGTATTTATAGGATTGTTGTTTACAAATGTGCACAATATAAAGATTTCCTTTTGCCATACATTTTAATATTATAACTATTGAAGGAATAAATTTCAATACTTCAATATGAATGCTTATTTAAGGGATGTAAGTGATTTATGCCATACATAATTCCTACATTTCTATTTCATGATTCGAAAGTGATAAGATTTTTTCTTTAGTAAATGCAGATTTTCAAAATTTTACATTAAATGCAATCTAGTAGTCAAAAGGATAATTCAACAATTAAAATTAAAATTCAATTCACAACTTCCTCCCTCTCTTAAACAGATGACAAGATAATTCATAAGTTAATATAATTTTTAATAGCACTTTTTTAAATAAAAGAATTGAAGAGAGCTAAAGCTGTTGCAGTTAAGTCACAAATTATTTTTGATATCTGAATTGTTGGCTTTTGTACACCAAGTCAATATGAAATATGCAAAATGAGAAACATTAATTGAAATAGGAGAGGCCAATAGTCACATGAAATATCCCTTCCCATCTGGTAACCTGGTGTTAAAGTTCATAATTGGACTATCATGACTAACAGAATATAGTAAATTAGCATGCAAATTGCTGCTATTAAAAGTATTTCATTTACCTTATTTTCTCTATATTTAGAGCTGTCTTTGAGCAGCTTTGAACCACTTTATTTTAATTGAAAGTAGATGTGACAAGCACTTATGGGGTTAAAGGTAGGCGATCTTTTGTGGCAGAATGTAACTGAAGCTGAAAGCCTTGTCTGGAAAGTCTTTATGTTGAAACATTGTATAGCTATGGCTATGCTTCTAGCCTGTAAATATTCACAGATCTGTAAAGTAATAATAGCATTACCACCACAGGAGTCTTTGGGGAAGAGAAGCTGCCAGTAATAGATTATTTAAACCTGCCCAAGATGACTTAGAAAAATCCTTGAAGACAGAAAGGGTCTGTCTTGTTTAAAGATGTCTTTCCAAGGATGCGATCTTACTTGCAAAGATCCTTATTACACTCTTGTACTGCTGAGCCGCCAAGTTGACACCATCAGTTACAGGTGGTACTGTAAATGCAGGCAAAACACCAAACCCCCAAAGTCAGTCACTGAAATCATCTTCAGCTCCCAAATTGTCATAGAAGGAGAATAGCATAGGATGTGTCTTATGCTGTCTGGCCAAACTGGGGCACAGATGGGATAATGGATTTTACAAACAGCATTTTGATGAGAGGAGGGGAGTAGAAATCGTATGTAAAATGCACAAAGGCTGTATAAACACACTGATGCCTGCAGCTGGAACAAACTAAAAAGATGTTTAATAATTTAGAACCAAGCAGGCAGGGCCTGTGCAGCTGTTCTGTGCAAGGGACCATGAAAGCCTTCCATCTGACAGCTGGCTCCATCTTCCCTCATCGCTGTGAGGAAGAAGAATGCAGATTTGGGATTAGCCAATCCCAGTTACCCTCTCCCATCTGCCACAAAGACCTATGCAGTGACTTCTCTCAGCAGAAAAGCATACACATAAAAACACACACACAAACACACACACACGCACATATGTATGCATCAGTATCACCCATCAACCATTCTGCGAGTCTGTTGACACAAAGCCAGTACATGGCTGCTGTCATTTTTGCTGCAGGGCACATTTTGCATTTCACACATTTGCAGAAATACAAAATGTTGCTGGATGCAAACTATTCTGGCATAATTGGCTGAATTAGTCAGTGTTACCTTGTGTCCTCCACCTGATTATCATAGCTCAGCTGGGAGGGCTGGGAAGAAAGTGCAAGGAGGGATTTGGAGGGCAGGTGAAGCTATGTTTGTCCAGGAAAAAAAAGAGTCCATAGAAGATTCCCAGCTGGGCAATAGCAGGCTTGTGCCAGAAAGATGGCTGTTAGCAGGCGATATTTTTCACCGAGCTCTGGTATATACCATTAACATTCTTCAATATTAACAGAAATCAGTGAACTATTCTGCGCTGCAAAAATATTTTTCGATTTTAAATGGCAAAAGGAATATAAATAAATTATTTCAACAGACTGCTTCTTGTTACAAAAACTTTATTTTCATAATATTTTATGTAACTTTTCCTGACACTTAACCCTTCTGAATCTGGGGATCCTGACCGTATTAACTAGTTTTCCCAAAGTTATGAAAAAAAACTAAATTAAAGCCAGATTTTCATTTCTTTACAAGAAATGTGATATCTTTCAGCGTTTAAGTAATATTTCCTGCAAAAACATTCCAGACCATCTGCGGAGGCAGTTTCCAGACACATTTCATAGGTGGCAAGGCCCACTGAAGGAGAGCAAAGTAGATTGCAGCATAGCGATGTGAATAAGAATCAGAGTGAGGCTGTTTCCTGCAGGCTAGCTCTGCCTTGTTGACAGACACTTTACTGCTAATTAATGTTAATATTTACCAAAAAAAATGCAAAAAGCTGACTCAAGAAGAAAACTAGCACATTGTATAAAGTTGTAGAATTAGTAGGCAATCTCTGCGAAATAAGTAAAAATTGTTTATGGGGGTTTGTGTAAAGGTTTAAATAAATTAGAAAAAAAGTGTGACTCAGTGGCCCAGTGGCAAAACACTTGTTTCATGCTCTGTGCCTGCAAGGTTTGATTTCCTGCAGGAGTCTGCTTCAAATTGCAGTCAAATGCGTGATATGTGTGTCAGAGTTATCAGCTTACTGCTTGGCAGGAGGGAAAAAAGCATGTGCTAATTCTCTTTTCTTAACCCAAAAAGTCTTCTTTTGATTATACAGTCAAGACAAGTGGGGTGATGCAGTGGGTTGTTCCATTGATAGGTTGTGGCAGATTGAGGGCTATTGCCTTTGACCAAATAATTTAGCCCAGCTGATTCCGTATGGCCTGTTAGCCTAGACTGATATAAAATGGTAACTTTAAAATAGGAAACAATTCATCTAAAAAATAGCTAGCCTATGGCAAAAGTTAAACCTTAAAAGTTCGCCATCGCCAAGTATTGACACTTGCTTAGTCCTGACAGTCTTGAGTATTACATTGCCTGAGTACTGTGTATTTAGCCACAATAAAAGTCTACAGTTAATACAGCAAGAGGCATTTTCAATTTGAGGACAAAATGGTTAATTATTGACATATCCCACAGTGTATGAACCTGGCCACGGTCAGAGGCCTGTACTTTCTTTAGTTTTGGATAGAATTTAGATTTTTTCAGTCATTAGTGTTGTATGCCTACATTGCCTTTTAAGAGGGTTTATCTTTAAAGAAACAATTTATTATGTGTATATAATGTTGTAATTCTGCCTGGGCAGTGAGTCTGCTATATGTTTGCAAGATGCACACACATCAGTCAAGTGATGTGCTGCAAGGTCTGCTTTATAACTTACAACCTGTTTTACTGTTTTAAATAAATGAACCCATGGAGTTAATGAATCCCTGATCAGTGATTGATTATTGGATCATTGTCACTAACATGACAGCAATAAAAACATTATGCTGATGTAGCCTATCGTTCTTGAACAGTCAACAAGCAAATTAATCTACAGATGAAACATATGGCTGACAATCTTAGATCGTGTTAAAATGCACGAGACAACCCTTAATATCCTTGTTTGTCACAGCCAGGATTGAAAACGTATCTTGCTTGTAAGCAGATAAATCCCCATCGAAAGGCCAGTCTACCTGTATTGAGAAAAGCAAGTAGTCAGGGTGTGTGTCAGATCATTAGCAAGCAAGGGAAGGTCAAAGATATATTGTCAGAATGTCAGGAATACTCTGTAATTTAAATTGGAACACAGATGATTTTAAACAGTATATGGTTGCTAGATTCAGATATGCTTGATGCAAAAAGCCAACCATTAAGATTTGCTTAGCAACTGGGAACAGACTATATAGACTGAACATATCAGGATTAACAGTTGAAGAGCTTAGAGATCCCCAAAAGATAAGGATCATGTTAGAAAACCAATTCAGAGTCAGATGAAACTTCCATGTTTATTGACTAGAATTCATGTCATTTAAATAGAAGCCCACAGAATCCATTGACCACTTTGTGAGCAGATGAAGATAAAAGAGCTCATTATGAGATTTTGGATATGGGGAGCTGGCAAACAGAATTGTTGAGTTGGTGATTGCATCCATCCCCATGGAACCTTTCCAGAAAGATTTGCTAGACAAATCAAAGAGTTATAGCATCAAAGAGCTGCTGAAGGACGGATGAAAGTATGAAGTAATCCTTACTGTTTGACATAGGTGCGTAGTGCAGGTGCAGAAAGTAATTAGGAAAGCTAATAGAGCGTTATTTATAGTGAGGGGAAGTCTGGAGGTAATGCTTTAGTTATACAGGATACTAGTGAGACCACATCTACAGTATTGTTTATAGTATTGATTAACTTATTTAAATATGGGTGTAAATGTGTTGGAAGCAGTTCAGGGAAGTTTTATCAGACTAATACTTGGAATGAGTGGGCTGTCTTATGAGGAAAGGGTGGACAAGTTACACTTGTATCCGCTTGAGCTTAGAAGAGAAAGAGGTGACTTTATTGAAACATATAAAATCCTGAGGGGTATTCCAGGACAGATGCGAAGAGGATGTTTCCTCTTATGGGAGAATCTAAAATTAGAGGTGACTATTTAATAGATTGTGGGTCACCAATTGAAAACAGAGACTCAGTGATTTTCTTTTCTTTCAGAGGATCATGAGTTTTTGGAACTCTTTCTTGAACAGGTGGCGGAAGCTGAGTTCTTGAATAATTTTAAGCTGAGATGGATAGATAAAGAAGGGGGCAAAAGGTTACCAGGGGCAAGCATGAATGCAGGTTTTAGGTTACAATAGAATCAGCATGATCTTATTGAATGGCAAAGCAGATCCACGGGCTGAAGGGCCTACTCCATCTCCTTGTCCAATCTTGACAGTTGACTCAATCTGTAGAACACTTAAGCATAGCAGGACATATGGGAGGTGTGGCCTTCAGCATGCATCAAGGAAGTGCTCATCTTTCAATCAATTTTGCAAGACAAGTGGCAAAGAAGGCCATTGGAAGAGGCAATGCATTAGAACAAAGGCTGATACAGCCACAAAAACCTAAACAGGCCCCGCACAAGGAGTACATTCAAGTTACAACGAAGACTATCATCTGATGATGTACATAAAGAGACAAAGAGCAGTGATCATGTGTTTCATGGTGTCAAACTCATGGAAAACATCAATGTAACCATATCAACTGGTGTTTGAGAACATTGAAATGATCTATCTTCAGAAAAATAGTGACTGTTCACTGCTGGTTAAGTTCGTCCCAGTGGCAAGTGCCAATTTACTACTTCCAAAAATTCTGAAACTAAAATATACCCGCAGACATGAGAAGCAATGTCAAAACCTATTAATGTAAAACTATCATCATGCAGTGGTTTACCAATTCCATTGTAGGATCAATGGTGCTATAGAACAAGTATAATCATTCCGCCTGGATATCACTCTAAGTTGTAGACACCGCAGGACTAACAATTACAGGTATACCAACATTCCATGACCTTGCACTAGTCACAATGTATGGAATCAGTCTGTGACTCTATACAACATTTCAAAGGCATCTAGATCAGTATATAAATAGGAAGGGTTAAGAGGGATATGGGGCAAATGCTGGCAAATGGGACTAGATTAATTTAGGATATCTGGTCAGCCTGGACAAGTTAGACCGAGTGGTGTGTTTCTGTGTGCTGTACAACTCTAGGACTTAGTCAAATATCAGTGACACAACAGAAACTTGCAGCAACTATTTAAGAAGTATATGCATAAATGAATATGAAAGAGGTATGGAATATTTCACTTTCTTCTGAATAATGGAGCCGATATGTTAGCTTTCTGCTGTAGAGAAAAACATACCAAAGGTTCAAGAGGAAAAGGCTGAACAACTGTCACAGGATAAATCCAACTTAATAATGCTTTCTCTGAGATGATGTAGTCTTTGGAGACACCCCTGCTTAGCTCATGAAGATGAACAAAGAACTGAAAGAGAAAGAAAGGAAGCATATTGAATGACAAGCTCTATATCATCAATTCAAGGAAAAGCTTGCCAATTTACAAGATCTGGAGCAACTTGTATATAAAACTGATCAGGCTCAGTAGGAGCAGCTACAAAGACATCAGCTTGAGTGCAAAACAATGATGGAGAAAATGACTGACTTACCAAAACAGGTGGAAATACATACTGCATACAACAAGGAGCAGCCCGTTATTCATATCTTTAATAAATAAATGTAAGTAATGATGTTGTTTTCAAACAATTCAAGGAGGTCACAGAAGAATCCAAACAACCACTGAAATAGCAAGTAGAAGAGGCCCAGACTCCAAAGACAAAAAAAGGAGAAAAACCATTGACACTAATCAGATTTACTCAAAGGGTCAAACACCATTTGGCAGGAGGGGTGGTGCCCTGGAGTGAATTGCAAATGTCAGGGAAAGGTGAGACTGGTCTAGTGATAGCTTGGCAAATTCTTATAAGGCCAAGAGGAGCATCAATGTCCAAGATACAGTTCTTTCAAAAATTACCTTTTAGGGTGGTCTTGCATGACACAATCATGGACAACTGTGTAGATGACTGACCAACAGGATAAATTGAAGCTTACGTATCCTACACATTTCTCCATGCAAAATAAAACCAGATACAGCTGCAGTAGGATCCTGATTTGCATACCTAAAGAATATCTCATCTGTTTTGATTGGATTTGCTATATATTTATTTAAATGCCTACGTGGAAATAGAATAAAGCAGACAATTCATTGTCCAAAAGTCCCCTTAGATTTTCCTCTCCTTGTCATTCATTCTTTTAGGCAATTGAAAATTCCCATCAGAATTTGTAATTATCCTGGCGTAACCTAACCAAAGTGTTATGACTGAGGTTGGGAAGAGGAGAGTGGTGCCATTCACCAAAAGACAAACATGGTCTGGGTTTTGTGGATTAAGGGGCCTTTGAAGATTGTTGGAATGATATGTTACTCACAACCACTTCTGAAAAACTGTTTGTGTTTTGTGCTATGTATTGCAGTATGACTAATTCACTGTAAAGTGCTAGGATGAAGCCTTGCACTTTCTAATTTCATAGAAGACCTCCATATGAGTCATTTCACAGCAAGTACAGCAATACTAATTACAATGAATAATCTAGAGGCTTTAACTTCCTCGACTACCATGGCAAAATTGTGAAACCAAGCACTGAATTTCCCCATTTTCAGTTAGTAGGAACAGAAAGCACAGGATCAAATTGCAGCCCAAGTTAGGGCATAGTCTTGACTGAAATGGGGCAACCAGCAGTACAGGAAGGAAAGTTGTCTAGATCATCTATGCTCTATACCATCTTCTCTCTGCTACCACTCACTGTAACTCTGCCACTGTCCATGTGTCTCACTAAGACCCATGGACTACAACTCTCATGATTGCAGATAATATGTCCACTCACCAGTTCTCACCACCTCACCTTCCCAAGCCATGAACCCTTCCCACCCTCTGTAATTCCTACTTACTCACAGGGGACACCTTGTCACATTTCCTTTCTTGTGTTCCTACAGACTGTTCTTCCATCCACTTCCATCTTGCCCAATCTTTTCCGTTGTTTTATTACAGGAAACCTGGCCCACAACTGAACCAAGATATCCAAGACTGGCAGTGGGGTGGCAGACAACAGGCTCCTCACTCTCTGCAAGGAGAAGATTCTGGATTTGACCGGAGAAAAACAGGACAGTCCATGCGTGGATGGAAAGGTCTCAAGGGGCAACCAACTCAGTGTGCTTCATTCTGCGTTCTCCCATTGTCAACACAGTTAATTCATTCTTAATCTGCGTAAATTGTGATCCATCTTCAGCAACCACTTTCGCCTCTTCAATTTTGCTGGCACTAGTGACATCCAGCAAACCTGTCTCCCAAAGAGACCTGTGCTAGTGACCGTGTGATCCACAACCATCTCTGAAGAGGAAGCCACTCAGTCTCTGCGAGCTCTGAGACTTTATCTCAGCGGAAACACTTTCTACTTTAAGATCAGGAACACAGATCACTGACACACCTCCACAATGGTTGAGGAAGGTCTCTGGCACACAGGATTGCTGGAGACCAGTCATCCGCTCAGTGCCAGGTAGAAAGTGAGCCCTTTTATCCTAGCCAGTAATGAGTTCATCAAAATAAACAGACAGGCAGGATGGTCAGTGCCACGCAGTTAACAGGATGGGAGGATAGATGATTCCACTGATGTTACCAGTTCCATGCCAGCTCCAGCATGTATGTGACTGCTTCTATGGACAGTTTATGATTACCATGGAAAACCAGGTCGAGCATGTTAAGTGTGTGCTAGATATGCACATGAACCTGCAACATATATCTTTCGCTTTAGATCCTGAGTGTCATTGGCAAGGTAAGACTTGGGGACTTTGACCTCACTCCAGGTGCCCCTTCCTGTCAGAGAGACAGGCTGATGCCAGCAGCACTCACTGGGAAGAGGAGTGGCATCCCCAATGCTTCTTCTCAAGATGCTGCAGAGGTAACCCGCTCATCTACCTACTCTCCAGCTTGTGACCCCCAAAGCCTGTACTCGTTCAAACTTGCAGGAGCCTGCACCTGCATCTCAGCAGGGATTTCTCATCAGGTGTTGGCCATCTAATCCCAAAGGCAACAGTTAACAATCATCCAAGTCTTCTAAGACAAAATGGCCACCACAGAGCAGGCTTCTTCTACCCCAGCTGTGGAAATCAACTGCGCGCTAGGCATAGCGGGAGGTGGAGTAAAAAGTAAACATACTGATGGCACGGAGGTGGTATAGGTGAAACACAGTGAATAACCTTTTGCTTTGTAAATTAAAGTACATTTGCACTGTTAAGTGTCTGTTACAGCATAAGTTTCATTGTTAGACCGAGTTAAGTCACTTTCATGTGAGGGTTGAGCGAACTCTTCAGACATCCCAAGGATGAAAGAAGTTATAAAGGCTCATTTCCTACAAGCACCTGACTCCTAGACAGCAGATGGCTTCAGCTGTCAGGGTTCTTTTACCTGTAACATTGATAACTGCAACCAAGGCATTGCACTTTAACATGGACAACACTGAGGCTAAAAGCTAGGACCTGGTTTGCCCATATTATTCCCACTTAGACGAACCTTGTAATTGAGAGGACAGTATCAGTGATGATTGCAGACATCTGCTGAGATGATCTTCTCCAGCAACTTCTGTTTTTGTTTCTGATTTACACCATCCACTGCTCTTCCAGTTTTAATGCTTGCTGACATCTCTGCAAGGAGAGTTTCATTCAACGTGTATCACTTTTCAAGGGAGATCACCATCATTCAAGGCTTGGAGATAGACAATTGGCAGTTGATATTTCCACTCACTCTCGTAGTGCATTGGTCCACAAAAAAAGCTGTATGAAGTGCTGCCTCTCACAGTTTCCAAACTGTCCTAAAGAATGTTCAAGTGTTTCAGGATAGCTTAGCGGTCTATGCACACTCTGAAGGATTACTGGTGACGAAAGGGCCAACAGAAGATTCGTCAGGATTCGCTGTACCCTGCTGGCTAACATGTGAGACTCCACAGCATTACACTCAGATATCGTAACCTAACATATACCTTTAGAGCTACCTAACTTTAGTGCCATGAAAAGTTAGTTCAGCATCTCACTGACCATTGCTCCTTCTGTAATTGTCATCAGGATTTGTCATAAGTGAAAACTTTTAACAGAGGATCACTTGAAGATATCTAGCATATAATCACATGGATTATGAGACATTTATTGAGCAACACAAATCCTCGGATGCCTACAGTGCAGGAAGAGGCTATTCAGCCTATCTAGTCCACACTGACCCTCTGAACAGCATCCCATCCAGACCCAGGCCCACCCCCCCCCATTGTATGCCTTAACCCCACATTTACCATGGCCAATCCACCTAGCCTACTCATCCCTGAATGCTACAGACAATTTCAGCATAGCCAATCCACCTAATCTGCACATCTTTGGACTGCGGCAAGAAACTGGAGTATCTGGAGTAAAGCCACACAGACACAGGGACAACATGCAAACTCCACACAGAGAATCAGTGACCTGAGGCTGGAATTAAACCTGGGTCCCTGGCACTGTGAGGCAGCAGTGCTAACCACTGAGCCACCATGCTTCCTCAGTAGTCAAGGTTTACATAAATAACAAGGTCCACACCTCCTTTGCACTGAGCAGATGCAGCTTGCCATATTAGTAACAGAATACTGAAAAAAAAATGAAGCCCAAATGCAGCTCATTTATCCTCAGTTAGGTCATTTCTATTGTCCTGGGCTCAATGATGACTTGTTTTGTTACATTCTCTTGGACAACCCTCCTGGTGAATGTCCTGATTGTCAGCTTCATCTTTGTTCTCATGAGGTTATTGTCCTCCATTTCAGCTGTATTTAGAACATCACTCACCTGAAGCCTGAATACAGCATGAATAGGTGTTGATTACTAATGATGTTTAACTAGTGGGAGCCAACTCAGCTCACCACAGCTTCATGAAGAGTGGGCCTGTTTAAAGATCAGTATGATCACTAAACTTTGCATGGTCAAGAAGGAGAGCTTACACCTGGAGTGAGACAGAGCCTGAGTGAGTGGAATTTGGAGGCAATGTGGGAATATGATGCAGAGGGGAAGAGGTGTTTTTTGCTTGTTTTTTTGGCTTATGGCTTGTAAGGGCTTTTTTTAACAGGATAAATTGAAGCCCAGGATCAAGGCCCGGGACAAAAGAATGAAATCGTAGATAAACTGTAAGTTCATTTGCTGGTGATAGCTACTAATTTGACTATCTATTATAGGGTGCTTTCAGATTGAAGGTAAATAGAGGAAAGATTGACAGGATACAAACTAACAGACTGGTAGTGAAGTTTAAAAATCAAATTAAGAACTAAGTAAATAAAACAGAGATGCAGGCTCAGGTGGTGTATTTTACCTGTATGATGTGTGGGTTGGTGAATCCCATTGTGGTTCATACTGACCACATCTGCAGCAAGTGCTTAGTTGCTTGAGGAGTTCTAGCTCAGAGTTGATGAGCTGGAGTCTGAAATTCAAACACAGTGACACACCAGGGAGGGGGAGAATTACCTGGAAGCTGTGTTTCAGGAGGCAGTCATACCCCTGTAGATTAACTACCTCGAATTCGGTCAGTGGTCAGGATCAGGTAGAGGGATTCCCGAGGTAGTGCTGAAGGACCCTCAGCCCTTGAGCTTATCTAACAGGTTTGGGATTCTTGCTCCCTGTGTGCATGAGAGTGGAGACTGTAGGGAGGACAAGCAAATTGACCAAAGCACCAGGGTACGGGGAACCATTCAAAAGTGGGGAGAAAAGTGAAATGTAGTTGTAATTGGGGATAGTATAGTCAGAGGAATAGACACTGTTTTCTGTGGGGCAGGATTGAGAGTCTCGGAGGCTATGTTGCTTGCCTGGTGCCTGGGTTCAGGACATCTCATCCGGGCTGCAGAGGAACTTGGAATGGGAGGGGAAAGATCAAGTTGCCACGGCCCATGTAGGTATCAACAATATAGTAGAAAGAAGAAAGAGGTTCTGCTGAGGAAATATAAGCAGCTAAGGGCTAAATTATAAAGCAGAGCCAGAAAGGTAATAATTTCTGAATTACTGCCTGAACCACGAGCATAGGGTCAACAAGATTAAAGAGGTAACTGTGTGGTCAAAGATTGGTGCGGGAGAAATTAGTTTGAATTCATGGGACATTGGCACCAGTACTGGGGAAGGAGGGAACTGTTCCAACGGGACATGCTTCACACCTGAATTGTGCTGGCACCAGAGTCCTGGTGAATTGCATAACTTGGGCTGTGGATAGAGCTTTAAACTAAATAGTGAGGGGGGAATGGGTTCATTTGTATGGAAAATTGTGGAAAACGTTAAAGGAGGGGCAGAGATTTAATAGAGTTTCCAGAACAAGTAATAGGACAGAGTGAATGGAAAGAATCAGGAATCTAATTTCAGGCACAGCCAATAAGGGGACGAGTATGAGCAAGGGAGGCAGTCAATGCAGGGCTGACAGTGTTGTACTTAAATGCATGTAGTATACGAAACAAGGCAAAACGTGTTTGTACCACAGACCAAAATTGGCACGTACGATGTTGTGGCTATCATAAAGATGTGGTTGCAAGACGATCAGGGCTGGGAACTAAATATCCGCGGATATACATCCTATCCAAAGGACAGTCAGAGGGAATGGGTTGGCTTGTTATTAAGAAATGAAATTTAATCAATAGCAAGATGTGATAAAGAATTGGAAGACATAGAATCTGTGAGGGTAGAGTTGAGGAGTTGCAAATGAGAAAAGGCCCTGATGGGTGTTGTTTATAGGCTTCCTAGCTGCAGTCAGGATGTGGGGCAGGAAATAAATCAGGAGGTAGAAGAGGTTTGTAAGAAAAGCACAATGACAATAATCATGAGGAACTTCAATATAGAGATGGACTGGGAAAATCAAAAAAAACTCATTAATCATTACTTGCTATTTCCTACCCCTCAGTCAATTCTGTGTCCATGTTGCTACTGTCTCTTTTGTTCCATGACCTCTCAACTTCCTCACCAGTCACTTGTGTGACCCCTTGTTCTGGATCGTCCAGCCAGGGACATCTACATCCCTGCATCCAGTATGTCCAGTCCAGTTAGAATTTGATATGCTTCAATGAGATTTCCTCTCATTCTTCTAACTGAAGAAAAATTCTTCTGATTAATATATGCTCAGTCAATGCAATCTCTCCTCATATGACAAACCTGCCATCCCAGGAATCAGTCTAGTGAACATTCAGTGCACTTGTTCAGTAGCGAGATTAACTTCTTGTAGTTAAGGAGACCATAACTGAACACAATGCTCCAGGTATGGTCTCACCGGGACGCTATACAGTTACAATAAGACTTCATTGCTCCTGTACTCAAATTCCCTTGTACTGAAGGTCAACATTCCATTTGCCTTCCTCATTGTTTGTAACACCTGCATGCTCGTTTTCAGCAACTAATATATAAGAACTCTAAAGTCTCTTTGTACATCAACATTTCCCAATCTATCACAATTGAAAGGATGTGCTGCCATTTTGTTTTTCCTATTGAAGGAGACATCTTCAAACTTAGCCACATTGTAATGCATCTTCAGCTTCAAATGCAGCTTCAAAATCTCCCCTCCCCCAACCGCATCCCAAAACCAGCCCAGCTTGTCCCCGCCTCCCTAACCTGTCCTTCCTCCTACCTATCCCCTTCTCCCACCTCAAGCCCCACCCCCATCTCCTACCTACTAGCCTCATCCCGCCCCCTTGACCTGTCTGTCCTCCCTGGACTGACCTATCCCCTCCCTAAGTCCCCACCTACACTCACCTTTACTGGCTCCACGCCCACCTCTTTGACCTGTCTGTCTCCTCTTCACCTATCCTCTCCTTTATCCATCTTCTATCTGCCTCTCCCTCTCTCCCTATTTATTTCAGAATCCCCTTCTCCTCCCCCATTTCTGAAGAAGGGTCTCGGCCCAAAACGTCAGCTTTCCTGCTCCTCTGATGCTGCTTGGCCTGCTGTGTTCATCCAGCTCTACACCTTGTTATCTCATAATGCATCTGCTGTTCATTTCTTCACTCCCTCAATTTGTCTAAATTGCCTTGAAGGCTCTTTACATTCTCTTCAACATTTGCAATGCCACCTAGTTTTGTGTCATCAGCAAACTTGAAAATACTACCTTCGATTCCCTGATCCAAATCATTGGTATAAATTGTGAATAGCTGGAGCCCAAATACTGAACCATGTGGCACCTCACCAGCCATTGTTTTCCACGTTGAAAAAGACCCATATATTCCTATGCTTTGTTTCCTTAACATCACTTGGCATAACATCCTCATTCTTAAAATAAAACTTGAAGCTATCACATACATCACAAAAAAAGAAATTAGCAATTGTTTATTGATGCTTTTCTCTGTCTTGCTTCTGTGCAGGAATTTGCTGCTATATAAGTGCATCAAGCACTTTAAGTGACAATGTTCAGGCTCCCCAAACAATTAATGCTTTCAGAGGACAGAGATTCTGCCCTGAAAGCTGCTGGCTAATCAGGGGCTGGCAGCTCTCCATTGACCACATGCCATGGGGAACAGTGGAGTGTCGCTGACAATGCAGCAGAGCCCTAACCAGACATTGGTGGGTAGGTGGTGTGTGATGGGGGTCATAGTCTGGTGTCACTGGTGAGGTGAGGGGTTGAGAGTTGAATGCATTGGAGGGGTCAGGCTTTCAGCAACCCTTTCTTTCTGTTTCCAAATCTATCAATTCAATTACGAAGGCACAAGCATACCCAACAGGATTTGCATGGCTGCCCTTAGGAGCCTGTGATGGTCCCATTAAATCACAGAGCTGCTGCTAAATTTGAGTAGACTCAAGGATATTTGGCTCCAAGTGACTCAGAAATTAGCTTAATTTGCCAGTGGGTGGGGTTCCCATTGGTGAGTTCTTCCCGTTTGGCTAGATTTGGTGCACTTTCCTGATGCTAGGAATGGGATCTGGATACTCTTGACTGATTCACCCAGGCCCTCTGTCATTGGATCAGATTTGACAGGCTTCATTAAAGTCACCCCTATGTTTCGGAATTTAAAAATGCTTTTGTTCCTTCATTGGTTGTTGCCTAGCCAATAACAGCTATCATTTTATGACCACTTCTTGAGCTATGCAAAACTTCTGGTTAAAGTTTATCACACTGCTTTAAATGCATTAAAAAGCATAGATAATTACAATTAATGCATTAGGTAAGTGCATTATATTTTACATGGTTTAGTGAAAACAGAGTTACACGTGACTTTGTCATTTAAACATGTGCACCCTAATTCAGATAGTGATATTCAGCAATGGAGGCATAGCATTAATAACAAAACTGAAATTAATACCAAAGAGGACAAAACCACCAAGCAACCCAAGCAGTAGCCATTGGTTTATGATTTCAACATAAAGATGAAACAGGATAATGTTTTATACACAATACCATCCATCCCATTCTCTCAGTTCCTCCGTCTCCGTTGCATATGTTCAGATGAGACCAACTTCGACAAGGGAGCCTCCAAAACGTCCACCTTCTTCCTCAACCGAGGATTCCCCAGCTCTGTTGTCAACAGGACCCTCAACCAGGTCTGACCCATCTCCCGCACTTCCGCCCTCACCCCTTCTCTTTCCTCCCACAACAGCGATAGGGTTCCCCTTATCCTCACCTACCATCCCACTAGCATCCACATCAGACAACATTTCCGCCACCTCCAGCGAGATGCCGCCACCAGACACATATTTCCCTCCCCTCCTTTGTCCGCCTTTCGTAGGGACCGTTCCCTTCGGGACACCCTGGTCCACACTTCCTTCACCCTCAACACCTCCCCACAGCCCTACGGCACCTTCCCCTGTAACCAGCGAAGGTGCAACACCTGCCCATTTACCTCCTCCCTCCCCAGTATCCAAGGGCCCAAACATACCTTCCAGGTGATGCAACACTTCACCTGCACTTCCCAGAATCTAGTCTACTGCATTCGCTGCTCACACTGTGGTCTCCTGTACACTGGGGAAACAAAGCATAGACTTGGCGATTCTTTGCAGAACATCTACGTTCTGTTCGCAGAAAAAAGATTACCTGTTGCCTGCCACTTTAACACACCACCCTGCTCCCTGGCCAACATCTCTGTCTCTGGCTTCCTCAGTGTTCCAGCGAAGCCCAATGCAAGCTGGAGGAACAAAACCTCATTTTCCGCTTGGGGACCCTGCAGCCCTCCGGCCTCAATGTGGAGTTCAATAATGTTAGGGCCTAAACTCTCCCATGTCCCAGCCCCCCACCCCACACACCAGGCCTTGTTACCACATAGCCTGCCATTACACTCCCCCTGTTGTTAGTCACTAACAGTCCCCATTAACAACTATTCACCCTCCTAGCCTGATCGTTAGCAACTCCTTTGTCTGTCCAACTGTCTTTCTCTCTCTCTGGGTTCTATCCTATCGTTTACTCCCTACCCCATCCACCTCCCTATTTTCTGCATATAAACTGACATTTTCCCAGCCACCATCAGTTCTGAGGAAGGGTCACTGGACCCAAAACGTTAACTCTGATTTTCTCTTCACAGATGCTGCCAGAACTGCTGAGCTTTTCCAGCAACTTTGTTTTTGTTCCTGATTTACAGTATCCGCAGTTCTTTCGTTTTTTATTTTATGCACAATACTTCTGTCACCAACCTTTCATGTGGATTTTACAAATTCTTTCATTTGACTCAATAATATAAGAATACTGTGACTCATTAACAAAAGAGTTAACTCATAGGAGGTGAGGTTAGAGTGGCTGTTCTTCATATCAAGGCCACATTTGTCAGAGACATATAGAAGCTCTAGCAAAACTAGAGTCAATGATATTCAAAGGAAAAACTCTCCACTAGTTTGAGTCCTACCTAATACAAGGGAAGATTGCTGTGATTATTGGAATTCAATCATCTCAGTCCCAGGATATCACTTCTGGAGTAGCTCAGGGGTAGTTCCTTGGCCTACTCATCTTCAGTTGCTTCATCAATAACATTCCTTCCATTAGAAAGTCAGAAGTGGGCATGTTCACTGACGGCTGCACAGTTTTCACAGTTGCCTCTTCTCAGATCCTGAATCAGTGTGTGCCCCATGTG
Source organism: Rhincodon typus (assembly GCF_021869965.1). Lineage (NCBI taxonomy): Eukaryota > Metazoa > Chordata > Chondrichthyes > Orectolobiformes > Rhincodontidae > Rhincodon > Rhincodon typus. The sequence goes on along the minus strand of NC_063351.1, from coordinate 23,008,951 downwards.
TTAGGATCTGGACAATATCCAGGCTTGGACTCATAAGTGCTAAGTCACATTTGTCTCACAACTGTGAGGAAATGACCATCTCACAAAAGAGAGCATCTAGTCATGTCCTCTTGGCAGTCAGTGGTATTACCAATTTTAGTTCCTGGGGATTGCCATCAAATGGACCAACCATATAAATACTGTGGCTATGAAAGCAAATCAGAGGTCTGGAATTCTGACGTAAATCACTCTCCTCCTGTCTCCTCAATGACTGCCAACTATCTACAAGATACAACTCAGGAGTGTGCTGGAATACTCTCCTCTTGCCTGGATGATTATAACTCCAATAACATTCAAGAAGCTCAATACCATCCATGGCAGAGCAGCCACTTGATTGGCACCCTGTCCACCACCTTCAACATTCACTCCCTTCACTACTGACATACAATGGCAACAGGCTGCACCATCTACATGTAGCTCATGAAGGCTCCTTCGACAGCACTTTCCAAACCCAAAATCATTTTTGTGGAAGGGCAAGGGCAGCAGATGTATGCACACATCATCAACTACCTGCTCCCTTTGAAGTCACGTATCTCCAGATTTGGATGCATATTGCCATTCCCTCATTGTCAAGCGGACAAAATCCTGGAATTTCCTCCCTTGAAGAACTGTATCCATAGCCCATGGATTTCAGTGGTTCAAGAAGGCAACTCACCACCATCTTCTCAAGGCCAATTAGGATAGGCAAGGAGTGCTGGCCTTGCCAATGATGCTCATATTCCATAAATTAATTTTTAAAAATGTGCTAAAGTAGACATAATGATAAAGACAATATATAGAATAATAAATCAGCAAACATTGTCAGTGTCAGTCTGGGATTAATTTTATTCAGTGATTACAGTGCAAATCAGTGACTTGATCCTAATGGTTGTACTTGAAGGAAAGCAAACAAAGATCTGCATTTTTACAGCACTTTTCACTATTTCAGGACATCTCACAGTGCTTTACAGTGTTTTTGTATTGCAGTCACTGCGGTAATGTAAGAAGTGCAGCAACCAGTTTGTGCAGACCAAAGTTCCACAGACAACAATTACATAAATTTGTATAGAGCCTTAAACAACCTCATAGAAAATGAAATATTGTTTCAATACAATCATTGTTGCAAAGTCAGAAAATGAAATAACCAATTGGTGCCTAGTGAGAAATAACAGCAATAGTCGGTTGGTATGGCAGCATCTGTGACGAAAGAAGCAAATATAATAGTTTAGGTTGATGACCTGACCTTTCGCCTTTGTCCTTCCCAGTGCACAGTAAAGTTCAACAGAGAGAAATAAGATAAATGACCAGATAATCATTTCTGGAATATGGGCTAAAGTTATACAAAACACTGAGTATATACGTCTCTTTGTTTAAAAAGTACCTTTTGATCTTTTATGTGAAAGGGCTGGCAAGGTCCCAGTCACATTTGGTCCTAAAGATAGCATTTCTGACAGTATAGTACTTTGTAGTAGTGCATTGGTGGCCTGGATTAAATGATCAAATCTCAGGACTGGGGCTTGAACCCAGGTTCTTTGAAGTGCTGTCATCGAATCATCTAATATAGATAGTGAAGAAGGATGAGCAGAACATTTTGATCATGTTCTTGCAGATGTTTTGAGTGTAATAGGACAAATAATTTATTCGAAGATATTTATTATGTATCACTGTAGCTCCTGAATGGTGCACAAATTTTTTGAAATTGGCCCAAAATAAGAGGATGGAAATTCTCTCCCTTGACAACTGTGAGGGATATAGATGAAATTAGTTAAATGGACCGAAACAGATGTAGAGGAGGAGTGGCTCCCCAGCACAATGAAACCCACAATTCTACATTGCTTGACACAGAATTGGCCATTTTATCCATAAAGGACTGTGTCAAATAAAATTGTATTAACTGGTGCAGGAGGACATCTGGGGTCAGAGTATATTTTTCAGAGTTTTTCCCTGCAGGTAACTCAGGCTGCATCTCTAAGTTTTTGATGTTCATTACGTGCAGCAAACTATACTGATGCCTACAACCTTCATGTGCTCAAAGCCTATATAATTTAATTTAAAAAAAACAAACATGTAAAACTTTATAACACATTTTGAAGTGTAGTATTACATGCTATTAATTAAACTAAATTATTCACAATATTTTTCTTGAAGTTGATGCTATTTTAATTGCAGGCTGTAGGAAATCATGATCCTGGACAATGGAAACAATACACTATGGAATTTAAAGTTGCAGTACAGATCTTATGAAGTAATGTAGAAACAGACAGCTTGGTCTAGACTTTACAGAGTAAGTTCTGCAGATCCATGGTTGGAAAGAATATTGCAATTCATGTTAAAGCGAGCTGAATATAAATTCAAATTTGAGATTTTGAGCCATGTATTCAATGTGATACAACAGCTTCCCATAATTGTATTAAAATCCCTGCCTGTCTCACTCCTCCCTACTGATTTGTTGCTTGAAGCCACACAACCCTTTGAGACCCCCAGATTCCTCCCTTCTGGCCCCTTCCTGTCCAATTTGCATGACTCTGCAATTGGCTGAGATGTTTTCAGCTGTCCAAGTCATAAGTTTTGGAATTTCCTTAATAAATCCCTCTGCCTCCCTTTTTCTTTTAGATGCATCTTAAAACATACCTTTTTGACATAGCTATTGTTTGCTTGTCTGAAAATCACTTCTTTAGTGTTAAATCTTATTCAGTTACCTCTGTATGAAGCACATTGAAATGTTATATTGCATTGAAAATGCTGCAATGATAGAAGTTACAGCTGTTGAATCAAGCCATTCTAACCTGACGGCCTCACAATGTGGCTGCCTCTGTTGCTATGCCCTGGGAGGTAGCAGCCCTGATTCCAGCTCTGAACCTGCCTCTTTTTGGGGTGAAAATACAGCAAATGGGCACCACCAGGATTGAGGTGGGATCACAGACTTGGGAAAATTTCTGACTCCTGATCGTCATCCCAAGGAAGAAAATCCATACCAAACAAACCATCTGAAGGGAGATGAAAGCAGAAAATTGCTCGAAACACTCAGCAGGTCTGGCAACATGGCTGGAAAGAGAAATAGTTAACATTCCTCAGTGAGGACTGGGAATTTGGAATTTTCTCCAAGTCTACGATTATGCCTTCACCCTGGCAATGCCCGACTGTCTATATTCATCCTGAAGAGGCTGGATTAGGCTGGAATTGGGACTGTTACATCCACTGATATTATTACCTTGCCATCAAGATTATTTTAAACAAAGATGCACATATTGTATGTTAATAAAATTGTTTATCAAACAACACCAGCAGACCCCTTCAAATTGTGTAAATAACCTTCTACCAGTCTTTTTTCATTAGCTATTCTTGGGGCCTAGCCAAACTTTTATAATATGACCATTTGACAACAGTATGCACAGAAGCAAGCTGAACAGTTGGTCTGACATCTCTTTTGCCAGATGGCCCCTGTATGAATGCCTGGTTGAGCTTCAAGAGTGAAGGGCTACAGAACTTGAAGGGGATTGTCAGTCTTGTTCAATCAACATTTTGTTAACTCAGAATAAGTTTATCTTTTTTGAAGTAGTTTTTCAATGATGTTCGTTCATTTGAACAAGATTAAGAACAGTCTTTAAGAATATGGAAGATTCCTTCAATGGGACTGTTATTGCCTGTTTTGATTGACAGATTGCTGAGACTGTAAGATGAGCAATGCTTTCAAAGGAAGTTCCAAATGGCTGATTTATTTAATTTAATTGCATTTCAAAGCTTTACTAGTGTTGTTATATGGCTCATTGTAACAGGTTCATGACTCTTGCATCCATCAATATTGCCATGAATCCAAAACACCCAGATCTGCAAAACAGTCAGCAGGGTCAGGAGTGATGCATGTGAGCTTACTAATTCCGCACTTATCCCACGCTGGGAATAAATTGCCACAAACAGGAAAGGCAGCAGGAATGCCAGAATTGATTCTGCCCCCTACTTTTAAGGCCCTTCTGCCTCTGTGCTCACACATAAGGAGGCATGAAAATCAGCCCCACTAACACTACATTTTTCTCTCCACAGATACTGTATAACAGGCTGAGCAATACCAGGATTTTCTGCTTTTACCTCAGATTTTCAGCATCTGCAATATTTTGCTTTTCACCTTGCTTGAAGATCTGTCCTCATGCGTTAAATATTCCATGTATATTTCTTTAAAAAATGGAAACTATATACGAAAATCATTCAGTTTGCACAACCAATTAATAACTTTTTTGTTTGTTTTAATTTCAGCTTTCCAGCATATGCAAAATTTGCTTAGTAACAGCTCTTTCAGTCATTCCACAGTAAAATTCACTTTAAGCAGCACAGTACCAACTGGAATCTCCAATATCCTCCTTTACATAAAATACTGATGTTCTCAGTGTGATGTGATGGTAGAAGATCCATGAGAAAGTCAAAATATTTTTTTCCCGTGTTCCCAATGAAAAGAGTTAAAGATGGAGAAGCTTCAAACCTTTCAAAGACGCAATACCTGTCAAGGCATTTTCATTCGATTCCTACTAATAACATGAGCTGCAATGGGTTAATGGTCATTTTTGACTTACCAGCACCAAATATCATGTTCTGTGCCAGGTAACACAAATTTTAATGCATTTTAAGAACAAAAGCTGTGAAACATGACAAACAGCTTGAACTCTGCACCGTTACTTCAACATGTTGAGGAAAGCTCAGAGAATGTGGAAGCAGGCAACATCTAGTTAACTTGGATGAGGGTTAACATTGTTGTTATCTGGTGTCTGATTCCAGCCACAGCACAGCAGTTGAGACTGTGCATCTGTGCCTGTATGAGAAATTTGTCATCTAGCGGCATGAGATAAGGTTGAAATGTGCTAGAAATGGAATCAGTTACCTTAATTAGATGCACCAGGAAATCTGCAATTATTCTCAAGCCCCTAATGACTAGGTGCTATATTCCTGCACACAGAAGTCAGGCAATGTATTCGGTGTGCCTCCTACTGGATGATCCATGAAGCACATGTTCTCTCAGAGTCTGTATTTAGCTTGTTCTTTCCTTGTTACAAAAGAAATCTGACAGGACAGAGAAAAGTAGCAAGTATTGTAACACCAGCTGTTGTTTAAGAACTTAAGGAACAAAGGAAACAATATTTCAGATCTTAATACAAATCAAATTTCAAACTCTGTTCAGGAAATTCTCTTCCACTGAATCCCTGAAACCAAATCTTTCCTCCCCTTTTTTGTTGATACCATGTAGTCCCTTAAATATAATTAACATGCATAATTTAATGAGGTGCATTGCTTTCAAGAAAATGGCATGTACACCAGCATGGCCAAATTTAAAAACAGCCAGCATAATTTGGCGCTAGGTAGTGGTAAAGTTTTGACAATAACTAATTTTTTACATTGTTTTAAAGATGAACTCCAGATCACTGAACCCTCCAGCACAATTAGACCAATCATCTTTGATCACTTTAGATGCAACAATTAGAACCATATAGTTTTGTTGTTGCAAGAATGTTTTTTGGAAGTGACACTCAGCTCTCTTTAAATTATATTTGTATTATTTTCTATTCTCCTTGTGTTTATTTTCCTATTTTCTTTCTGCATGGTGTGGCTTCTCCTTTAAAGCATGCCTCGGCTGAAAAGTGTCATTTTAAAAATGGGTTATATTTGAATTTGTTTACCAAACTCACCATTGCCTGCTACTGATGCTATTTATGTTCAAAAAAGAAGTACAAGGAGGAAGACTTTGCAGTTGAATCATTGATTATGTATGAAAAAAAACTTGTGGAGTAGGGCTGGTAAGGGGGAGGGGGAGGTGTGGAGGCAGGCTAAGAGCCTGCTGGAATCTGCATCAAAAATAAATCTAAGAAAGGCAGGAAAATCTATCTGCAGTCTGGAGGATTTAAACATTAAGAATTGAGATAGAATGCACTGACTTTAAAGAAAGAAAGGTAAATGATGCATTTTAAGTATAATACAGTCAAATAAAACGATAGACTTTTTCAAAATAATAGCCTATTTCTCTGCCATTAAAAAAAATATTATTACCGCTATCAGCTTTAATCAGGTTATATGATTTAAAATTAACCCAAATCATTCTCATTGTTCATAACGCAGGAATCAGAACCATAAACAAATTAATTGGTGCATCGAGGTTTTGACTGGGTCTTTTGGCCAGCACTAGCATTAACACCAGCAATGGGGACCCTCTAGATTTTTAGTGCCTGAGGGTGGAAAGCAATTATAAAAACATGACTCTCCCAGATCAGCTTTCAACTTCACCATGTCTCTGTTTTATTGATGGAAGACTGAGGGAAGATTCAAATCAACCATCTTTAAATTCTTTCCAGCAGCAAAGTGCCAAACTCATTAGCTTTTCCTCTGTAAATTATGGCACCTCTATCTTTTATTCAATATTTGCCTGTTTTTGTCCTTATGACTGTATAATTGCCTACTTAATGCATAATTTATCGTGTACAATTATAGATTTTTAAGTGTAACTAAGGATGACATTTTAGCATTGAAAATCTAAAATTCCAGAAAAAAATATAATTACACACAATTATACCATGCTTCCATTATAAAAATCTACACTTGCTGGTACATTTCCATAGCATAGATTTATAATATTAAACTTCTTTAGCTGTGTTTTTGTGACTAAATTATATTTAATTATGCAATCAAAATGATATAAATTAGTTCCTGACACATTCTTCCTGAATTTTAATTCTCCTTAATTTAAAATTGTAGATGAAAGAAAATGCATTCAGCAATCCAATTTTTCATTTACAATAGCCAAGTGCCTACATTGGTGACAAATACTCTATATGTACAAGTATCTACAGTAATACTGGCATTTCCTGACATGACTATGCTGTTTTCGTCAATGATCCAAAGGAGTATTATGATTTAAAATCATTTAAAATGAGAATTGATTATGCATCAGGTTGTATGTGAGCATCATTATACTCTTTTCTAGGTAATTCTGTTGACTTTCTCTGTCAACAAGAAAGCCAACGAGATATAAATTTGGTGATAATCCATCATTATCTCAATAGGAATTATGAGTGATTGTTGTATTTATTCCAATAGTCCACGGAGAGAGAGAAATAAAAAGGTGATGGCATAGTAATATTATTGCTGGGCTGTTAATCCAGAGACTCGGGTAATATCCTAGGGACCCAGGTTCAAATTCTGCCGCAGAAGATGATGGAATTTGAATTCAATAAAAATCTGGAATTAAGAGTCTAATGATGACCACAAATCGATTGGCAGGGGAAAACCCCATCAGGTTCTCTCATCCCCTTTATGGAAGGAAACTGCCTTCCTCACCTGGTCTGGCCTAAATGTGACTCCAGACGCACAACAATGCGGTTGACTCTCAACTGTTAGGGGTGGGCAATAAATGCTGGCCTAGCCAACGATATCCTCATCCTGTGAATGAAAAAAAATTGCATTGTTTGCCATTCAATCCATTGCTTCAGTGGTAGTTCTGTGAAGGATCTGTCCATTTTGTCCCATTCCCCTGTAGTTTTTCAGCATTTCTTTTCATTTTCAATTCCCTTTACTCCTGAATCTGCTTCTGCCATCCTTGCAGACCACAGAAGAACTTGCTGTGTAAAAATGAATCTTCTCATGTCTCCTAAGGTTTTCTTTTGCCAACTTTACATGAAATAATTAAAGTAGCAGAGTTTTCATAACATTCTTACCCTGAATTTAATCAATAAAACATTAGAATAACGTGGAATAGAACTTATAGCACAAACAGTGCCCTGGACGAATATCTAGAAGAGGTATTTGACTTGTCAGTGTGATAACAGAAGTTCCACATGCTACGGTTCCTTTACTTTGGAGCTTACCTTACTTACAAGTGAAGAGTGAAGTTAGGAGGTATACCCTTGGCAATGGTCCAATCTATAAATGTGAGGATATAAAAAGTGCTTCAAATGATGTAATCAAGCTAGACATTTTAAACCATGATTCTGGGCTGAATGCAATTTGTAGTTTTAATCTATAACCTGTGTTAAGGCTGCAACTGTGTCATGGTGCATAAGCAGTCAAAGTGCTGGCCTAGGATATCTCTCTTTAAGTGCATGGACAGGGTCACCGAAGTTTCCTTGGGGTTCTCTTACTTATATACAGCTGATACACTCCCAGGGCAATCTAAAAGCTGCATCTGTGCTTTCTTTTGGCTGCCAGTTGAATGATTTTGGGTCTTCTGCCATGCATTGTGCTGTGAGGAGCTTAAAATTTTCTGACCTCCAGGGCTGAAGGAGGATATCTTCCTTTTCTGAGGGAGTCCAGAAAATTATGCTAAGAGAGACGATGACAAGAGAAGGCCTCCCTAACCTGCCCTTCCTCCCACCTATCCCCTCCTCCCACCTCAAGCCTCACCCCCATCTCCTATGTACCAGCCTCATCCTGCCCCCTTGACCTGTCCGTCCTCCCTGGACTGACCTATCCCCCTCTAACTCCCCATCTACACTCACCTTTACTGGCTCCACCCCTGCCTCTTTGACCCGTCTGTCTCCTCTCCACCTATCTTCTCCTTTATCGTTCTATCCGCCTCCCCCTCTCTTCCTATTTATTTCAGAATCTCCTTCCCCTCCCTCATTTCTGAAGAAGGGTCTAGACCTGAAATGTCAGTTTTCCTGCTCCTCTGATGCTGCTTGGCCTGCTGTGTTCATCCAGCTCTACACCTTGTTGTCTCAGATGCTCCAGCATCGGCAGTTCCTACTATCTCATGACAAGAGAAGGTGTCCATTTTGAATGTGCAGGTTAGAACAATGCAGTCAGGGCTGCCTGAGGAGTCTTCTCAAACAACTTATTACAGCTTCTGCAGTAAAGAGGTCAGTACAGCTCCAGAAAGTTGGGTTTGAAAAACATAGTCAAACAGCAATGTCACAGAAGGGTTGCAAGTTTTCTGGTTGGTAAGTATCCAGTGTGTGTCTGTTTGTAAAGAGCGAAATACATTGGAACTGACTGATGAGTAATATTACTTTCTGCTTTCTCATCTCGAGTCTAATGTCAATATTTTAATGGTAGGCTTAAGGCAAGGCAGGGTAACTCAGCTATGTGGAATACTTATTCAGTATCACGTCGGGAATTGTGGGTGCTTCCTGGGGCCTGGATAATCACAAATGTAAGAAACATTTCCAGCTGCAAAAAGTTGAGCTTCAAGATTTGGAATTTGAGTAGTGGCTGGAATTGTTGTGGTGCATGCATGAAGCTGAGAACTACATGGATAGTATATCTAACCAAGCGATCACATCACAGATTAAGACCAGGCAAGTAGCTAGAGAATGCATCCAGAGAGCTAATCTAGAAAGACTGTGCAAATAGTGGAGTAGCTCCGAATTCATTTCTCTCACTAACTGGCTTTCCATTTTGAATATTGGTGAGAGTGATAGTACATCAGAGGAATATAGTGGGAGACATGGTTGTGACATAGCAAATGTCTCAGCTTCAAAGATGCAGGAGGAGAGGTGTGGAAGTTCAATAGTAGTGATGATTCAATAGTTTAGAGACAGACTGGTGTTTCTGCAGCTGTAGCCGTGATTTCAGATCATCTCCCTGGTGTCAAGGTCAAGGATGTCACAGAGCAGCTTATGGACATTCTTTTGGAAGAGGGAAAGGAGTCAGAGTTGCACAGTGACACCAATGATACAGACAGGAAGAGGAATGAAGTCCTGTAGAAGAATTTAGTGAGCTAGCAAGAAACTGAAAAGCAGGACCTCTGAAGCAGTAATCTCAGGATTTCTCCCATTTCCACGTGCTAGAGATTTAGAAATAGGGAGCTTGCATGAATGTGGCTGGAAAAATGATACAGAATGGATGGCTGTACATACCTGGGGCATTGGGATTGTTCTGGAGCAGTTGGGACTTGTAGACGGTTGTTGCCTTACACTTCAGCAAAACTGGGACCAACATCTTTGTGGGGAGATTTGCTAGGGCTCTAGGGGAGGATTTACACTAGCTATCAGGGAGATGGGAACTTAAGAGAGAATTCAGAAAGGATAAAAACAAAGCTGATCAGGGAAGTAGAAAAGCTGTAAATGAAAATGGAAAGCAGCAGAAACAAATCCTGGAATCAACCAAGATCAAATTACAGAAGTGTTAAAATGCAGAATTAAAAGCACTCTATAAGAATGCACTCAGCTCACAAGATAGGTGAATCAATGGCACAAGTAGAAATAAAAGGTATGAATTAATAATCATAACAACAGAAACTTTTGAAGAAACTCAGTCGATCTGACAATATCTGTAAAGAGAGAAATAGAGTTAATGTTTCTTGTCCAATGACTCCTCTTCAGAACAAAGAAGAAATGTCATTAGACTGGACAGATTTGCCAACCATGTTCTAAACAGCGAGATGAGAATCTCACTAGTGAGCAGCAAGACGCCTAGTTGCACAATTTGCAAGTCGTTATTACTAATCTTGCCTTACTGATAAGTAATTTCCTATTCTTCCACAGGCCAGATAGAAACTACATGGTGACATGTCCGAAGTGAAAGACAGTGTGGGTAGCTGGTGACTCCAGCTCACTGTTCTCTCCTCTGGACTTCCACCTTGGATGGCAGTCATCAACATTTCAGGGTTCAGTCCCTGGGCAGCGATGGTCTAGATTCTCATTCACTGTGTTGGCATTGGATGCATACTGTTGCACCCTCATGTCACCTCTCCAAACCACTCTTAATACTATTGTGTGCTTCAGTGTTCCATTTAGGAGCACACTGGCACCTTTCATCGTAATGTTACCAGGATACATTCTATGCAGGCACCCAACTCATTGATTGGACCAGGGAGTACTTCAGGGATCTTTGCTTCCTCTCTTTGTGCTTACTCACTTTGCACCTACTCAGATGTTCACAGCATCATTGCCTTGGCTTTTTGAAATTTGCTACATCAGCCTGAACCAAAGGCTAACAGTGCTTCTTTCTTACCTTCTGTTTTAGCACAGACACATAGAGCAAGGCAACTGGAGATGGTTAGCAGCAGTCATTGGTCAAAGGGTTGGAGATTTTGCTCTGTGGCACTGTGCTATATCAAAAGCATTCATTAAGCATGTTCCAGCAGCATATGAGACATATGAGGTTGCAAAAATTGACCTTCTCCAAAAGTTGGACAGGAGGTGTAGTCCACAGTCAGATCAAGGGAGAAAGCCTACAATCAGGGTGTCCTGCCACAATAAGCCAAGGCAGTGTCCACTATTGGGCCAGGGGCTTGGACAAGGTCAGGGTCAGCAGATCCACATCAGTATATTCGGGGGAGTGGGCCAGGGTCAGCACTGCGGGTCCAGTATAACCAGACCAGGGATTCATGGTATGTCAGTCTAGAAGCTGCACAGAAACAGGTCAGAAGCCCAGTCAATCATCAGTCAGGACTGTCTATCCAGGTCAGTCAGGGCAGTGAGCCACAGTCAATCCTGGGGGTCTGTCCACTCAAAGGCAAAGGGGGTTGATAAGGAGCCACTGCTCTGGTGGGAGACATGTGTGACTTGATTATGGGGATTGGTCGCAGCATGCTGGAATATAGCAGGTATAATAATTACAAAGGGGTCAACTGAACAAATAAGGTGGGGACAAAATAGAGCACAGAAGGGAAAAGGCTGATCCAGGAGGCATTGGGGATGGTGGGGGGTGGGAGTGGGTTTGCTGGGAGTCACTGGCAGTGACCATCACACTGGCTTCGATGGGGAGGGTGGTGTTCAGTTTATTGCTATGTCTGGCATGACTATGCAGTCTGCCTGTGGTTTGGGGGCAAAATAGGGAGATAAATAGTTAAATAAATGGGTTGGGTGGGAGCATGGCTCTTGATTCTCCCAGGCTGACCTTTACCCTTTCCTTTATCTGTCCAACTATCATTCTATCTCTCTGAGCTCCATCTCCACCTATCGTTTACTCCTCCACCCCCTCCCCCAACTCCATCTACAGCAAATATACCAATCTTTTCCTTGCTGCATTCAGTTCTGAAGAAAGGTCACTGGACCTGAAATGTTAACTTTTTGCTTTCTGTGCACAAATGCTGCCAGACTTGCTGAGTATTTCCAGTATTTTGCTGAAGTCTTGCTGAGTATTTTTGCTCAAGAATTTCTAAGGCTTTTATTAGATGCTGATCAAAACTCTCAACATCTCTGTCCAGGGAGAATTCCATTATGCCTAATGCATCTTAAATGGAGGGAATTCCAAGGTATCCATGGAGTCTCCCAGATTCATGCACTTGATTACTTAGGAGCAAGTGAAAAGAAGACTCATATCCTTTTCTCCCCTTGGCCTAGTATGTAAGTTGAATAAGATAGAAACCCACAGCTTCAGCTGAATGATGTACCTGTTTGCCACTTTCTCCACACTTGAATCATTGGGAAGTATTTGTTTTAGTACTTCAGAGATAACTAAAGATGACTCTAACCAGGTTCAATGAGAAGGAGTTTTATTATGATGGTGTTAAAATGCTTAGTTTCTCATTCTGTTGCTTGCTTTCAGTTTCTCTGTAACCAAAACCATAGACTTGGCTTAGTATAGTGAGCAGTCAACACACCATAAACACTGAACAATTGAACACAACAGGAAGGAGCCTCAATTGTAAAAGGACAGTTGCTACTTACAATGAAAAGATGAATATCACTTGAAGTCAAACTTTCTTTGCCAATTTTAATATTAAAGTCAACCATCAGGGCTTAGAAATTCATACGCTGGGTATTGCAAATCAGCAACTTAAGTAAGAGGAAGTTAATGCAAGTGCAAATTGACTCAACACCATGGCACAAGGATGAAAAGGATCATCATTACAGAATCAAAGACAGAATAAAAAACATTAACTAAATTTTAAATAGTGAACAAAAACTTACTGATGATGCATTTAATAAGTGAGGTATTTGCTGATCCAGCCATGAATTCCTGCAGAATACCAGTACTTATTCTAGTCTCATTTCAAATTTTGAAAAATGACAAAATAGATGAATTTTTAAGACTTCTCAATTTTTCCACAAGTCATGAGAAGAATATTAAATTTGAACAGAACGGCTGCTGACATGGTGCATCATTAAACAGAATATTATATTTTTAGATTTGAATCCATATGATGTTTACCTGAAATTGTGATTCTTACAGCTTAAAATGTCAAAATTGTAGACAGTATTTAATAAGTTTCAGAATATTCAGAACTATACTTATAGAGAACTTGCAATAGAAATATAAAATCTTTATATGCAATTTGCCATTTCTTTTATGGTTTCTCTCAGTGGTTTCCAATTCTTTAGTTTCAAAAATAGTTACTCAATCTCTTAAACAGTACCTGTGGGAGCATGGTTTTTGGATTACACAATGTATGAGTGCAACATCTTGTTCCTAGTGTGAACTAACCTCTTCCCTAACTTGGAACTACCATGAGGGCTTGAATGACTGCATTGGCTCACTTGCAGTTATCTCTGCTGATATTCTAGCTTTACTGGAAGGTTACCTTCAGCTCCAATCAAGCCACAGTGCACTGTGTATCTCAAGTAGTAGCTCCTCAATTGAATATTTTTTCCATATCATTCTCTTGCGAACACATGCACCCAACATTGCTGACACCACTTTGGACCATTTGTGTTAAGTTTGTGTCCTTTATAATCAGTTGTCTTGCAGGATTTCAAGTTCTCTGGAAAAGTGTGGTATATGACAAGCTCTCTAGGCAAGATAGCACACTGGAAAAGTATCCTTTGGACTGTTCTCTAAGAAAATGTGCTAACTGTCTAGAAATGTGTGTGCTAGAGGCAGTGGACTCTCTCAGTAAGCTGTTTCTGTGTAAATATTTCCTAAAATGAGGTAGAGAGCTCCCCCATTGCAAAATTTGGCAAGACCCACCACCTGAGAAGTTAGGTTGGGAACAGTTGTGCCCTCAGCCAGAATGCTTTATGTTATCATATTTGCAAAATTAGCATGGTAATATCCAAACATAATAATTAAAATCTGACATAAAAGTAAATTAAATAGTGAGTCATGTTAGCTGTTCCTCACTCCCTAAAGCTTTATTTTTGTTAACAATACCAACCTACATTCATTGTTGAATGAATGCTTCAAGTTATGATACAATGATATCAACCATCTTTCCCCAGACTGAATTAACCGGTTTTGTAACACACCGATACACTTTCATGTATATTTTTCCACAGCATTTAACTGACTTGGAAAGACTTGTGTATGGAAAGTAGCTGAATCTAGTAGGATTCTGACAAGAGCGTTTCTGCATAAAGTGCTTTTAAATGATGTGATACATGATTCATGGAGTCCACTTCAACTAAGAGCAACTTCGATTTAGCAGCAATATATTTTGACCCATCCCTTTTAGGCATTTTTGTTGGCAATGCCTGCTGGAAACAGCAATTAACTACTAGGAGTAAAAATATTATTTAGCCAGATAGCCCAACATCAGCCTCCATGTAAAGAACCTCACAATGATTTGTGTAAATAGCAGATAGTTTTAATAGCAAGCATCAGCAAAAAAAACATCATATATCCTTCACAGCATACTGCCCTGATTAAAATCTTAACTACAACGTTTAAGATGTAGATGATACTAATAGATGGCTGGTGTTAACAAAACAAATTACAGGCTTCATAAAATCTGCCTGCAATCTGATTGCTTGCTGCCAGATTGTCTTTAATGGCACCAAGTGCAGAGATTTCGAACAGCATCACAAGGAGTCTTGAGTACACATTTATAATATGCCCTTGGGGCACTGTCCAGTACACAAAGAGGACTTGTGGACTTTGTAGAACTTAACCCTTTGAGATCTGATCTGTATTCCGGGAACATTTCACAGCAAATGACAAAGTATTAATTTTTTTTCAGTAAAGTACATTGAGCAACAATCTATAATAAATCCCTGTGCTTACTTTTTCACTAAAAAACAACAGGACTATAGTTATATTTCAGTGTTGAGCATTTTAGCAATCAAGAAATAACTGCTGTTTTGGTGTAAGCAGTAATTCTGATTTATTACTGTCTAACTATGATAGTCACTGGTATTCCACTATAAGGGGAAGTAATGCATTTTCACTGGCCAACTGGATCATCACCATCACTCCATCCCAGATTCCTCATATAACGATGAAGCTTAGGGAGCAGTTGATTGAAGGACATCTGCCAATTACTAAGATCCGGGGATATTTTAAAACATTAAGGGATATTTCAAAACATTAGGCAAAATCTTTGTGTCATCAAAACACAATGGGTATAATGTGCAGAACTTTAGAAGATAATCCGCAATGCAGCAGAACTTGAGTGCATGCCGTGAGCACATTCTTTTCCAGAACCATGACAATTTTCCAGTTTAAGGATACTTAAGAATAACCTCAAGCTTTATATGTTGAGAGTAGGGTGAATGACAAAAATTGACAAGAACTGCTGCTGCATGTTAAAAATAAGAAAAGAATTACAATAGATTTTGAGATTATTTTTCCATGATGTGGAACAAGCCATTGAACCTCCAGAAGCATACATTTTATCCAACATTTTTCTACCCATTCTTCCGAGAAGGCATTATCTCTGACAGGAACATGACTTCACAGGCATCAGGACCTGTGTTAGTGCAACCAAGAGAGTTAGGACAGCTAGTACTGGCAGGATATTCATTCATAAATGTATCCCAACTGTGTTTCACAGTGACCTCAGCGAACGTCTCTTACCCAATATTCACACATGAATCTTCCTACAGATATCACTGGTTAGCAACCAGATGCAGGGACCCTCTTACTCTTAGCTCAGTGATGCTGAGGCTATTTGGTGATCTGCTGAGACAGACAAATTAGCCAATGATCCCAAGACTAATTTTAAAATAAATGTACTCTTAATACAAATTGGAACAAGTTAAAGCAAATAAATATTTAACAGTATTTTGAAGACTGGGAAGAAAAATATTTAAAACTTTTCATCACTCCAGTTGCAGCCCACAACTACTTTTAATTGCGAGAGTCACCAGTGATTCATGATTCATAGCTCTGATTTCAAAAGGGAGTGCCTCTTACACAGGGATAACAGTTTGTAAACTGGGGCAGACTTTGACATGATGGGGAATGATTACAAAAACAGGACAAGTTATTCTAAATATTGGAGTCGTTGGCATTTGAAAATGGAAAATAAAACATGGTTATGCCTCTGGCTTCCCAATACTTTGGCTGAGTTTTGATTAGTCTTGAAATGAGTGATGAGTTGAGCCTGATTTTACATCTGATTCAAGTTTATCATCAATACCAAAACGCAAAACTGTCAGTTACACGTTGGAAGTGTAACTCTCTTGTTCCACTGAGCCATACTAAAATGCTGGCAGTGGACAGGGGAAATGTGAGAATTGTCTTTGGATAGCATCATCCTGTGGACATGGAATTGGGTTACCTATACACTGATTTCTAGTTTGCTTCATAATAACGTCACATGGTCATAAATAATAGTTTAGGCTTTTGATTTCCCTTGGCTATATTAATAACAACGTAGAAATTAGAAAAATTGTGTTAGACACACTTACAACAACTATCTAAACATAGCGAACAGCCAATTTGAGTTCTAAGTATGAAACTTAGTTACTACAAAGAAAACAAATTCTGACACAACTTATTTGGGAAATATATGGTTGTGACAACGATTTGAATCAATAATGGTTCACTTTTTAGAGAAAATAAACCCTACCGTGATACTCATTGTGTATTCAGAGTTAAGTGAAGATTTTTGTTATAAAGTTTTGGGGTTGTCTAAGTTGCTTACAATGACATAATTCATTCCTGTCGATGCCCTGGGTTTAGAGGTATGCCAACACTGCTTAATATCAAATTATATGATAATTTAATTTCGAGACCCGTTATAGTTTGAACGAGATTTCAAGGGTGATTTTGACTTTTATCACCAGGTGATAAAAAAGTGATAGTGAATTAACCATTAGTTTTACAGCCTGCCTGATTACCTTCTCTATTGAAGTCACAACAGACCCAGCTCTGAAACAGGCAGCTAATTCACTAGCACCTGCTTTCCATGTGACAGTAAAATGTTAAATTAACACATGCCTTGTGCATTGCTTCTCTGCTCTTTCCAAAAATGGACCAATGACACACAATGAGACAAGGTTGAATAAAAAATTGGTGACAGTAAAAACAAATGTCACTTACTTTACTTAATTTTATTTCCCTTCCTAGGAAACATGGATAATGATAATTGTGTGGGTTCCTTCAAGCCGAAAGTGAACTGACTCTTACATTTTCTTGGAAAAGTGCAAGTTACATCAAAAAGTTTTGAAAGGTTTTTTTGCCATGAAGGCCAGTGAGACTTCTTGCAATATCTGACCAGACTCACCTCACTTACTACTTACTTTGCCCTATGGTATTTGTCACATCTAATTTTATCCTTGCCATACCATGTGTCATAATCAGAACAACAGCAGCACCCCTGGTATTAATGCCATATTTAAAAGACAACTTTATTACCAGACAAACACTGACATTCTGAAGCTGCCCTCCTTGGTGATGGATGCAGTGTGAAAAGATGGCACCGTGATTCTCCGACAGGAGCGTAAGATCCTACTGGACAAGGTGGTGCTGAGTAGAGGTGCCTTCTTTACCCAGGACAGGCAGAGGAGACCAGGGCACCCAAACCCATCAGCCTGGTCCGAGGTTTCATTCAGATCAGTGCAGCCTCAATGGTGCAGAATGGTAGTGCTGCATGAGGATCAATAGTCTTCTCTGATCCATCAGGAGAAGTGCCACACTCTTCTGTCTACTTCCTCACAAACAGTCTATCTCTGATACTGCACTTGCCTCCCACCAAAGGCTCATGCTCTACTGCTCTCACTGTTGCCTGCAATATCTTCTCTCTTCATTCTCACTCCCCCAACAACCTCCCACGCCACCAACCCTGCATGGCCTCTGCCCTGCCTACTCGCTACCTCAGAACACCTCACCACCTTTCCATCATCTGCACCAGCTACCAACTCCCAGCTCTCTCTCAGTCCCTCTCTTCATCACATTCTGGGAGAAATCAGCCTACAATAGGGCACTCTGGATGGGTGGAAGGATGTCCAACATCTCAGACCCATTGAGAAAACAATTCTTGTCTTTGTAGGAGAAGATCAGGACTGCTCCTGTGGAGATGCTGAGACATCTACACCCCACCAACCAAGTAAGTACCATTCTTTACTTCATGGCAAACCAAACAGTAACCCCCACTGTTGGGTGTCATTTATTGCAGACCACTATAACCGCTGGGCACAATGCCTTCTCTCTTGTGTCATGCATGTGCCAGTAGAACATCCATGACCTCTTCAATGAAACAAACAGTCGGCTCCACCAGAAGCTACCTCCTCAACCTGTGGTGACAATAGTACTGAAGCATTGACAAGTTGCCCCCCTCCCCGCCAGACCAGATACTGACACCTCGGTAGGAATGTTAGTGTTGGAAAGTTTGGGAGCACAAGCTTGTGAGCACCTCATTGAGACAGCTCTGCACCTGGCTAAGGAAGAAATGGATAATGCCAACATATTTTCACCTACTTATGGTCCCCATTATCAGCTTTTCTCCTTCCCTGCCATACCATTATCCATTCCTTTGTTTGACTAACTGGCTTTCTGTCTCTCTTGGATCCATCTCCCCATATCCTCTTACTCCTTTACACTACCCCCCTGTCTGCAGCGTATATCCTATCTTTTCCTAGCTACTACTAGTTCTGGTGAAGGGTCACTGGACCCGAAACATTGACTATGTTTTCTCTCCAAAGGTGCTGCCAGAACAAATAAAAGATTGCCACACATACAATTCTCCTGTCCAGGAGGAAATAACATCAAGAAAAAAAACTGAGAATGAGAGAGAGAGAACTCCATAGTTTTGTTATAGGAGGGCAACTTGCAAATCCCAAAAAGCTACTCTAAGCTAAACTAAAAATCCTGGTTCTGTGGGAGCTTGACCACACCCATTCAGGCTGTTTCTGCTGATCTAACTTTTTAAAAAAAACCAAGGCCTCACAAGCTGTTTACATTATTGGCTTGAAGCAGACCACTTAGTACCTCTGTCTCAACCTCTCTTCATGAAAAAAAACTCTTAAAACCATAGTATTGTCACATTTGGTAACATGCAAGTAGATTGGAGAGATGATAGTCCTGATGGGTTGGTAAATTTTGATGGCAATGTCAGTGGAGGTGTATGTGTGTGTGTGTATTTCTGTGTCTGTCTGTCGGGTGGGGCCGCGGGGAACTGGGGGATGGTGCTGAGTGATATGCAGACGCTTTGCAGCCAGTAGGGGTCTGAAGCTGCCAGATGTCTGCTTTGACTTCCAGGTCAAGAATTTTGTGCTTTTGGGTGACATGGAAAGTTGAATGCTAATGAGGTGAGTTGAGGCATTAATAAGTGATTTAACAAGCTACAATTCCTTTTGATTGCTGCCTCACTACTTGCCAAATGCGTAAAATATGCAGCATATTGTGCTTGATCATAGAATCCCCACAATGTGGAAACAAGCCATTCAGTCCAACAAGTCCACACCGACCCTCCAAAGAGCATCCCACCCAAACCCATACCCTATCCCTGTAACCCTGCATTTCCCATGGCTAATGTACCTAACCCACACATCCCTGAATTATGGGCAATTTAGCATGGCCAACCTACCTGATGTGCACATCTTTGGGTGGTGGGAGGAAACCAGAGCGTCCAGATGAAACCCACACTGACAAAGGGAGAATGTACAAACTCCACACAGACATCTCACCCATGAGTGGAATCAAACACAGGTCCCTGGTGTTGTGAGCCAGCAGTTCTAACCTCTGAGCCAGCGTGCCACCCTTTTTTTCCTAAATGAATAAAAATGCAGATGATGTTGTGATAGATCTTGCTGGACTTCTCATGTGTTTCTGCCACAACTCATGCTAGAACCTATGTCTTTCAGACTTCTAGAAGATTTCATCTGTGCACTTTGTTCAGCTTTACATCCTGGGCACTTTCTTCTCCTGCTTATGTTTGCTGGGACTGAGGTTTCCCAAAAAGCCCCATTTTATCAATACTGAAAGCTTGTCTTGCTGATCGAGTGGACACATTCTTCAATGACTTTCCAAATGGACTGGGGATTCATTAGCTGTTTCTGTACCAGTGCTAGCTGCCTCACAAGATGGTTTAGCATTATGCTGACACAAAAATGTTTTTTGATGTGTTTATGCCATTCTTAACTAGCATTGAAACTCTCTGATTGCACACCCTCCCCTGATTATTCTGTCAGATCCCATACAGGTTGTTGGCTCTTGCTTGGGTGACCATCACACTAAGAGTCAATTGGTGCTGGTTTTGGATCGATCCAGACTGCCAAAAATCTTTTTCATGCTTTCCATGATACTACTCCCAAACTGACTCACTCTGCAAGCATCACCATGGACCGTTCTCACTGTCACAAGAAGTAAAGCAAGTATTCTAGCAATTTCAGTGGCTCACTTATATGTTTCATTCAATTTCACCATGGCTCTGATCATTTTCCTTGATCTCGCTGCAACAGCAGATTCTCTTGTTGGATGTTTCTAGCTCATATTGTAGTGCTAAATCAGAAATGTGGGAAAAGAGACTTTATAATGGCTTCTCTGACATTCCTGCTTTCTCATTGGCTTTAAACTAGCTCATGTACCGCTCTTGCCGTAGACAGGAACTGTGCCGTATCAAACAAATTCTGAGATAAGGAAAGTCATTTCACTTCACCTTTGTGCAGTAGAAAAAGTGACACACATTCAAATGAGCTTCAGTCAAAAGAAATGGGGCATCAAGTCCAGCTACTTGTTTGCAGAAAAGAAATTTTAAATTTAAATCTTAATGATTTCATTTAAAGCTCCTTAACTATAGCAAATAACTCTTTAAAAAAAGAACAAAATTTAGTTCCTTTACCCCAGTACTTACACCTGTAGAACACCGAACTCTTTAAAAATTGAAATTCCTCAACTACAGTTGTTGACACAATGCCCCAATTCAATCACAGGACTCAACTTTGCCAAGGCAATGATGGAGCATAATGTCGGCCTCATGCTTAGTGATGGCTCTCAAATGATTTTACCACCAGTAACTGACAGAAACTACCAAAGTTTCTACAGTAAACATGACCCTTATCAGTAACATGGGAACTAAAAAAAATGTTAAACTAAATACCATTCAATGGAATGCCTTTCAAAGAAGAACTTCATTGAACATTGTTGCCACTTGGAACCTGAACTCTCTTTAATTTTGATAGCAATGTGAAACATTTCAGCCACACAGCTTTCAATATGATTTACAATGAAACAAATTTATCCTAATGTAACAAACCTCAGAAGTTCCTACATTTTGCTTAGGTTCCACTATCAACTTTTGGAACTTAGCAGAATTTTCTATCTTTTTTTTTCGGCATCTTATTATTTAACCTCTTCCGCCTTTTGAATGAGTTTGAACTCAATGCATGCTCTGCTACTCAGGAGAAATCTTTCTTGACTTTCTGGTGTTTGGTAACTCCTTTGTTGGAACACCATCATTGTTAGTGCAAACTCCCCGGAACATGTATTGAACTTCTCTTAGTTGTAAGCAGTGTTTTGTTAACCAAAGTTCACGATCTAATAACATTCTGAAGCTCATTCCCATGTCTAACTTTAAATTTGTGAGATGCCAATTGACAGAAATGTTTGCATGCCAAAAATTTTGGTCTGGTTCACTGATTTCCCTTAGAAAATCTTTGGATTTATCTTCTACTGGGACTATTCTATTTATCTCCATTTGCGAATATATTTTGTGTTTTCATATTTTTCCTGTGGTTGAGCCCTTTCTTAGCTCTTTTCAGAAAATGACCTATTTTCTTATAATAAAAACATTCAATTTCTAAAGTTGGGAACTACTCATGCCTGTGAAGCTTCTTTGTGTCTGTTTTATCCACTGCATTGTCTTATCGAGTGTTTCTTTTGTGATCTTACACCTTAAGACATGTCATTTTGTGTCTTCTCCTTTCATGATTGATCTGTTTTTATTTTCAGACCTCTGTTTCTCTCACCATCTGAATGGCTTTCCCTTGAATTAGGTCTTCTTTGGACTGTAGTCGATCTGACAAAGAGTCATCAGTAATGCATATAACAAACCTATCACATATGAATTCTGACTTTACTCAGCATTGTTACATCCCTCCACCAGGCTGCAGAGGTCATTAATGAAATAATTTATTGATTCACCAGTATGTTGCACTCTTTTATTGCATCTTGTTTTTTAAAGAATTGTCTTAATTCTGAGGGCTAGATAATCATAAAAGGCTTTCAATACCTCTATGAATATGTTTGATGTTCCATTTACCCCTTGGCAAACAATAACATCATCTGCTTTTTTTTTCAAATTCCACTCAGATGTAAACTAACCTCCTCAGCTTCTGTCTTATTGACCAGTTTGGAAATCATTCTATACATCAAGAATAGTCTTCTCCAGGACATCCATTTTTGTGCTCAATGTGGCCCATCTCTGAATTAAATCTTCCTGGCAATTGTATTCTGATGACATAGTTTTTAATGTGATTAGGTATTTTAACTGTTTTAAAGACACTTATTCTACAGTAATCATTCTTCTTCCACACTAAGCTGCTGTATTGGAAGTTTTTCTGCTCTTTGAGGCTGAAATGAAGGCTTGTCCTGTACTTTGCTCTACAAGCTAAAATATCTTGGTAGAGATCCATGAACTCAATAAGGTAAGAGGGTCAAGTTGCCATGAAATGTGCTCTTACAAAGTGAATGGCCTTTCAAGGAATGAATCTGGAAACAGTCGGAAGGATGTCACTAAGATGACCATTACTTTTATAAAAACAGGACTTTAGCACACATTACTTAGCCACACCATGGTTGACTATGAATTGTTTATGTAATGTTCATATGTTAATAAGTACAATCGTGTTCAGGATGTCTCAGGTCATGCATAGGAGGTAATGGCTGGCGAGATAATGTGTAATGATTTTTGATGGTTTGGTGCAAAAGAAGGAAGACTAAAGACAGAAAGAGGACTTTAAAACAATAAGGAACAAGAGAGTTTGTCTAGTCAACCACTGTCATAAACTGGCATCATAAGAGGGATCAGCTGAAAACTGCTGCTTTAAATTATCATTGTTTTTGGGCTTATTACGACAAACTTAATAAATTCTCCAAAACTTGTGAAAACTTATTTGTAACTGAAATGGCTTTTGCAATTAATCTGGACCAGTAAACATTCAGATTGGCTGCATCAAATTCAATTTAAAATTATAATTGACATTGGCTTTACAATTAAAGTGAATCAAACTCTTACATTAGTCTCAACTTAATTGTGTCCAATTCAATTTTTTGTGAAGTTCTTTGAAGGAAAAGATCACAAAATGTTGTGATATATACCAGTTTCGTGAACAATTATTTTAAAAGGATGATGCGATTTCAAGATATAGGAGAGTTTTTATGCTGACTCAGGGCCTGTGGGCTGACTTTTGCTCTTTCTACTGAAAATGCTTTGTCAAATTCATGGTGCCCTGTTTTCAATGGCTCACAGCATCGTTTCTCACACAATCTTCTACTCTTCACCTTATTACTTATGCAACGAGCTTTCCAGCAACGGTTCCGCATAATCACATGGCAGGAGAGGAGGAAGTGCTCAACACTGCTGGGATCTCCCGGCATTCATGTCATTGACGCTGTATTTAAAGCCCATATGCATACCGCTTCAGCAGCTGTAAGCCAGGACTTTTCCTTCACATCATGGTGCTGCAACATCATCACTGAAGCAATGGCCCAAAAAGGCAAGTTAACTCCTTGCTTTGTGGACAGGGACTTGGAGGTGCTGGTGCATGAGGTGGTGGAGAAGAAGGCAGTGCTTTATTCTGATGCCATAGGTCACCACACCACCAGACACAGCCAACCTGGACTGAGATAATGGTCTGGATCAATGCTGCGTCATGGGTCCATATAAAGAATGCACATAAATGCAGGAAGAAGGTAAATGATCTTCTGCTGTCTACAAGAGTAAGTGCCATCATGTCTATGTTACCGTTCACTACCTATGGCTGCCACTGCCTCTCCACAAATCTTAAAAAATGCAACTCTCTCTCTTAGACCATAACACCATAAGATTATAGGAGCAGAATAAGGCAGTTCAGCCCATTGAGTCTGCTCCACCATTGATCATGGCTGATATGTTTCTCAACTCCATTCTCCTGCTTTCTCCCTGTAATGTTTGATCCCCTTACTAATCAAGAACCTATCTATCTCTGCCTTAAATACACTCAGTGACTTGTTCTTCATAGCTCTCTGTGGCAATGAGATCCACAGATATGCCAGCCTCCTGAAGATACTCTACATCATCTTAGTTGCATGCATTGTGTCCTTTAAATAGTTCTCCTGCACCTCACTCTCTCAAACTACAAAAATTTCCTGCTCTCTGTGTTGCCCACTCACTGGGGATAGTTCATCACCTGCCTCACCCCTAACAGCTCTTCCACCTGTTTACATCATATTCAATCCTTTCCTTTGCCTCAGTGCAAGAAAAATTGGCCTAATCCCTGGAATGACATCTTCATACCACCCTGACTGACATACCAATAATCTCAGGATTGCTGGACTTGATTTGACAGTGGGCCAATTCCCATGACTGTGAAAGAATAAACGCTGACTGACCATGACCAACCTCCTAGACTGGAATTGGAAGAGCCCTTGACTGACTATGACAATACTCCGTGACTAATTACAGATCCTTTGGCCCCACTAAAGCCTGATCCTCTTTGAATTTCAGACATGACCATTTTGTTGAAGCACGTGCAGTATACTAGCTGTGTAAGCTCTAGCACATGCCGTAGTGAAATATTAACGTAACATGATGATATGTCCACACAGTGACATGCCATCCCATTGTTAACTCTCCCCACCAATGCCCAGCTACCTACCTCTCCCAACTGCTAAAAGACAATGTAACCTGCAGAGGCTGGCTGCCTCCAGGCAAGCACAAAGTAAGAGAATGAGTGCTAAGAATTCAAGCTAAGAACCATAAGATGTATGTGTGTCCCTGTGCATAAATTGACCTGACAAAAGTGTGCATTGTGTGGTGAATCCAAACTCCAAGTCAAGTTCTGAAGAGTTGAAGTGGTGTTCCAGTTGGACTGAGAGCGCACACAATGATGTTTTGAGACTGGTGGTTTACCTATGTCAGCTTGGATGGACAAAAGGATAGGCACTGGGGTGCAAGCAGGGATGTTGAGGTGATGTCAGAGTTGCATAATGGCCAAGAATAGCAATTGGCGAGCTGAAGCCACCAGGTAATCACTTTGATTTACAAATTCAGAATTTGTGGTGTCGAGTTTTTTAAGAAAGGAGAGAATTGGAAGTGGCATAGAAATTAGCCAAATTGAGTATTTAATGAGCTACAAATGCAAGGAAATAAGATAGTTGCTGCTCAATAGTGAAATTCTGAAGGTGCCATTTAAAGACTAACTGGACAACTGGTAAAATGCTTCTTGATTTTGAGATTCTGCTTTCTTTTCTCATTTCCTCCATTTTTATCCAACTTTCTCCTCATTACCCAATCTACTCCAAAAATGGGAAAATTACACCCTGTGGAACATCTAGGAATAGTTTAATCCAAAAATCAGCTCAAACTGTCATTATGGTTGCTGAGGAAGTGTACCATTTTTTGTAACATGAACTTTAGAGTGCATTCATTTCCTATTCACATGCATTTTTTCAAAGTCTTTAAAAAGATTTTAATAGTAAACAGCTTCTTTGTTTGTACTGTGTACATGGTTGCTACACTGTTAGTATTGAACTAACTCAAAGAATGTACAGCATTTTGAATGTGAAAGTGATTTAAATAATTAGCATGAAGTGTCAGCGTGCCTTTGGTCTTATACCAGGAGCTAGCCTCATGGGGAGTGTGAAAATGGCAGCAGCAGTTCAAATTTAAATAGTTGTGCCTACCTCAATTTAAATAGTTTTGGCTTTTTTCAAGCATCGATATGGATTTTAAGGTTTTAATCATTTTTGTCAAGGGAGAAATGCTGGCAAAAAATGATACGAAACTAAACCCAATATGAAAGCAGGAGATTGAATCTATATACAAGTAAATGAGGGGTACAACAACTATTTGATGGGTGGGAAAATGTGTCATTTCACAAAATCTGTACAAGAAAAGTCACACAATTTGGTGCTGTAGGGCACTGTCACAGTACACAGCTGTATACCTTGTTTGTTAGAATTGACAATGAATTTCAACATTCCATAGAACTATCCACAGTTCTCTTCACTTTTGCAACCCCACCACTGAGGGGTAATCTATGTCCTGTGTTCACCTGATGTCTCGATTCCACTGGGATAATTATTAATATGGTGTTCCTTTCAAACAAGATGTCTATTGCCTGCTCAGTGCATTCATGGATGGTAAACTGTGATTTGACATACGACACCTGTGGTGACGTAAAAATTTAATGCAATAATGATTCCTATGAAACAAGCCTTCACTCTATAACAAGTCATCTGTAGGTTAGCCTCCAGGAGGTGACATAACTACCATGGCAGCCTTGTTTGTGAAGTAAGTGTTGAGAACATGTCTTTTTGATGCAAACAGAATGACAGTCTGTCTCACTAAATGCAGATTTGGTGTAAAAACTATCGAATCTCTCACCGGTGAAGTATTGGTGCAGATGTGGTTTTGTCCCCAGAAGACTTTTATGCCTTTTTTCCTCCAAATGTCGAAGCACCATTGAAATCCTGATAGGAATTCCCACGCTGTGCACTTTAGATTAGGCAGGAAGACGAAATAAGACTGTTGTAGGAATCAGAATTGGCAAAAATGTCCTGTAATGCAAAATAAAACAGTTCTAAAGAACAATAAATGTAAATTCCACATTGACAATATAAATAAAGCAAAATAATAAGCATAAAATGCAATGGCATGTGCATCCTGCTTTCATATTTAGCACTGGGGCTCAATAGCCACAATTTCATAACAGAGGAACAATGGCACTTTTAACATTGCTGTTCAACTCAATGTGAGAAAGCTACATGATGGACTGAAGTGGAGCAATGGTTTTTTGTGAGGGAAAAATTGATTCTTTCACAAGATTTAATATTGTTACCCTCAATGATGCAGTATGCTAGTGTTTAAAGCAGTGTACCATACACTGGTACTTCCCCATAAGCCAAATTCTCTGTCTCAGTTGTGCTGTTAGTTGGAGCTGCTAAGTGGAGGCTACAAGCTTCCCACAGGGAAGGAGGGAAAATCAATGGGGGAGTCACATGGGGCCACTCTTGTTCACCTCATAATGAGCAGTTTGAAAGTAGTATTGTCAGAGGCTTGGGAGCAGGTCACCTGCCCATCCATATGTTAAGGAAATATTATGTACTGCTTGTGCACAAGAAAGAGTAAGGAATATCTATTTATTTTATTACAAAAATGGGTTTTAGATCTCAGCTTTTTGATTGAATACAGCTAATACATGGGCAAAAACATAATGTAAACAAGGCAAGGATGCTAAGATAGAGTTTCTGCTTGGTTCACAATCAGCAATCCGGGTGTTGTTGAGAAACATTTTTGCCTTTTAAGTTGGATCTCAGAAGTGGTATGTTCATAGCACTGAACATGTATTTAGTGAGTCTAAAACATATAAACCCTAAATATTTTTAAGCCATGCCTATTGATGTCCTTATGTCCAGAAGAACCTGCTTAACTTCTGGAGACTCTTCAAAGACCTACAAATGATGCATTCAGCTGAACTTCCCAAAGATTATGGACAGCTTTGTGGAAGAGGCCAGCTTCTAACGTAATCTTTTTAAAACTATTGAAAAAGGCTGCAGAATCTCAATTTGTGTTGAACATAATTTACACTCATAAATCCATTACCTTTTGTGCCGATTTGCCAATTGTGGGCAAATTGCACGTCTGAAACATAACACAACCAAATGTAAAATTTACTATTTAATCTGGTGTAATGCTTAGTCTAAATCTGTAATGAGCAGATCTTTTCAGTCGATATTTAGCTTTATGTGAACATCATATTCAGGTAAAGCATATATTCAGAATGAAATAGGGATATTCAGAATGAAAAAGAAAACTTCATTTGAGAAGAGTATTAAACAATGACAGATATATACCGTAAGAAATATTAAGGATGCATTCACATGGTTGTCAAAACTAATCGAATATCATTCAATATTATATGGGAGCTTTTCAGAAAATTGTCATAGCTATTTATACTTATTTGCATTTCAAATGAAGCCTCAAACTTGTGTCATACTTCTAGGGGATCAGGATAGAAACTAGATATATTCCAATAAGGCATAAGGTTCAACAGAAAGTTCACTAAAAACAACAGTTCCTAGAATGAGTGGAAGAATTCAAATTAAAATTACATTTTTAAGAAGAGACCTAAGACAAATCTAAAGCAAATGGATTGGAAATTCAGCCTTGCAGTGCCCATTTCTCAGATTCTAAATGATCTCCCAAGCCTCCAAAATGGCATTTAGAAAGTGCACGCCAGTTGTAAGAAATAAATATGCCAACTGCCATATTAATAAAATGCAAAAGGTTTGGATGCGGCGGCTATGCCTAAGACAGACATTAGGTTCTTTAAGGACCAGAATTTGGCCTTTACCAGAATGGCAGGTGCTGAGCTTCCAGCTTCTTAGCAGTGAGTGTTCCCTGCTCACCATAATGGCCACATAGGAGACTGGTTAGTGCCTGACAAATAGAATCAAATTCTGAGGCAATGTGTCTTCTGTCTGTTTCTATTGATATTTCAGAAAACATTTTTGTCTGAATGCTTAATGTTCTTGACATGGATGAGAGAACTGTATGGGAAGAATTGCTGAGCCCAACAGTGCAAAGGAGCTGAATTAATATCAGTAGATACACTCATTAACTCAGGGTGCTTCAGAGGTCTTGTCATTGTAGCTATGCACGTTAATTTAATTCCTTTACCCATCAGCCTCAATAAGCTCTCTGCCAATTTTCACATTGATATAATTTTATTAAATTCCATTGCAAAGTGCTTCCTTTTTCCATATTAACTGTTTCCAAGAGGAACCATGGAATAGACAGATAATGTCATTTGGTTAAATCTACAGAAAAAAATGTTTGGGACATCTTCTTTAAAGTAAGAACCTTTTTACATATTAATTTTCAGTACTAAAAGGACAAAGAAGCAATAAGTGCTTGTTTATTAAATTCAGAACTTCAAGCAAAGATGTGAAATATTGCTGATAATTTTTTTGTTGAGTGTGGGTGAATTTGATGGCCATTTTGTCTGTAAAATATAGATTAAATATCTATTTAGACGGTAATTTATTAATTCTTCACTCACCATTTAATGAATGCATTTTCTGCTTGGGTAGCTCGGCCAGTCAATTTGTCTACGTCTGAGGGTATATTCTCTGTGCATGTCTGTTGTATATAGTGCTGTAATGCTAAGGGCGTTTTGCATAGTTTTTTGTTTTAAGGCTATTGAACAGGGCAATTTTCTTGGAAGAACAAAAGCAAGAAAAATCCAGATAACAAAACTACAGAAGAGCTAAGAAACAATAAAAATGAGAAATAGTTTGGAACAATAATAAAAAAACTGCTTATTTCCTGGGAGAAATTTAGATAGTAATTCCCAAGGAAAAATCCTTGCAGGATAACAAATACAGAAATTCCCAAATATAACAACCATCAAGGGAATAACAAAAAATCAGTTTATGCGAGAGGAATAATGCAGACAATGCACTTCTTGGAGTCCACAGATGAAGTGCACACTACTTTTCATGGCTCCTGTCCATTGCAATTTTAGTGAGACAGTCTCTCTAAGGGTGGATCTTGACAAACAAATATAAACTGCAGGGATATAGTCAATACTTCAAACAATTAGACATTGTAAGAGTAATAGGAATTCACCGCTTGCTAAAATTGCTGTTCATAATTTAGTTTGTCAATCTGCTTAAAAAGATCTCAGGCATACTTGTGTGACAGGACCACAACACAACAACACTTGCCTCTTTGTGTGTAGTATCCAGCAGAGAGACTAAAGATTCAAATGGAGCCTGAAAGAACGCAGTGTGGGTTGCCCTAAGGTGCTGGGCCTGCTATATTAGTGAAAACTCATTTATTCCTAATTCAAATGAACTTTTACTCACCCTAGGTTTTTAAATTGGTGAACTGAACGAAGAGAAAAATCATCTAGTCACCAAGCCAGCACTGCATTGATGGTTAATTATGTCTCTGCTCTGAAAATGATCTGCATATATCTGTATTTGAATGACACAGCGCTATCACCTCAAGATAATTCTGTTCAGTGCAGTCATTCAAATGCAACATTTTAATTCCTAATTTCTGAGTTGATTCAATCCTGGGAGTTAGAAATGTTGTGTAAACATGAAGTTGGAAAATCAGATTTAGTCTGGAATAAAATTTGAACATAGTTGGCAGAGCATTCATGCTGAACTGAAATGGATGGTACTATTAAAACAGTGACCTTGAATCTTTATATTCTTCATTGTTAATGCAGGTACATTTCACAGAGACATGGAGACCAAAGAAGCAACATCAGTGACACCTGGTATCACATATTGGAGCCTAACTGTCATGCACAATGTGGTTAATCTGAGCATGAGTAAATTCAATCTGTAATTTGTCAGCCATGTTGTGATGATATGATAATTGTAACCACAGTACAAAAATGTCAATATTATCAAATTTTCACAGTGGGACTGCTCTAGAGGCAATTGGCAAGACTAGAACCAAAGTAAAACTCATCTAGATGATGGCTACATCGTGATTATAATGCTTATAAATGCTGTATCTGAGGGAAGAATTTAAAATGATATACATTGGGTCAGAATTTCAATATTCAGAACACTCTAACCTGGGTGTTTCTTTAAGAAAGTGACATTAGATACATGCAGAGGTACAATATGTCTTCACTCTGGAATGCACAATGCTTTTTTCTAGGTCTTGAGGTCGAAATAAGACTGAAAAAAGAGAGACTTGGTTTGATAAAATACTTTTGACATCTCTACAGAACATCTTCAAGCAGTTACAGCTAATTGGACCCATTTGAAGTGTTGCTAATGTTGTAATGTAGAAACATGTTAGCTAATTTGCACCCAGTAAAGTCCATAAAGAGCAAAAATAATAGTGAACAAACAGGAAGACAGAAAACAATCTGCTTTTGGAATTTGCATCAAGCTATAATTATTTTGCAGCAAAGCTATCTCTGGTGTCCTAGAAAACAGAGTCTTTGGATCTTTACATGCGCTTGAGAGTGTGGCCAGTTAAACATCACAGAAGGCAGCACCTCCAACAGTGCAGCACTCTCTTAGTATTAGAGCGTCAGAATTGATTTTTCTGCTGAAATCCTAGAGCAGAACTTGAACCCACAATCTTACAATGCAGAGGTAAGATTGTTACTAGCTAAGCCAGAGCTAACACAACACCCAAAGAAAGAAGAGTGGGTTCATTTATACTTAGGCTACATCTACTTTGCCAGGACAAACTTCTGGTGATTCACACTCTTCCACAAGCAGCTGTTCAATGGGAATATCACATTCAGACTGCCTGCTTTGCCAGCAAGGACTCCCACCTCAATCTGAGGAGTGAGATTGAAGCAGGATAGGTAGAATGGGGGGAAGTTACGAAGATTTCATACTGGGGAGTTCTGTGCTATCTATTGCTTGACAACAGCAATAGAGTGGAGGCAGCCCACTGGCTAGAAGATGCCCAGATAACTTTTAAAATATAAGCTGGTTTTAAGCTCCTCATGGGTCAGCTGCTACACAAGCCCACTCTAAAACCCCACAAACATGCACTCAACCTCTCAGCAATGAATATGGCTCTGATCTCTGGAAGGGTTACTCAGCCCTCACAGATAGCAGTCAAGAACCTTAAATAAATGCCCTTCCTCCCACCTGACTTCACATTATGGTCTTGATCTAAGAAATACTCACCAACACCTCTACCCCAACATTGCAGCTCCAATCCTTCAACTCCTACCCAATGCCCAGGTAAACTCCCTTACGTCCACAGTTATGGCATCATATTGCTATTTGTACATCCATTGACTGAACAGTCAGTCTAACAGACAGTTGTCATTGACTTATATATTTGAGGTCTACATCCATGTCCCTGACTGTGCCAGATTCTTTGTCTGCTACCACATTCACATAGCCACTGAGCCTCTCCATTAATGTCAGGGGCAGATGAATCTATATGCTGCCTGATGGAAATTAATAAATTAGTTTGTGATAGAGCTCACCTTGATGCAAAAATAATTGTACCTCATAAAGAGTTGCAAATCAAGAAATCAAAATAATGCATCAACCAAAAACACTCTATCAAAATAATTGTAATCTTCTGAAAGATGAATGACATGTCACTCATTCCATCCACTGGGCAAACAAATTATTTCAAAGTTTATCCTATAGGCCTATTTTTAAGGCAATAACATTTAGAGATTACGGTGCTGTTATTTTTCAATGAATTAGACTCCTTAAAATAAATAAATATGTTGAAAAGTGAACAACATTTCTACTGTCAAAATATTTTACCCAAAGGAGTTCTGGTAATAAACTGAAAAATGCATGTCATAATTGGTAGCTGTGAGCAGAAATGCTCCTTTAGCACTTGCAATTGAACTTCAATGTTTTGGCCTGGAGGAGGAAGGGGGTGTTGTTACTGCATTATTCATCTCATAAGGAAATAGAGCAATGCAATACAGAAATGACTATATGCCCTTATTTCTGAAATCTAGCAGAAATGATTACATGACCTTATTTCTGAAGTCTAGTTGACTAAGTGATAGCCAAGAGGTGAATTGCAAAGCAGATAAATGGGTATTTAAATTACAGTTACTGATGTTACATTCTTTAAGGGCCTTATTTATTTCATTTTACTGTGTAACAACAAATAAACATGATGAAAATAGATTACTATAAATACTGCTTAGAAAACATTTTGGGCACTTTATCAAACAATTTAATTAACAACAGTTAAACTTTTGGATCTTTTTTGCTGTGATGGATATTAAGGATTTTATTATTTGACCATGGATGGTAGTGTTACTCTACACTTATGCCATTAAGTAGTTATATTTTCCTTACTCTGGTGAGCTAAATGCCAAAAACACTATCTGTCCAGAGTTAAAATAAATACTTTCTGAAATTTTGACCTATTTTAAATATTTATAAATGAGAATACTTTGAAATTCATTACCCATTGTAACCATTCCTCTACTGTCCTTCGTGGCTCATCTCCCCATTTCTAACAAATCCATAATTTGTAGTAGGAAAGGAGGAGGCTGAAGGTCATGATAAATTCACCCTGAAGGATGCTGGGGAAGTTAGTTAGTCATCTTAATTTTTATTTTGTGATGTTAAAGACTGTTGAGATTTGGGTACAACAAACAACTTAAAGTAATCTTTGAAGTTTAAAAATGCAAGTGCTTTATTTTATTATGGTCTACAGTATTCAAATTTTCACTGCAGTTTGGGTTTCCATTAAATGGTTTAAACATTTAATATTCACCATTAATATTTCAAAATATATTTAGGATATTTTATGGGAAACAATTGAACCCAAGATCATGCATTGTTTCCATTTTCTGTTATAAAATATTTATAGCATGAATAAACAAATTGTGTATTACAGGCACTTAAGGTTGTTGATTCAGTTTTAGATGTTTTCTAGAGTTTAAGCTCCCTCTGGTGGCTTCTGGGCTTAGTTTTCCTCCTGGGAGCAGACAATTGCTATTCACAAATGTTCAAAGGAACATAACTTCATTTGAAAATTCCCAATAAATCCAATAGTGTGACAAAAGAATATACAAGAACTCATTAGAATTGAGCAAATTCCATTGATGAGCAAGACTTCTTCTCTAGAAATTATGAATACATTTTTTAAAAACTCAAGCTATGAAAACATTAGAGTATGGAATTATGATTCCTTTCCTTGTCTTTTGTTAGTTCATGAATATCTGGAACATACGGTGGCAGTCAGAATCCAGCGAGCCATACCACATGAGAATATAAAGTCTACTTACACAGGGTTCCCAGTATTTTTCATGTTCTTATGGAAAATATCCTTTTGAAATCCCAGAGCAGCAAATTTTAATCTCATTTGTGCATGTGAATGATGCAAAGACAGGGCTGAACAGCAAGGGGAACACTTTTTTAGCATAATTTCATTTGTCAGGAGAATCTTGCAGCTGACATCGGAAGAGTGATCTAATTGATTTTAATCATACACCTGAGATTGAAAACTGGCTTTATCATGAAAAATAATTTTAACATGTCTAAAGGAGTATTGCTTCCATCTAAATATTTCTCTTTTTTTTGATGGTCTTTGAGACCACCAAAAATTGAACTGTGCGTGTATTCAAAAACTATCCAAACAACTAATTGGCAGGAATGCTTTAATGTATTTTCTCAGCATAGATTAACAAGGTAAAATTTTGTTGTTTGGCAATGTTGCATTGTGGGTTAACCTTGACTTAGCCACAACAAGCAAAAAGACGACTTTTGACCTGATGAATTTCCATCAGTAATAAAGCTGTAATAACATTTTCTATGTAGCCAGTAAGAATCATTAGTAGAAGCTGGCCAACTTTAGTTCAGTTTGGTGAAATATGAAATTCAAGTTTCCACATGTTTTTTTTAAAGTTCTGAAATCCCCCAAAGGACCCATAAGGTGCATTGATTTTGCATCCTGTATCATTGTTATTTTAACAAATGTCATACAACAGAATATTCTTCAAAAACTCCTTCAGCATCAAAATCCTTGCACAACCTTTCGTTTAGGCATTGAATTGTAATATTTTCAATGAATTCTTTAGCTAGATCTTTGTTTATGTTGCAGTTTGGTTTGTGGAGGTATTAGGACCACCCCAAAAGTAGAAATATTTGGTGGTTGTCATAATGTTATAGATATGTGAAAATTATTCCTGAAGTTTAAAGTTCATTGGGTAAAGAATGTTGCTTTTTTCTTTATGTGGGCTTTGATTCAAGTCCAAGGATGAGTGATGAAGGTCAGCTTTTACTAATGACCACTGAGGATTAAAAGGATTAGTTGCTGTGTGAGTGTGCAATGCAAATTGTTCCCGGTTCAGCAATATGAGATCTCAAGGATTTTTCACTTCAACCTCAGAGAAGAATGAATGTTACCAGGTGCAAGAAAGAGTGGTATTGTGACGGGAGAGGTCAAACTATAGCACTGGGGTGGCCAATGGAAAAATAGTTCCTAAAACCATTGATTTCAATTTAACTGAGATAAAATAATTGTGTTGTTCAGATTTTTAACAATCATCAATAGAAGTGAAAGGAAAACTTGGCAACAATGAATTGAAGCCCATGAGTAACAGAACAAAGTGGGTTACAATGAAGTGGACTAAAACTATAACTTAATGCTTTGGGATGACAGTAGCAGATCTTGAGCAGTTTATATTCCTTATTTATCATCATAGAATATTTTCATTGAAAGCCTAATTCAAACTGAATGCAGGTGTATCTTTAGCTGTGAAATCATGTTTCACCATTGGTCAATCATAAAGGGTTAATGAGAGTAGCTACCACATATGGAAGATTATATTCACAAACAGATATTTACACTAGAAGCACATTGATAAATGAGGATCCTCACTGAAATATAATGTAACATATGACCTGACTATTGCACAAAATCTAACCAAGCCTAAATATAATAATAACCATAATGTGATCCCAATTTCTAAGAAAGAATAATCAAAACAAAGAGAGTGCTAAATTGAAGTGATAAGCCGTGCTGTCTCATAGATGAGGATGTTCTATTCTCACGACAAACTCAAAACAGATGCTTGTATGTGGGGCACCTGTTTACCACAGCAAGAGCAAGAAGAATGGTAGAAAAAAGGGTAAAGCACACAGTAAATGAGTCCACAATAAGTTAAACCCTGGCTGGGAATTTGGAAGCTTGAAATTATTTTAAATTGTAATTAAAACCAGAGGTGGTGCCCTTTAAAAAAAATGCATAGATATCATGGGTTAAAAATTAGATTATGATGCACAATTAGCTGACTTTTGAAGGAAGTGATGTGCAAACTTCATATTGACGTCAATTATCCATGATTGTTGCATGATGTCCAGTACCAACTGCATTGTTCAGTGGTTCTATACTCAGTGGGGGGCTTAGGTTCATGTGAGGTAAGCACCAATTAAAGCATGATTGCACTTCATACAGTCAACCTGCACCACCGAAAAAGGTGCATTCTGGCTAAAGCTGGTGATAGAACTGTCTCTGAAAGTGTTTCTCACAAAAGAAAGAAGAGGAACAATAAAGCACAAAGCTTCAGAGATGGCTCCTGGGTTCTCTGTTACAACACTGGTAACCTCAATTTCTGATGTGGATAATGGGGAAAAGTCATGTTTCCTCAGGGGATCAGGAAGTCACCCAGGCATATGAAGGGAATGGGAAGGGACAGCCATGTTGGCAAGGAGTTTGGTCCCCAAGGATTTGCTGCAGTAGTGGCAAAGTTCAATGATTCATACAAGTGGTCAAGGTCAGTGAACCAGCAACTTCTCACACTGGCTAATGCACCACACCCCTTAGTACTAAACATCCACAAACTGTAACAATTAGGACACATGCCTAATATTTATGTATTCCACTTCTCTTTCACGTACCTACCATTGCCACAGGCCTCCACACCCACATCTTACAGCTTCTACATACTTCCAGCTATTCAACTCTCCAGAAACTTTGCATTACAGTCATCAGTGCACCTCCTTCTCTCCCTTGTAGTTCAAGGCTAAGGAAGGAGAAGCAAAGAATCAGTGGAGGCTAGTCATCGCTGCCCCCTCCTCCCCTGTTGAATGAGCCAATGTTCCTAATTATTGACGAACTAGTCACTGAGTCTGTTGAAACCATTCAGGATGGCACTATGTTCCTTTATAAGCACCTTTATAAATCCCACTTCACCCTCAGTCTGCATTCTGGTATGAATTGCAGTCTGCAGGTGGAGTAACCAAGGATTCCTTGCTTTCTATTCACCCTTCTCCATTTGACTTAATCCTCCAAGTTCCCATCAGCAAAACAAGGGCCCAATTACCCTCTGTCCAAAATGCCTGGGGCAAATAAAATGAACTCCTAGAGCAGTTCTGGGTTGCCAGCACTAGGCAGAGTGGATGGCTGACTTTAACAAATAGTGCCAGTGCCATGATCCATGGGAGATCCTGACAGTGGCCAGTGGGTGCTCATGGAGAGAAACTCTCAATGAAATTTACCAAAATTGACATTTAGCTGAATTTTGTTAAGATTCAATGAGATTGCTTGCCAATTATGCAGCTGCCTACCTGCCTTTGGGCTTTCCAATGCCATTAAAGGTGAAGCTCCCGCCTCTAAGAGGTGTTACTCAATTGGACAGCTGGCAGCTCTACAATATCAGCAGCACCACCAGAATCAATGGCTGATGCTCGGAGTGCAGGAGGCCTGGAGCTGTGGCATTAACGGAAGCCTCAAAAAAACACTGAGTGGGATGGACTTACTGGAGCCAATAAGGCAGGCCAAGGCAGGGGGGTTCATTTTTATAGAGCATAGGGTGGCATATTTCAGCAGGCTGGTCATTGTTGTTATGGGCTCCTAAAAGGATTACAGAGCTCCTAATCAGGTGTGTCTCCCACTGCCTCCTGAGTATGTAAGGAGAATGCCAGCAGTAGAGGGATGAGAATTTCCATTAGTTAAAGTTAGTCTGGACATCTCCCACCATTGATTTAATCAATGGGTTGTGAAAAAGATAGGAACGTGATGGGTACTCAATCATTCACCATCTTTCAAAATTCACAGCATTTACTCCAATTCACAGTTCAGAATTAAATTCCACCAAACACATGCAAATCCACACTCACCTCTGAAACACGCACAGTGTCAGTATCTAAACTGGTTGATGTGGGTTTGTGTTTGAGGGATTGCTGTTCTTGGCCTTCATGTTCTTACGTGAATATTTGATGAGTTGAGAAACTTGAGCAAGTGAAAGGAAGAGGGTCAAGGTATTATGAGGTCAAGGTGAAATGAGGTGAGTTGGTAGATAAGGTAGGGTCATCACTTCATCTCCTATGATCTTCATCCTGCCATTGGCCATTGCGTCAGTGACAGCACTCCCACATGCTGACCACTGCTTCCTCCATGGAGCAGGGACTTACATCCCCTGCTTGGCTCCAGCCAGGGATCTGTTGCTCCTGACATGACGTGTGCCACATTGTTCTGAGAGAGATGGAATAGTGCCAGTAGGTTTTATGCTAAGTGTGCCGTGAATGTCAAGATTCAAGAGCTGACAGTGTGTGAAAACTGTGATGTATGTGTGAGGTTTCCAGCAAATCTTATTGCGATTGATAAGATGACGTAATACATGCTAGGTATGTGTTTTGCTTGATAGAGATTTTTGACGGATGAATGAGAGGCATATGGTAAATTGAGCAATGTGTGAAGTTAGTAGTACAATTTGAAGATGCATCATTTACCTTGACCACTCATCTGAAGTCATTAAATTTCTTACAGAACTACATCAGATCCTCAGGGTGACACTATTTCTATTGACCTCATCTCTCTAAGTTTGTCTTGAAGGCTTCCTGTATCCAAGTGGATGCTGGACATCTCCTATCTGTCCCCCTCCTACACCAGCGCTTACAATCTCAGAATCTCAGAATTGTTCTCCTGTTCTTTCCTCATAACCCTAAATATTGTTTCTATTGAAATATTCATCCAAAGCCCTCTTGACTGCCTCAATTGAACCTGCCTCCACCACATTTCCAGCATATTCCAGACCCTAAATAATTTTCATGTGAAAATGATATTTATTTACCTTGTTTACTCTACTTACTCTGCCCAGCATCCTCATGGTTTTGAAAACTTCTATCAGATCTTCTCTTAGACTTTTCCTCTACAAGGAAAACAGTCTCAACTTTTGTAATCTATCCTTATAACTGAAATCTCTTAACCCAGAACAGTTTTCAGAAGCCTCTTTTGTATTCTTTCCAATGCATTCTCATCTTTCCTGAAGTGTGGCACCCAGAAGTATGTACAGCTGAGGTCTAATTAGTGTCTTGTAAATGTACAGCATAACCTCTTTGCACTTGTACTCAATGCCCCTGTTATAGCCTAGGATGTACAATTTATTAACTCTACCTGTCCTGCCATCTTCAGTGACTTATGCATTTATACGCCCAAGTCTCTACTCCTGCGCACTCTTTCGGGAAATGTCCTTTATTTTAAACTGCATCACCATGTTCTTTCCACCAAAATGTATCATCTCACACTTCTCCAGCTTGAATGCTATCCATCCACTCCTCCAATTAATCAATACCTTTTTGTAATTTTACTCCTCATTGTTTACAAAATTTCCTCATTTTGCGTAATTTGCACACTTGGAAACAGTCCCCTAAATACCAATATCTACATCATTAATACATATCAGGAAAAGCAAGGATCCCAAAATCGGTCCATGGGCACTCTGCTACAAATATTCCTCCAGTCTGAAAAATATCCATAAAGCCCTATTCTTTGATACAACACTGGTGAGGTATAGAACACAATGTTGTTGCTGTTGAATTTATTCCATGAACTATAATTTTTCTCAAAAGTCTGTTGTATGGCACTGTGTCAAATACATTTTGCTCACAATGTTAACAACACTACTCTCTTCAGTTTTCTGTGTAACCTTGTCGAAAACTTCAGCAAATTAGTTAAACATGATTTTCCCTTTAGAAATGCATACTGGCTCTATCTAATTAACCCACATTTTTCCATGTGACTATTAATTCTCTCTTGAACAATTATTTCAAGAAGTTTCTCCACTACTGACTGGTCTGCTATAGTGGGCAATGGGGAAAGAGTAGCAGTGATTTAGAGGTTTGTGAGAGCGATTGTGACAAAGGACAGGCAAGTTGTGTAGTCTGGTGTTTAAACTGTGGTTAGGGTAGGAATATGCAGTTATATGTGCAATGAAGTATCAGCTGTGCCACTTATGTGCTGTAAGGAACATTGGGTTGTGTAAGCTGTGCCACCACATTGGTGATGAAGGATAGCCCTGGACTGCCAATGCTTAGTGCACACCTATGGGTCAAAAGATGGCGCTTGGACTTGGGATCCTGGTATATCCCTGCTGTAGGAAGTACTTCTGGCTACGGCGAGTGGGAGAATTAGGCTAGCAGTGGACGAAAGGAGTGCCACAGGGCATTGTAACTAGTTAGTGAGGCAAGTTTGCGACAATTATACAAAAAAAAACTCACAAGGCCTTATGGAGAGAAACCTCTATGAAACTTGAGGAAACTGACATCTGATTTCCAGTAGAATTAGTTAATGTTTTTAATTCATACACTAATATCCTACTGGGAAAAAAATTGCTAAAATAAGAAATGTATAAAGTTTGTCGCAATTATTCCAAAAATAAGGCTCACCAGCACAACACCAAGATCATAACAACAATGAACACCCATTTGCAATCACTGTGGTAAGCAACATAGTAGGTGACAGATGCTCAGTGTGCTTTTTCTATGCAGGAGATACAGTAGAGTACGTCATGAATACCTTCTGTATCTTAGGTTTTATGGAAACATTTATTTAGTTACTGCTCCCCTTTTGGTACCTTCTTTGATTTTACTTCTTTATTTTCTGAAGACCCAGGTAAATGAACATTGGATACACAAATGGAACAAACGGCTTACATAATGTTTTACGTGGATAACCAAACTTGTGAATGGTGAAAGTGCAAATATTAGAATGTACTTCACGACACTTACTCAAAATGCAAAATCAAATTCATGACGTACTATCATAGCTCTCAACACAAGTACTAACCTTCAACTCAAGATTTTGGGTGAAGCTGATACAGTCACATAAAACTTCTAAAGAGGACATTCAAAAGAACAGCACTAAGCCAAAGGAAAATTCTGAGCACATTGTTGTAATAGATGGGAAAGTTTTCATTTTTGTACTTTTAAAAAATCTTTAACTAGTTAGGGAAAGTGCTGGAGGTAAAGCATTTTCAGACAGCATTTTGAGAGAATAATGGGAACTTAGTAGTGAGTGATGATAGGTTGTACAATCAGAGTCATAAACTGCTTTGGCAAAATATATTTTCAAAGTGAAAATGGAAACTTATAATGATCGAAAAAATGACACAAAATGTGCAACCATAGAAAGGGAAGTGGTTAAGCCTTGACATTATTAAGAAAATATGCAGTGAATTCACACATTCAACAATTTAAGTTACAAATTCTGTGAAATAGTTTGCATTATATGTAGATACATTAATAGCTACTTTATACTTGTAATGTTATATTACTAAGAAATGGTAATAAAGATACCACCAGCATCAGATTGCCAATATAAACCATCATGAGTTCTCAGCACAGCTTGCAAAGTGCCAGCATAACTTACTTCATCTCAGTTGGCCTCAAGATGGTGTCAAATCAATTTATCTTGAATGTAAACAGTAACAGTATTGCACTATGGCCTGTTTATCCACAGATTCCCTTTTTTTCTCCTCAGCACGGTGATATATAAAACATTTAATATACCATCATTCTTACTGAAGAGTTTAAAACACTTAATTTACTCTGTGGACCATAAAAGCACTAATGTCCAATTTCAGCAATAGTTTTATGTCATTTCTTACATTACAACTGTGACTACAATTCAAAAAGCACTTCATTGGCCGTGAAGGGCTTTGGGACATCCTGAGGTCGTGAAAGGTGCTATATAACTGCAAGATTTTTTCTGTCTCTATCTACCTATTTATTTTCTGATCTGTATATTTTGCATATCTATATCAGAAATGTGTCTGAGTAAGTGTTTGTGTGCTGGTTCCTTTATTATATTGTGATGAATAAGTAAGGACAAGTGTGAATACAATGCATGAACATCACATTCTGAAGTGAAAATGAAATGAGGATAGATAGGTATAATACAATGTAGATTATTTAAAATGAAGTCTTGTTGGATGGATAGCATAAATTGCAGCCACCATTAAAAAAATCCATGAGCCATTGTGTTTTTAACAATATAATGATGTGCATTCTTCTTTCTACGTAAGGTAGGATCAGATGATGAATTAGATAGTGATTTTAAGCAGGTTATTTTAAAATTGTACGTCCATGAATAGAATTGAAATGAATTTAGAGGAATGAAAGTCCGAAGTGCAACACATAAAAAAAGTTATTGCTGTCCTACTGAGCAGTCTGGTTTTAATAATGTATTTAGCTGCTGTCTGGTGTTTCCTGCCTGTGAGAACAGACTCCCTTGTACTAGTGACTCTTGTGAATTTTGTATCATTAATCATTCTGATTACAAAAGAAATCCAAATTTTCTTTTTGTCAGTCTGATATGTAGTTACCTGAACTTAACCACGGATGGGTATGATTTAAGAGCTCTAAGCAATGCTTTCTCCTGTCCTAACTTCTTTGTGGTAGCAAAAGCTTTGAAATCTTTTGACTAAATTAAACAGATGTGCTGACAAATCATCCACTGAAAGTATAACGCTTGAAGACCTCTATGG
Organism: Rhincodon typus; assembly: GCF_021869965.1. Classification (NCBI taxonomy): domain Eukaryota; kingdom Metazoa; phylum Chordata; class Chondrichthyes; order Orectolobiformes; family Rhincodontidae; genus Rhincodon; species Rhincodon typus. Next base: position 22,966,463 of record NC_063351.1, on the reverse strand, counting down.
GCTAGAGGTTCCAGGGGCTTTGCTCTGCCAGTCTAAATATTTTGGAGTAATTTGCTCCTCTCTAAAGGTGGAGACCAAACCCAGAACACAGTGTTGTGGGCATTTACATATTTATGGTATAGTCTGGTGTCTGCAAGTCATCACAATTAGGACTAAGTTTATCAGCTCTTCTAAGTTAAACCAGCATTGCTCTTCCAAGACCTAATTAGGAAGAAGAATAACATTTATTTGCAAGCTTCAGCTCCTACTGGAGTCACTCTGAATAAGGAAGGTGATTAATTCATTTTGATATTGATTATTGATATTCTGGTAAGAATTTGGCTTTCGATTATCGAATGGGTTCCATGGAGAATTTCTGGGGATCTTAAAGCAGGAATTGCTGAGGGAACATTCCATCAAGACAATTGATGTAGCAGGTTAGGCAGAAGATCCATTCACATTCCCAACAAAGCTGACAACAAAATATGAAAGATCTAAATGTGGTGTAACTCCAGGGTTTTGATCCATAAGTCCTGACTTTCTCACAAGCAAGAAATGGTTCTCCAAATCCAGAAATCCCAATATCTAAATGGAATGTAAAAACAAGTTGAATACCTACAGCAACTGCTATGATTTATAGGGTTTTTGCAAGATGAGAATTATACAGTTGATATTTGCAATGTAAAACAAAATTGTCCTTCATAATTCGTACATTAGAAAATGCTTAAATATATCTGAAAACGTTTGATATAAGTTGTTAGTGTCACAATAGAAAAGTTTTGCAAATAAAATAGAAAGGTAAAAGAAGTCCCTAGCATTTAGTAATAGAAAAATAATTGTCAAAAATGGGAGGTAAAACATGCATGATTAAAGAAAAAAAAAAGTGCAGATAGGAATACAGGCCATTAGATTTATACAATACAGCTGAATTGAGTTGATTTGATAGAACAATGAAAATGACAGGAACAATCCAGCAAATGCTGTTCACAGAAGGAGCACAGGATATGCAGTAGTAGGAACATTATGGAGGTGAAATTGCTACAGTGAGTGTGTTAAATGAGGGTTAAAATTTCCTCTTTTTAGTGCACTCGCAGCAAAGAACAATTTTACTCTGTGTGGTTTCTGCAAGATGTGATGCATTACAACAAACCCTTGAATAAAAAGCCAATAGGCACAAAGCTGCAATAATATTACTGAGCCACTTGTTAAGTTGCTAACCATGCACTTAATGAGCTGAAATCTGCAAAAGATTGTTTATGTTGCAAGTGCTCTTTGTAGTAATTGGCTTAGGTGAAATTGAAAGAACCCAATACAACCAGAAGGCCTTTAGATTGCTAATATCATTAAAGCCATTCTTCTGTTGTTTTGAATATCAAACTGCTGGTGATGCTAAAATTATTGAGTAACAGATGTAGTAGAAGAGAGAAAGACAGATAAATAGCCAAATACTTTTATTATCACTTCTAATTATTATTAGATATACCCTGTTCTATATATATTAAACTGTGTTTGAAGATTGGTTAGCAATCAGAGATTCTCTTATCAAATGCTTCTGTGGAGATTTATCATTGGCTTCCAAGTAATATACTTTGGCCTCAATCTAGGCCCTGACTTTCAGAGGAAATGAGTCAGAAGAAAGCCTAAAATCACCAAGGAACACCAACTAGTGACTTTCAGTCCAAGACCCACCTGCTACATAAAGGCTTTTTGCTAACCGATGAATAATCTCTGATGACAGTGAGCATGGCATAGTAGTGGGAAGGTATCAACAACAGTTTGGAGTCAGAGCTCTTCACAAACGAATAACTGACCTTCTGAAATAGTCCTATCATCTTTCTGTACAGCAATGATCCTAAGCATTTACCAACCAAAAAGATCCACCAGCAGATAGCTTTACGGTCTGTAATCAAATTCTCCATTAGGTATATACCTAGGATTCATCTTTAAAATAATCTTCTATTGGATTCCATATTCAGTCAATAACATCCAAAGCAAACACTTTTTTTTGTATTTCCAAGGAGGAATCTTTGATGTTATGAAACATATTGGTGCTATAGCTTACCAAACATTTGGTAATCCTGGGCTATGCAAGTTGTGTGTGGGATCTTTATATGAAGAAAGGTATTCAAATAAGATTGAAGCAATCCAAAGAAGTGCTGCTCAATTTTGCATGAATCAGTATGGGAGATACACCTGTATCACGTCATTGATCAACGATTGGAATGGGAAACAGCAATAAAGCAAAGGATGGAGACAATAGGCTGACCATGTTTATACAATATGAAATGGACTGGTGGGAATTGACAGTAGCAGCTGCCCTTTGTCAATGATAAAATACAAGGTAGCCATCCATGCTAACTACAAAGATTATTTATTTCCAAGACACTTTATCAAAAATCTTTCTTCTCAATGATAATTTCAAAACGGAACAATCTGCCAAAAGAAATAGCCGGAGCTCCATCACTTGAAATCTTCAAGACCCATCTTTAGATTATTTCTATTTAAAAAATATCAGGATTCTCTTGTCTGCAGGGAATACCCAGCTAACTAACACTGCCCATGTACTGGTTGGCAGAATGCCGATACAACTAAAACTGAATCAGAAGGGGAAGCAAAAGTAAAAGAATCATTCACATGTCACATGAAAGTTGGTGCAATTCAGTTTGCAAATGAGGCTGTCAGAATAGCTATGCAAATGCAGATCCTCATCTTCCTCCATTAGAACTTGTGTGTACCAGATTCCCAGCGAGAAGTCCCAGTGTTGACAAAGTTGCAACAAACAAAGCATTGGCCAAATGCTTGCAATAAAAGGTAAGGAAAGAAGCTGACAACAGAGATCAGAATCTACAGAATCAGGCAGAGTTCCTTAAAATAAATTCCATCAATGCTAGAAACTCTGGATTCGCATTTTCTGGAGCTGACTGAAATAACCACATCCTACTGTGGTGCTAAGAAATTGTATCCAGGATGGCACTATGTTTTGTCTATTTAACAACAGTGACTAAATTTCCAAAGTAATTCTTTGACTGTAAGTCACTTTTGATTCTCCACAGGACATGAAAAGTGCTACATAAAATCAGGTTCTTTCCTTTATTATCTAATTAGGGCCTATTTCAAATATACAAATTATTAGTCTGATGGGTGGCCAGTAACGCCAAAGAGAAATGTTAGTTGAAGTCAAAAAAAATACTAACTAGGTGGAGAATTTGTCTGACAGTCCCCTAGATTTCCAGCTAGTTTTGATAAGTTACATCCAGAAAGAAAAGGGCTTGCATTTATATAGTGTCTTTCATGAGGCAATGAAGTTTAGTCACCATTGTAATGTAGGAATTTTCATTGTGAAATGTATTTGAACATTAAGCCTTATCAGTAGTTATTGTGGCATTAAAGAAAACTTTCTTTGCAATTGTATTTAGAAGAGAACACCCTAAATTTTAATTTAAAATTATAACTTGAGTTTAAACTATTAGTTGGCCCTATTTCAATACTTTATAGCATTTTCACATGTTATAATGTTCATTTTTATGCCATTCTTTCAATATTTTGTGGTATGGTGCATATTAAACGATTTGTACTTGTCATAACACGTTGGATACAGTCTGTACATAAGTAAATTACCTGGCAAAATAGACATTGTGCCATCTGTACTATTTTATATGGTGTTTTACAGGCACAAAGTGATTGTTAATAAAGCCACATTTCTGATGGTGTGAAACATATAAATACACAAGATCCAGGCTTCCACTATGGTAGAGGGTTATACTGAAAAACAAGGCTTGATGCCAGGATAGCTGTACCTCTTGTGTTTTGTATGTGTGCCAGATGGGTGTATGAAGTTTCTTCATTGAAGTTTCTTCATTCAGAGTAGGAAGTTGTTTCACATATATTGGATAGCAATCAGATCATCCTTAATCTCATGGCAAAATGCTACTTCACATTATTGCAGCAGTTAGCTGGATTTGTTTACTTTTTACAACTGGAACATACAAGAATTCCCCATTGTGTTTAAAGTGAAACTCTACCTCTATGAACTAATGCAGCACACAGCAGACTCCAGTCACTTAGAATCCTTCCATGTTCATGGACTGCAAAGTCTCTCTGAACAGTCCAAATACCAGAATGCCTGCTTGAAGATGTTACATTTTGTTCAATGGCATGGGTCTTTCTCTTTCACATTTGATTGTACCTATGTTCAGTTGGCTGTCACAAATAAGAGCTTTAAGCCATGTTTTTGGCTCCAGTCCCCAAAGTTCTGCAGCTCAGTTTCAGATTCAAAAAAGTACAACCAGAAATTGCTTGCTTAAAGTGAACTCATGTTTGACAAATATACTCAAGTTTATGGAAGAGTAACTAGTAGGACAGATAAGAGAGAACCATTGATGTGGTATATATGTATTTTTCAAAGGACTTTCAAGAAGATGCCACACAAGTATTGTTACACAACTGTTGTTACACAAGAAGAGGGCTCACACATTAGTGGTAATATATCAGCATGGGTTGAGAATTAGTTTAGGGGATGGAAAATAGATGGCAGGATTAAGTCGGCCATTTTCAGGATGACAGAGTATAGTAGTGACATGATACAATGCCAGTACTGGAGCCTCAGCTATTTACAAAATATCAATGACTTAGATAAAAAAAAGATTGAATGTAACATATCTAAGTTTGCCAATGATACACAATTAGATGGAAAAGTGAGCTGTAAGGAAGATGCAAAAATAACTGACAACTAGTTAAATAATTGGGCAAGAATAGCTGATAGAGTGTACAGTGGGACTGTACAAAATTATCAAAGGAAGAATGAAAAAGTGCAACTTGTTTTTAACAGGAGGGAGTCACGTAAATGTGGGTACTCAGAGGGTTTGGATCTTATACATGAATCACAAAGTTAACATGTTTATGGCAATTAGTTGGGTTACATACTAGGTTTTACTTCAGGGAAGTTGGCATATAAGAACAAAGAAATCTTGCTGCTACATGCATTAAGGCTATGGTATACTCCTTTTGGTCTTCTTACCTAAGGAAGAACTTTTTTGCCTCAGAGGATGCTACATTGAGGTTCATTACATTAATTCCTGAAGTGAGAATTAAGAAATATTAGTGGAGAAAGTGGAATTAACCTAAATATTCAACCATGATATTATTAAATGGTAGGGCAGGTTTGAGGCACATTTGTCTTCTCCTGTTTCTGTATTTTATATTTCTGTGTTCATATTAAACTGTAATGGCAGGAATTGTGCATGGATATACTCTGTAATTTAGAGACCAGCAACACATTAAGAAAGTTGATGTAGATACCAGGGTTGACTGTTGGCTCTCTGAACTTCATGTCAGTGCTATCATTGACCCAAAAGACCAGGGGAAGCAAGGAATTGTTACTATCTAATCAATTGTTTCTATAGGATAGGTTAGATTAAGTTAGGATAATATAAGAATGGATAGGAAAAGGAAGAAAAAAAACAAGGGGGTAGGGAAGGGAAGGAGGAAAAGTAAGATAAATATTTTTTCCTGGTGGTTGAATCACTCATGCCTTTCCATGCATTTATATAGCTGACATTGTGGGTTAGCAATTTGTCTTGGATGCTAACACATGAACAGTCTGATATACTTCTTGCACAATATTCAGTTCCAATGAAGTTCACAGCACTGTATATCTTGTGCAGTGGATAATGGGCATTCAATGTGATACAGCCCAGGATGAATTTCCATTCCAATAAATGCTGTTTAACCATTGCAGTAAAATGTACTGTGCAGGGAAAAGAAAACATTTTTTGAGAGTTCCACATAATACTCAAGAGCTGATGTCAAGAAAAAACTTAAAAAAGGATCCAGTGCAATCTGGCAAACATTAATTAAAATGAAAAGTCCTGTAAGATATATGTTCTATGTGCAGAGTTGCACTATTATTCTACCATATGTATGATGGCTGTTCCAGAACTGTTTTACAACCAGTGGTTTCTGTTAATCGCTGTCGCAAGAGGAATGTTTAAACATTAATGTGTTATCTTTGTGATTTGTCATGTTATAAGTTTCCTTTTGACCATAAAGCTGCACTAACTGAGCAACTTAAATACGATATTCCTTCCAATATTACATTTTTAATTGATTTCAAATGTATTATTTGATTAGTTATTTGTGAACTGATTAAAGTCACATAATTATGACTTTCTTCCAAGGATTTTTTCCATAAGAAAAATATTTTAAGAAATGCAAATTTGAGATACATGACTGAAATAGTTAACAGTCATACAATATGTGGTTGTTCTTCTAGTGCAGAAATTAGGGGCAATCATAAATCTAATGCGTGAATCACAAATAGGGCAGGTTAGAAAAGGGTTATTTGACCCAAACTTGGATGTGTGGGTTGAGTCAAAATTGATCCAGGTTTATTCTATTCTTCACCTCACAGGTAATGTGCTCAATGATGCACAAATATTTCTTGTTATAAATCAAGCAACATGTCTAACACAGTTGGTGATAGGGTTGAAAGGGTACAATATGTGCATATTCTTTGTAATTTAAATAACTTGAATGTTGCATATGGATGTTAAAGAGTTAATACTTGACTATGTGCACTAAGCACCATACATTATGGTGAGTGATGAGAACTTGGAGACAGTAAAGAAGGATCTTGTAAGAGATAGACCCGAGGCTAGTGTCTTTAGAAGCCTCTATGGTAAAGTCATTCATGTAACCTGCAAAGAGTTGCAGTAATGCAGTAAACGTTAGAGTGTTTACTCAACAAGACTCTTTTAATTAGACCAAAAAGATGGCTATCCTTCTTCATGCGATATCACTTTGGGCTTGAACAAACCCAAATGCACAAGACCAAACTTTGATTTATTCTGTGTATGGTCTTCCACTCAGCTGAAGACAAGGCCGTATCCCACATTGTTAATAAAGAAATTCTGAAGTTTACAATGACAGCTTCTGAATGGCATAACCAGGAGAATACACAACAGTTATATACTCATGATTTGGTATTTACTTTGATGGGTCGGAGAGAGGCAAGCAGTTTCTACTGGAAACTTGTACTTTTAACTGATGGAAACACCAGTCAATGGATATCCACACTGTGATCTGAAGGACTGTGGCAATTAAATAAAAAAATTTAAATGAATTGTGCTGGTCAGTATTTACTTGGGAAGGCCTTTCTATCTGCTGTTCACCTAATGAAGGTTAAAATGGAAGTTGCCTGTAAATTAATAAACAACTAATAACTATAATCTTCAAAGACAAGCTTAAATAGGCTTCTTTTTGAAATTAGCTGGTTATGGGAAAATGGAAATTTTAAATCAAGTTGATTCTTTGTGGCAGGTTCAGTAATCTGAGACTTGAGCAAAACAAATCTGCATTACTTCAGAATGCTGTTGACAACGTATCAGTCAGTGGGATTCTTTGATTGGACTGGAGGGATAAACATTTCATTAAGAATTGGAAATCGCTCTATTTGTCTCCAGATAATCTAATGAACTAAGATCCCAGCAGATAGGATGGTCCTAGTTGAGAGTTTGTAGGAAACTTGGCAGTGATTTGTGCTAATATTTGCTAATTATAACCCACTTAATCACTACAGTGATGCCTAGAGCAGAGTAGGTCACAAATTTATTGGATTTTCCATTGATCTTCAACTACAACTCTGCGAAACGTCAGCGGGAAAGATTTGAGTGCTCCTGGTTTCAGTGCTGGAGAACAATGGCAAAATGGTCCTGATTTAACTGCCAGGATAATGACCAGAATATATGTGGCTCCAAAGTCTCTCTTTTTAAAAAAAAAATATCCAATCATGGGTTATGGAATTGTTGACAAGGCCAACATTTACAGCATGATCCCAATTTCCCTTCAGAAGTTGGTAGTGAGTTACTTTCTTGAACAGCCACAGTCCATGTGGTGTAGGTACACCTACAGTGTATTAGGAAGGGAGTGCCAGGAATTTGAAGGAATGTCACAATGATGGAACAGTGATATAATTTGAATTCAGAATGGTGTATGACTTGGAGAGGCACTTGCAGGTAGTGATGTTCCCATACATTTGCTGTCCATGCCCTCCTATATGTCTGAGGTCATGTCTTTGGAAGGAGTTGTTGAAAAAGACTTGGCAAGTTGCCAAAATGCATTTCATTGATGGGGCGCTGATTAAAAATGCTGCTTTGACCAAGATAATAATGAGCTTCTTCAGTCCATTTTTGTGCTAGACCCATCCAGTTAAGTGGCGAGTATTCTATCATACTCCTGACATGTAGATGCTGGTCAGATCTTAGGGAGTTGCTCACCATGGTATATTTGCCTCTAACCTAATCTTGTAGCCACAGTGTTTATATTGTTCACTCCAGTTAGGTTATATTCACCAGTAATCACATTCCCCCACACCCCACACTCTACCCAACCAGCAATTTTGATGGAGAGAGTTGGCAATGGTAATATTGTTGAATGTCAAGGGAAGATCATTCAACTATCTCTTGTTGGTGATGGGACTTGTGAGCATAAATTTTACTTGCCAATTACTAACTGAAGTCTGAATCATGTACAGATCATTCTGCCTATAGACAGAGATTGCTTCAACATCTGAGGTTGCAAATAAATGAACATTATGTAATCATCAGTGAACACTTCCATTTCTGACTTTATGTTTCAGGGGAAGTCATTAATGAAGCAGCTGAGGATAGTTCAGATTGGGAAACTTAAATGATGAGATAGTGGAACATGTTTGATCATATAAGAAAGTTACTTACCAACAATATAAAATAAATTATTTTTATAATATGTACTAAATCATGACACCATAAGGGCAAAGACAACCTCATAAAATAATTAACCATTGAAATATTAGTGATAACACAAAGATCTAGTACATATTTGCAAGAATCCAAAGATCCCAAGGGAATGTGTTGGTCAAAAAATTTTGGGTCAGAGTATTAAGTAGATCCAGGGTAGGCAAACTTGGCAAATTGCCAAAGAGGAATTCAGATTTACTCAATTTTCTTCCGTAATGAAGTTGTTGACAGAAACACTGATTTCATTAATTGCATCAGCTAATTTTGGACCACATTCAACATATTAAAGTTCTAATGCCTCGATACCTTCCAATATCTCAAGCTCATTTTCTTCTCCAAAAGACAGGAAATAGAAATACATTGAATTCTATCAGAGAGCTCAAAATTAATTTCTAAAGCAGGCATTATTTCACTAAATGGGGTTGATCGTATCAGTTAACAGTTCTACGTGTGGGAAAAGTTAGTTCTAAATGTGCATGAGCTTATTCTTCTCATAAAATCAAAGGTTAGTTTTTTGTTGGTGATATTATTGGTCATAACATTTAAAAGGGTTAAAGCCTCCAATAAAATAGGGAACACAAAGATGTTGTATAAATACTCCACTGCTATTCCAAACAGAGATTGTTAGCTGAAATGTCTTTTAGTTCTTTCTCCTGCATTCCACTGAAAAGTATTCCCTCAACTTCAACTAATCAATGGGCAGTTATTTTTGTCAACAAAATGGGGAGGCGGGCCTAAAGGTGGGAGATACTTGTGCATGTTTCTCTCCTGCAGAGTCAGTGTAAATGTGCACAGATAGGTATGGAGAATGTTTAACATATGGCTCTGCCCTTTCAAGGAGCAGGCTGCAGACCTGACAGGAGACCAATGGGAATGTGTCTTTGATGAAGAGGAGATTGGATACTTACAGCCATTTCTTGAGAAAGCCTCCAGTACCTAAAGCAATAATTTGATTTGATTTGATTAATTATTGTAACATTACCTAGGTACAGTGAAATGTTTTGTATTGCATGGAGTACGGACAGATCATACCATACAAAGTACAATAGAACAGAATGAAGAATATGATACTTCAGCTGCAGAGAAGGTGCATAGACAGTGAGGTCGACATTAAATGTAAAAGTTGAGATGTCCATTCAGAAGTCTAATAACAGCAGGGAAGAGGCTGCTCTTGAATCTATTCAAATGTACATACAAACTTTTATATCTTCTGCCTAATGGAAGAGAGTGGAAGTGAATATAACCAGGGTGGGAGGAGCCTTTGATAATGTTGGTTGCTTTCCCGAGGCAGCAGGAAGTATAGATGGAGTCATTGGATGGAAGGCTGGTTTGCATGTTGGATTAGGCTGTGTTCATGGCTCTCTGTAATTTCTTGAGGTCTTGGGAAGACCAGTTGCCAAATCATGCTGTGATATGTTTAGATAGAATGTTTTCTACGGTGCATCTATAAAAATTGGTAAGAGTCCTTGTGGACATGCCAAATTTCCTTTGCCTCCTGAGGACGTAGAGACGTTGTTCTGCTTTTGTGACCATTGAATCGACATGGGTAGACAAGGACAGATTGTAGGTGATCATCACTCCCAGGAACTTGACACTCTCGATCATCTCAACCTCAGCACCATTGATGCAGACAGGGGTGTGCCCTCCACTCTGCTTCCTGAAGTCAATGACCAGCTTCTTCATTTTGCAGATGTTAACGGAGAAATTGTTGTCTTTACACCATGCTGCCAAGCACCCAATCTCTTTCATCTATTCTGTCTTGTCATTTTTTGAGATCTGTCCTACAATGGTGGTGTCGTCAGCAAACTTGTAAATGGAGTTGGGGCGGAATTCGGCCAAAGTCTTAGTCAAACCTTGAGTAAATGTGGCTGTTCACAACACCACCAATTCTTTATGTTTTTCTATGCAGCCACCAGATCCTACTCCAAAGCCAGGACCAAAAGAAGAAGAGTCTTGCTCCCCCAACACTGCCCAGATCCATTTCTACCTGCACATTAAAATACAACACTAAAAAGTAATAGTCATAAGCCTCAAAGGTACACTGTCTGGGCTTTCCTCCCCACCCACCACCAGTAGAAAGACATTTCTCTTAATTGGTAATTTATGTAGAGTAGGCTTGGTCTCCATGGATTGGGTGTGGCCAATGGAGAGTCATATCTAGCAGAACAATCAGTATCATGCAGATACATGTGGGGACCTTTGTCTCATCATACCAGCCACAGATGCATTCATTCGTTGTCTAGGTGAAAGGTGTCGAGATGAATTGATCGACCTCCAAGTATTCCATACTCTTAAGAGGTCAGGGAGGTGGTGTTGCACACCAACAAGGAGAAGGAATGACAATTAGGTGATCAATGCCTCAGGACTCTTCAGAGGTGTCCTGCTGCATTATTGCCCCCTCTGCCCAATATCTCAATAAACAGGTTGTTTGACCATTATCAAATTATTATCTATGGGATATGCTCTTTGTGCAAATTGGGCTGCTGTAATTCTTCCACTTTACAAGTCCTTAATTCGTTGAGCAATAACCCATGATTATGAAAAGTGAAATATTACCCAAATCTTTCCCTTTTTGCTTAATAATTTACAATTCAGAATTCTTCTCAATTTTTGTCTTGAAACCCCATCCACCTTTTGGGCCATTTTAGTGCTTATGCTGCTTGAGATCAGCAGTGAAGCAAAAACAGTTGCTACTGATTTCAACGAAAACTGCCCACAAAACAAATACCAAACTTTGAAGTATGTTCTTCTCCTTCCTAAACAGCAGTTTCAATCTGGTGTCGAGTCAAGGGGACCACCAAGCATCAGTAAGCAGCCAATCACATTGAAGAATTATCACATTGCAAATCAAGAAGTAAAAGCTCTGACTGCTTTCACTTTTAACTTTAGTTTACAGAGCAATTCAATAAAAGCAAAACAAAACCAGTATGAGCAAACATAAAAAAAAATTAATGGAGACATTTGACAGTCCACCAGTACATAACAAGCTTTTCTTGGTGAAAGATGATATTTGGCAGCACTAATAACATTACCATGCCATTAAACCAGGTGTAACATTTTCAATGGCTTTAGCGTAAAAGTGGAAGTTTACATCAATTCACTGATTACTTAGGAATTACATTCTAGGGTGATCCCAACAGCACACCCACCTCAAGAAGTGTTGAATAATAGACAGCTTCTGGGATTCCTGTATTATCCTGTACATGATATGGAGGTGCTGGTGTTATCCTGTACACATACAGACTCTAGAAGCTACTTTAAGTTTCTGTGAAGTAATGGCAGTAAATACTGATAGTTTCACTTTCGTTCCCTCCCCAAAATCTGGACCATTGAGCACCATTATAAATATACTTAATTCCTTTTATGCTGGTCTATCATTGTGCTCCACAGTCTAATTACTTGGGCAATGACAAACTTTCAACGGTTAATCAATTAGTACAAACAAGTACTTTTTCTGCTCGACATAATTAATATTGTATCCTTTAGTGCTTAATCCTTACAGTTTTTACACCAGATTTCATTAATTCAGCATATTCCACAGTAGGGTTTATTAAAAAGCATTTGTCATTCTTGTATTCAATTGTTAAATCAGTGTTGAAGTATTTTTACTAAAGTCACCCCTCCAACATTTGTTATTTTCTGGAAAATGGCTGCTGGCATTCTTGTATGTTTAATCTGTACCAGGTTTACATCTCATAATCTTGGTTTACATTTTAGTACAAAGAAATTTATGAATAAGGAGCAGGAATAGCCCACTTTATCCCTCAAATTTAATAATATCACGGTTGATCTGATTGCAACCCACATTTCTGCCTACCCTTGGTAATCCTTCACCCCATACATATCCACTTCCGCCTTAAAATGTACAAAGGCTCTGCTTTCACCACTTTTCAGGAAGACAGTTTCAAAGAATGAGAGAATTATTTTTGCCTTATAGAATCATGGAATCATAACAAACAGTCCCTTCGACCCATCACATCCGTGCCAATTAAAAGCAACCACTTAACTGTTCTAAACTCACGTAGATTGACAGGAGGCTGGAAGAACACAGCAAGCCAGGCAACATCTGGAGGAAAGGAGAAGTCAACATTTTGGGTATTACCCTTCTTCAGGGCTAGGTGTGGATGTAGGGGAGCTGCAGATAAAGAGAGGGGATGTGGGTAGCAGATTATTCAAATAATTGTGTGGAGCAAATTGATCCACTACTTACCCCCCACCCCCGCCACTTTATCTGCAGCTGCCCCTACCCCCACATCCAGCCGTTGACTTCTCCTTTCCTCCAGATGCTGTCTGGCCTGCTGTGTTCTTCCAGCCTCCCGTTTGTCTACCTTGAATTCCAGCATCTGCAGTTTCTTTTTGTCTTTAACCTGTTCTAATCTCATCTCTGTTCATCTCTGTTTTAAATGCTCCACCCCTTAAAGAGTGACACTTGGTTCTAGATTCTCCAATAAAGGGAAACGTCCTCTCCACATTCAACATGTCTAGATCAAGATCTCAGGTTTCAATCAAGTTAGTTGCTACTGTTCTAAATTCCAGTGGAGACAATCCTAGCCTGTACACCATTCCTGAGTTCATCTGTCTCTACTATTTCCTGATTTATTGCTGCTTCTGGGATGTTACTTGTATCCTCAATGGTGAAGGCTGTTGCAAAATGCCTCTTCAATTCACCTGTCATTTCTTCTTTTTTCATTATTAATTCTCCAGATCTCCTTTCTATATGATTGTTGCTCATTTTAGTATCTCTTTGCTTTTTAAAAATTTCCTAGAAACTTTTTCTAGCTGTTATATATTTCTGGCTGCCTTACTTTCACACTCTAAAAATTGCCCCCTTTTTTTAAACAATTCTTTGCTGCTGTTTATATTCTGACCAGTCTTCTGACCTGTCACCTGTCTTTCCACAATTATTTGCTTTTTCTTTCAGTTTGATACTATCTTTAACTTTTCTACTTGATCATAGATGGTAGGTCTGTCCATTATACTCTTAGTTGGTGGAATGTATCTGTTCTGAATTCTGAAATATTCCCTTAAATGTCTGCTGCCGATTCCCTATTGACCAATCATTTGACCTAATTTGCCAATTCACTTTAGCCAACTCAGTTTCATGAGCTCATTTGCTCTTATTTAAAGTTTTAAAAAGTCTTTGACTCACTATTCTCTTCCTCAAGCTGAATGTAAAATTCAGTTATGCTATGGTCACTGTTACCTAGGAACGCTTTCACTATAAGATCATTAATTATTCTAATCTAGCTGCATAATACCAAGTCTAGTACAGCCTTCCCTCTGATTGGCTCCAGGGCAGACTGTTCTGAGAAACTATCCTGAAAACATGCTGTGAATTCCTCATTCAGGCTACCATTGTCCATTTAACTTTTCTAGTCTATGTGCAGATAAAAATTTCCTGTAATTATCATTATGCCTTTCTAACAATTGTTCATCATCCTTTCTGCTCTACCCCACCATGTGGTTATTTTAGGAGGCCTATACCCACCCCCACTTCTTGTCTTTATTGTTTATTATTTCTATCTGTTCAATGAACACATCCTGGTTTCCTGAAATTAGGTTGCAATTTGAAAGTCACTCTTTCACCCTGATCAGATGTCCCCAAGTCTGGCACTAAATAACAACATAACCATCTGGACTCACACTCTTTACTACAGTAAATGGTATCAATCCTTCTAACTGTATTGTCCCTTAGTGCCACTACATTCCATTTTTGCTCTTCTTACTTGTATGTCTTTCTGTAGCGTGGCATCACAGTCAGTTCATTTGCTCTACAGTGCCGCTCACATACATACAAGCTGAAAGAACCTCAAACCTGTTGGACAATTGCCCTCCTGCCCTCTGATTCCCTTACCTTCATCATTTGCAGTCACACACTGATCTCCCTAAACAATGACAAAATCAGGAGGATCTATCCTAAGAGATGTGACTGCCCCCTGTTACACAGGTTACTCTATTCCTCCCTGCGTTGTGTCTGTAATTCTGCTCCAGCTCATAAACTCTGAGTCAAAGCTGCTTGAACTTCAAACATTTCTGCAGACTTGTTTTCCCTGGATCAAACTGAAGAGATTGATCAGTTTAGGTCTATACTCGCTGGAGTTTAGAAGGATGAGAGGACATCCAATTGAGATATGTAAATGCTAAAGGGGATTGATAATGTCGATGTAGAAAGGTTGTTTCTAGGAGGAGAGGTCATATTTTTAGATTGAGGGATGGCAGATTTAAAGCAGGGATGAGAAGACATTATTTCTCTCAAAGAGTTGTAAATCTGTGGAATTCACGACCCCAGCATGTGGTGGATGCTAGGACATTAAATAAATTTACAGAGGCGATTGGCAGATTTTACTTAATTATGGGTTAAGGTGTTATGGAGGCCGGGCAGGAAAGTGAAGTTGAGGCTAAAATGAGATCAGCCAAGATCAAATTAAATGGTGGAGCAGGCTTGAGGGGCAAAATTGCCGACTCGTGCTCCCAGTTTTAAGTTCTTATGTTCTTTTGTATCCAGGAGCTCCCATGCGCAGTGGTTCTGACACATCCTTCACCAATCTTGCTATTCTGAATATGTTCTAAGCAGCTACTTAATTCTTTTATTCAATTATGTATTTGCATTTTTATCTATTTTATTAACCTTACCGCTTGTTGTTATATTATGATGAACCTTAGGAATACAAGAAACCTTAGACACTCAGAAGATTCTAAATAATTAGCATTTTCTTCTGTAGCACAATCAATTTCTGGAAGTTGAAAAGTTAAAAAAGAAAAATTAATGGAACATGCCTTTTCCTTCTCCCTAACTTCCTTAATCATTCACCCCCAGCATTCTGTTGTAACTCATACCAAGTTGGCAAGTCTTATGTGCTCTCATAAAAAAAGGTTAACTGAGCCAGTTACAGAGCAAACAGTTTCAACAATTTCTGTAATCAACTCATCTGTTTGGAGACCTTGTTAAAACCCTTCTGCAATATTCAGAATCCAAACTGTATATTTCACTTATTTGATTACTACACAGAAAAATTATTTTGTGCAAAATATTAAGATTTTCTTACCCACCAACTGCCAACATTCAGTTCTCAGTGTGATGAAGATTGCAGTATTGCTTGTTGAAGATGGCAACTGTGACATTATTAGAAAACCAACATTCTGTCCAACCCTGCCAAAAGAGAGGAGTGGTTCTCTCATAGCACTTGGATGACACAGTGGCTCAGTGGGTAGCACTGCTGTCTCACAGTGCCAGTGACCCAAGTTCAATTCCCCTCTCAGGCCACAGTCTGTGTTGAGTTTGTACATTCTCCCTGCGTCTGGGCGATCTGGTTTCCTCCCAGAGTCCAAGGAAGTACAAGTTAGGTAGATTGGCCATGCTAAATATCCCATAGTGTTCAGGGATGTGTAGGTTAGGTACATTAGCCATGGGAAATGCAGGGTTTCAGGGATAGGGAATGGGGATGGATCTGGGTGGGGTGCTCTTTGGAGGATCAGTGTGGACTTGCTGGGTCAAGTGGCCTGTTTCCACACTGTGGAGATTCTATGAATTTAGGCCTGGAATTTCCAACAGATTGCATTTTTTTCAAGGAAATTTGTCCAAAACTGACCAAGGTAATGCAAAAAATGAAGAAACTTCAAATTCAAATTATTTTAATCTTTGAAATCTATGTCCCCTGATCGAATTAATCACCACTGTTTGAATACGTTGCCATCTCCCAGATCTGGGCCTATCGTTCCGTGTTTGAACCCTTCCAAATAAGTTCCCTGCCATAAAACGTTAACAGCCATTAGTGAGGGCACAAATGACATCCCACATGACTATAACAAAGGTAATGTGTCCCTCCTCATCTTTTTTATCCTGTCTTCAGCTCTTAATATAAATAATTGCACAAACCTTCTCCACCATTGCTCAGCTGGTTGAGGCTGCTTTAACTTGATTCCATTCTTATTTTAACCAGAGTATCAACTGTAATGGTTTTGCTTACAAAATCTGCACTGTTATCTTTGTAGTTTCTTAAGGATTTGTCCTTGGCTACTCCTATTTCTAATCTGCTTGCTGTCTCATGGTGACATTGTTCAAAGCATAGTATAAATTTCTTATGTAGGCTGATGGTACCCAATTTTACTTACTCTCAACTCTCCCAAGTCCACTTTTGCTGAATTATCAGACTGATTATCTGACATTGAGCACTGGATTGGCAAAAAAAAAAAATCCTCTCATTAAACATTAGAAAGACTGAAGGTATTGTTTTCAGACTCTGCTCCAAATTCTGTTCCCTATCAATTGACTCTATTCTTTTCTCTGCAAGAGTTTGAGAACTAAACTCAGGTCTGTTTGCAATCTTGTTTTCATATTTGACCTCAAGATAAATGTCTGACCATACATTTGTGCCATTCTAAGGTTACCTATTTTCACTTCTACAATTTCTGAATTCACTCTTGTCTCAGCTCATTTGCTGTTGAAACCTTCATTTGTGCATGCTCCAGGGTAGGAACTGGTAGAGATACTAAATGAATAGGGGGTTGATTAGCTTGGATGGCTGGTTTGTGATGCAGAGTAATGCCAATAGCATGGGTTCAATCCCTGCATTTGGCTGAGGTTGCCATGAAAGGGCTCTCCTTCTCAGCCTCTTCTTTCACTTGAAGTGTAGTAACCCTTACGTTAAACCACTATCAATCATTGCTCTTCAATGAAAGAGGATCTCTGGGACTATGGTGACTTTACCTTTTACCTCCAGGATTGAATGGTACAATGCACTCGTGGATAGACTTACACATTCTACCCTCTCTAAACTTGAGCTCATCCAATTTCCTAGTGGCCTTGTCCCAAACCTTTCACTGTCACAGGCCCAGAGTGGGAAGAAGTGAGAGGATTAACCAGTCGAAGGCAAAGAGCAAGGGGTAATGGGGAATGGAAGATGCTATAGGGAGAGTGAGGGAAAGCAGCGAGTAGGAGATTTAGGGGAGGGAAATGCCAAATGGGAGGGTCAGAGAAAGTGACAAGCTGGAAACTGAGGCAGGGAAGTGGTGAGTAAGAGTGTCATAGAAGTATGAAAGGAGGGGTTGGTAGAGGTTGAGGGGGGGGAATTGAGAGACAAGAAACAGTAAGCAGGAAGTGAGTTTGTAAGTTATTAAGAATTAGTAAGGGTTAAGTAAGAGGATTTGTTGAACCAGCTAGTTTTAAGATAACCAATAGGTGTTTATTTTAAAATTAAAATTTTATGAATATTACCCAGTCTAGTTACATGTTGACTATGGTAAAATAGTTTTCATTTAGCACACCCTTTAATAACACATTCAGAGTGTTAAACAGGGACAATTTAATAGCTTATGGGGACAAGGATGTGATCACACCATGTGTGACTTTCTATCGAGCAAAACAAGAAACAAGCTTTCCTTTTTGAAAGATACAAAGCATCCAGATTGCAACAATAGAACAAAATCATAGCTCAAACTATGGAGTTGAGAAAAGCCCTAAATGCAGATTGTTTTTGTGTGGTGTTCTATCACTCTAATATACCGCCATTACAATGTAGACAATTTGAATGGCTACCTATAAATCAAAGGGTAGTCTCTTTCAAGGCTTTAAAGTTTAGTCATTTATCTTTACAAGAAGGCCTGGTTCAGATATCATAGTTGATCATGTTAGGAAAGTTAGAGATAATGAGGAGTGACATGGAAGTGAAAACTACACTGTAGCTGATTTAAAGATGAAGATGAAACAATTACAAGTACCTTCCAAATAAGAGTGAAAGAAAGAATTAGTGAGACAGCATGATAATAGCTCAAAGGAATCATTGGGATAGGAAATATGGTAACACAGTCATCTCCAACAAGTGAAAAAATAAATAATCTGAAATGACTGCTTGGTTTCTCACCCTAAGTAATGGTTTTTAAAATGGGTAGTAAGCAAACATTCATCATGCCCACCCGATAACATCAGTAGGAGGTCAGATTACCAAGCTTAGAACATTGAACCAATGCCGACAGGCAGATCAACATTCACAGGAAGGATGAAGGGAGCAAAGGAGAAGCAATGAAATTTGCTGGTTCCTTTATGTACACAATCCAGAAGTCAGTAATTTCAGGACAGGAGCTAATCTGAGTGGGGCCATAGAGAACACAACAAAGCAGAGGAAGATTTCTGTGGGCACAGATTTTTTTTTAGGTGGGGGAGTCTTAGAATGGGCTACACTGGTTCTTTTAAACATGGCTGCTTTGGGCACACCGTGTTCCGGTTCTATACGCCGTGGAAGAAGAAGACTGCATCAATCTCCTCTAAACAGTGTAGGGTCCTGTAGGATAATGGATAAATCCTACTATGTTAATGTATAGCAGATGTCATCAGTGATTCCTGCTGATGTAAGTGGTACATCAAACTAGGAGCAAGCCTGCAGATTTGGGAATTCCCTGTCCTACCTAATTATGTCAATAGTGTGAATAATTAATAAATTTTGTTGTTCACCAGTAACAGAACAGACTCACCTCTTCCTGTGACCTCAGAGTGATCATACTACAGAGTCTGGTTTTAATATTTTAATGATTCCAAGGCCCATTCAAAAATCAATTATGGTAGGTCTCTGGCCATTAATGAAACATTGGGAATTTTTAATAAAACTGCCATCTGCTCACCATCCTATTCACAACAAAAAAATAGTGGGTATAGCTGGGGGACAAAGATCAGCCTGTACCAATTTTGAATCACCTCAGGAAAAAGAAAAAGCGGGACATGCTATTACATGATAGAAGGAACAAAAAAAAAGGCATGAAACTGCAAGGTATGCGTACACAACTCTTCTACAATTGAGGAATTCCCTGACAGAATGTCATTGTGATGTTCTCTACCCTGTGGTCCAACCTCCAAAGTAGTTAAGTCCAACTTAAGAAATGTTCAGTATGTGAACTAGAAGTGACACAGTGCCTTGCAGCATTTAATGTTTGGGTGATAAGTACACCAGGACATTTTTACTTCAATCCAAGAACCTTGTGGGATCTGGTCCTTCACATGAAGGGCAGAACTGGGTACATGAGTGGAAAAGGCTTTCTGGATAGATGTAACTTGGAAGCAATGCAAGCCATCAAAAATGCCATGCATTCTGGTTTTCCAGCATCATTAAGTTAATGCACAAATGACTTTAAAACAATACAGTGCAACTTTACTCTCACACTCAAACTTTTCGGGCATTGACAGACTGTAATTTGGAGGAGAAGCTAATAGTTGCTGTATGAGCATTCATCTGAAAATGTGCAAGGTATGCTGATTATGCATCCATTACAGCAAGGTGGTGAGCAGTAATCTTGGTTTGTGGCAAGTGTAACCAATATAGAGGCACTAAAACATTATTTAAAAGTCAGTAAGACTGTTTAAAGGAATACTCTGGGGAAGGTTCACAAAAGTTATATTCATGAGCCTCAACCATCTGCAAGAAACTAAGTTTAAAGATATCTGCATTTCATATATTTTCCTTTCTAATGTGTGATGGATGATTGCAGGCATGAGAAGTGTAAAAGAACTGCCTGCTTGTGGGATACTGTTTTGTTATAATATAGTTATTATTTCATAAAATGGCTATTAGAAGATTTAATTTCAGGTCATTGCTTAGCTCAGCATTGAAGATGATTTGAGAACACGCAAATCTCCTATCATTTTCAAGTGCCATTATGTTCTGGAAATGAGTGCAAGATAAAGTGAACAGCAGTCACAGTCATCCTGATACACCGGCAAACATTAAAATGTAAAATATGGACTGCAGATAAGTTTCAACTTAATTTTGTACTGAGTGCCACCACGAGATACTGGAGTAAATCTCACAACAAGAATTTTGTGTGAACCTTCCCTGGGGTATTTCTTTAAGGGAAGTAAAAGAGAAAGAAAAATGGATTGATACGATGATAGCAGAATATGTTATGCCAGTGAGGAATGAGTATTTATCTTGCCAGTAAAGGCAGGGTCCTTCGAAGAGTCATGGGAGGAAAACAACAAAAAAAACATCACCACAGAAGAATGAGACAATTGAGGAAATAATAAAATGAAAATAGTTTGAACTATGTGAGTAAAGAAACAGTGAGCAATATCATAATCTTCCTTGTAATATTTTGGCATTTTTGTCTTTGACCATAGTTTGAAGAATCATCTTAGGGTTGAATTGGATAATCCTATTCTTGGACATAGGGCTTGTAATGCATAACTTGCCCGTGTAGATGTAAACGGCCACCAGGGAAACCTTGTGTATTTAAATTATTGTGGTGCCAGCTGGTACACCCCCAAGCACTGTTGTATGCTCTTGAATGCCATTGGTGAGCTTTGTCCTCAGTCGGATGCTCCATTGTTTGCAGATCATGAGACCTACTCTTCCTAATTGAAACTGTGTAATTAGATTGCAGCAATGTGAATTCTTGCAAAGCTAATCACAAGGACAGAAAAAAGGACCCATAATGATAAATGCAGTGATACAGACATTAGCGTTGCAGGCAGGTATCTTAATAGATGCTATGGTACCACAAGGAATCGGGAGATTCTCAAGGACCATCCTTAGAAGAGAATGGGAGTAGCTGGTTGAGAATGTTCACTCCCACAGCCGGGATGTGTGTACCTGGGAGCAGTGCCAAGTTCTTTCCATGACCAACCAAACATTTCCTCTAATTTGAAAGTAGCAATAGTTCCCTCTCTCCAGTGCAAACGGTTTCTCCTCATTTAGACAATCATAACATTTAACACTTTTTAAAAATCTTCTTCTCTGTTTTAAGGGGGCCAGTAACTGTTGAGCAGCAACATTTGTGAATCTCAGTGTTGAATTTCAAACAGTTGTAGTTTCTTTGAAGTGCAAACAAGAGGAGGAGATGTTGAATAGAACCTTTATTTGAAATAAGGGATTGTTCAGCTGATGGGTTCCCTCATGATGAGCTACTGAAGTGCTCTGACTAAAGGCAATTGTTCAAGTCTTCCTGCATCCTCATCATCATTATTCTGTCCATGAAGATGCAGAAAGTCCACATCCAAAGGCGATTGTCTAATTTCTCTCCATTGCAGAGTAACCTGAATGAGGTCTTAAGGAATAGATGTATGAGTAGGCCCTTGGCCCCTCAAGACAGCTTTGCTATGCAGCATAGGAAAAAACACCATCATACAGAACATTCTGTGGATTATATTGCATTTAGAGGGACCAAATTTGATGAAGCATGTGAATCAGAGATGGAAAACTCTTGAAGATTAGTCTGATGAAGTTGGTGGAAACGACTGCAGTACATTTCTGTCATTATGAGTTCTTCAGAAATGTCATAAATCAGTGCACAGAGGAGCCAGTTTCTCACTTGCTGTGCATTCTCAAATATCTTAAGTATGGAATGGCAGGCGAGAAGGGATAAAGGTTTGCTGGAATATTTAAAAATATGGCAGTTGCCAAGAAAGTCATAGGTGATGCACTAATGGCCATCACATGCTAGTTACAGATTAACTGGGATAAACAAGCTTTTAGGATTCAGAAGGCATTGGAGTCCATGTGAATAATGCCCCAGCTTTTGGGACATCTAGTGTACAAATCCTAGAGTGCTATGTTGCTATGTTCAGTTGTCTAAGGGATAAGCAAAGAAAATTTTTGCTTTCACAAACATGTTATTAGTTGCCTATTGAATAATAAACTGCAGGCTGACTGGTATTATTGATATTCCCTGTGGTCTGAGGTGACGGAGTGGGCTGCAGTAATAATGCAATGCTGTATGTTGTTTGACAGTGCATGCATGGGTTGATAGAATTCCATGGCAACCTCTCTAGAAGAGCACAACCTGCTTATACACTGCTTCTAAGTTGATCCACTCCATTAGAAAGGTAAGAATCCCCATGAGCTTGTTTCCTCCTTCTTTTCCTCTCCCCAGAGTTGTAGATCAGCTTGCACACATTTCCTATTGCTGTTCTTCATCCACCTCTTCTTTCTAGCAGTAGAAATGCCAGAAGGATCCTCATGAAAAAATAAGTGTGTTTCTGGGGTACTAGAAAAGTTCAGAATGCCTTATAACTGCTGCAAGCAATTTCAGGCTATCTAAGCAGCAAAGATTGTCTATTTAATACAAGCCTATTCTCCTAAAACTTTTGTTATGATTCCCACTAAAAAAACTGCAAGCCAAAATTATCAAATTTATTTAATGACCTCAAATGGAAAAGAAGATTTCACTTTTTGTAGCTTTTACATTAAAATGAATTAAAACCAACCAAACAGAAATTAACAGTCAAATGGTAGTTCAAATAAAAAGGTAAATTTTACTTTTAATACTCAATATAACAAAAATGTATCTTTGACAACCTTAAACATTCATATCGCTCCCTGCAGACCAAAGTTCTAAAATTCAGTTTCTGAGAATCTCTCACTTTCCTAATCATATGACTTGATTCCCAAATCATTTTTTTTTGGTGGCTGCAACCTATTTGAGGTACACAGAAATAATTACCACCCATTCCTACAGAATCTCCTTCGTTAGATTCATGACAGTCTTGATGACACAGATTCACCAGAGTTTCCTTTATCTGACTCCTTTAATAAACTACATTAAGTGGTTGGTCAGCTGTGGCAAAACTGAAACAATAACAGCAGAATTGTCTAATTCACAAGCCTAATTTCAACATCTTCTTTGATGTTCTGAACTGTTTGCCGAACTTCAAAAACACAGCTCTTGGAAATATTGCTTCAACTGTTCTCCTCTCTGAGGCAGTTTTCCTTTGTTCATAACTTCCTTTGTATTTGACAACATGCACATCAACTTCCGTTCCGTTGGTACTGCTTCCAGGTCAATGGTTACCAAATCCCATGCACCAGTATTTCTGATTTCAAGAACATTACAAGTGATCCCTTTAAACTTGATCCAAAACTTAAATATCATTTTCAAACATTTGAAAAACAATTACAGATTGCACAGATATTTTAAAACCGTTGTAATTTTTCCTTATCAAACCATATCTGTGTCAAAGGCAATCTCTGTTATGTACTACACTGAATAAGACTAACACATGTTCAGCTATAGGTAGTGATTATTGAACTTTCTTTTTATTTATACCTCCTTAATGGAGTGGGCAGCAGAAAGGACCAAATATTGAAATGCTGAGATTTTGCAATATTCTGCAGTCACACAGTTTTGCCTGAGAACAAATTATTTTCTTACAACTTGTACAAGATTTATGGGTTGTATCATGAACCGTGAGTAGCAATATAAGCAGACACACAAATGGTAGATAGAATATTGAATACATCTTTGAATCCATGAAAAACATATATTAATTTGAGGACCTCTCTGCCTTCCTGCATCCTGACCACATTCACCCCATTTTCTGGCTAGAGTATTTGCCATCAAAATTGAGAGTGGGTTAAATATCAGAATGATTGTGAATCTAGCAGCAAATTACTGGTCCCACAAATCATACCCATTGACACCTGAAATGAGTTTTGAGAGAAGGGATGAACTCGAACTACATTTAAATAAACATGGATCTTGGAAATGGGCTTTAAATTTATGTAAATGAACTGTAAATTAGAACCAGAGTGTAAATGGGAGAAGAAGAACTAATTAAAAGGAGATTGAAAGGACAGCAAAGTATTTATGATATAGGAGCTAAGTTAAGGATGAAGCAATTAACAACAATCATTAATACTGAAAAACAAAATAAAACAACAATGATAACAACAAGGTACAACAATGATTGGAAAATAAATGGGCTTAGGTGCTAAAAATATTATTCAGGGTAAAAGGTAATATTTGGAAAATAATTCATACAGGATGTTTGGGGTTAAATAAATTAAGTTTTATGTTTTCCTTTGAGGCATAATGATTAGTGATCAGTGATACTACAAAATTTCCCATCCTGAATTGGGACTAAATACAGACAGGACACAAGAAGTGGTCATGGTGGTTGTGTGCCAGTCTGACACCTCTAGCGATGTTCCCGTGAATATAGCAAATGCCTCACAAGTAAGAAAGTGAAGGCTTCTGCCTTTGTGGGTCGTGATCATTCGGGAGCTCATAATGAGCCTGCATTTTGGCTTCACAAAACTTTCACACGGGGATGTAATGGTTACTGGTTCTCTGAAGTGGATTTAAAGAGTCACAGAGTCATACAGCACGGAAACAGACCCTTTGGTTTAACCAGTCCATGACAAACATAATCCCAAACTAAACAAATCCCACCTGCCTGCTCCTGACCCATATCCTGTCAAACCTTTCCTATTCATGTACATATCCAAATGTCTTTTAAACGTTGTAATTGTACCCACATCTACCACTTTCTCGGGAAGCTCATTCCACACGTGGACCACCCCTTGTGTAAAAAGTTTGCCCCCATGTCTTTTTTAAATCTTTCTTCTCTCACCTTAAAAATGTGACTCTTAGTCTTGAAAGCCCCCATCCTAAGGAAAAGACAACTACCATTAACTCTATCTATACCTCTCATCATTTTATAAACTTCTATCAGGTTGTTTCTCAACCTCCGACACTACAGTGAAAAATGTCCCAGCCTATGCAGCCTTTCTTTATAACTCAAATCTTCCATACCCAGCAACATCCTTGCTGCAACCTGGCAGGAGAGGGGCAGCAGTCAAAAAATATAATGCAAACAAGTGGAAGCTTGGATAAGAAAGCTGCTGAGCGGTGAAGAAGTCTAACTCAAGAACATTTCCTTACTATGTACTGTGTCCAAGCTCGCCAGTTGCCATGGGAACTTTGAATATGAGGACCCTCTCAAATTTTTTGTTAAAAACTACTCATAGCAATGGCTGCCAATTGAGGCCAGAACCTGGCCCTTTTCCCTAGAGTGTCACTTACATTTCTGCGCCCCACCCCCAGCCACCAATTGGATAACATTCTGTTTCTAAAAGCTTTGAGACCCTGACCCTATGAAAACCTCACCGCGTGGCACACTGGTGATGGAGGAAGGTTCACGACCCGGAAACAAATCCATCTCTCTATATCTGCCTCCAATGAGAAAACCCAGCCTTATGTCTCTTTAAGACAGATAACAGTCCCAAGAAAAGCAAAAGTCAGAAATTTAACAGCTTTCTTTTCCCACTACATAAAACAACAGACTTTCTCTTTCTAGCAGCTGAAGGTTTAAGAGACTCATCAGAGTTTGTGAAGAAAATAGATGTTAGTAGCAGTCATGAAAAAGAAATCAGTGTATGAGTTTGAAAGGCAGCAGAATTTGATAGATTGGCTCCAAGAATACATAAGGAAATGAGAACTGTGTTTGGTAGTGAGAGCAGGGAGAGCTGTGGCTGGATATTTTTCACAGCTCATTAAGTACAGGGGTACCAGATGCTGTTTTAATTTTTTAAGAAAAAGTCAGAAGTGTGATCCTGGGAATTGTAGGCCTGCCTGTTAACTCTGCATGTACAGATGAAAAAATATCAGGGTCCCTAATCAATAGGAAATAATTCAAGCACATTTAACAAGAGTAAAAGTAATCATCCCAAGCACAGATCTAACTGAAGAATTGTACTCAGCTTCTTTGATTATATAACAGAAGTGGAGCATCATGGTAAAGTGGTTGAAGTTACAGATTTTGATTTTCAGAGAAAAAAATTCAGATGTCTCACTAGAGACTTATAGCTGAAGCGAAAATGGATGGGATGAGGGAAGAAAGTATGAATTGGATAATAAATTTGCTGAATAATAGGGAAAAAAATGACCCGTGGTAGTTATTGTAAGTGCTCCAGAGATAAGACCTGGGATCTTGGTTATTCACATTATTTATAACAATTCTGATGAAGGAATTAAAAGTTAAATGCCTTAAGTCTGCATGTGAAATAAAGTTCTGCGGTAAAACTGGAGTAAAGATATAAAATTCAAAAAAGTCTATCGTGAGATGGTAATTGGTGGGCTAATTTGCCAATGGAAATTAAATATTGAGTAAGGTATTGAAATATGGAAAAGAGAACTATCATTAAATAAGGTGAGTAATGCACACAATTCTAGGTGCTGCGGTTAAACAAATATTGAAATAATCATTATTCTGTATGGAAGTAGTTACAAATATAAACATTGTGTTGCAATGTACAATCAGATCCATAGGATTTAAATGTAAGTAAAGGAACAGATGTATCTCTATCAGTTGAGCCCTTGGTAATTATGCCCAACCAAATACGATTATATTCAGTGCTATCATGCAATAAACCTTCATGTTATCCAAAAGCAGTGTCTCTTCTGTAGATACTCTATTTACCCTCTACCACAAATCACCAGATAAACCCAAGATAAAGCAAAGACAAATGAAGATTAGTGACAGTGAACTACCAATCCTTATCCAATGCCACATGTTGGTAGATGTGGCAAATACCACATGGTGCAGCAGTGCCAATCTGACCCCCACCACGACGGTAAGAAATCCAGAAGGCCTAAAAGAAAAAAAAAAGTTCAAACAAATGGTGAAGACCATTAGAAAACAGACAGACAGTCAGGCAGTAGCTGAAACACTTTAATCAATAGAAAAAAATGGCAACAGTTGCAAAGCAGCAAGAAGCAAAGTTCAGGGCTTCAAAAGCAAAACTTCAATCAGAAGGTGGTGAGGGGTGCTAAGGCAAGAGTGTGGACTAGGAAAAGAGTGAAATGTCAACCAAACTTAAACAATACAGACGCCCCAGTGAAGAGGGTCAGAAGTGAGCAGCTGAAGGCATCAGGAAGTAAATTTAGAGGTCCCTAAGACAAAAAGAAATATCTTAATGTGAAACAGTGGAGAGTCCAGAAAGAGAAGACAAGGGAGTATGATGGCACAAATTGCCTCCTTCTACGTTGTAACTATTTTGTGATTCTGTGATGTAAAGATTGACATCCACATGAAATTCAGCAAGGTAGCATCAGTATTCCAGTGATTCCACATGGTGTGAGCATCCAACACCATCAATTTGGTCATGAAGCTACAATTGTACAGTTGCATAACAGTACCAACCATAATTTACTCCAGTGAGATGTAGAAAGATAGAAACATAGAAAAAAGGAGCTGGAGGAGATCATTTGATTCACCAAAATCCACTCTGCCATTCTACATGATCATGGCTGATTCTTTATCTCAATGATATCGTTCCTCCCGCTCCCTATACTTCTTAGCTGTTTTAACTTCTAGAAATTTATTTATTTATTTATTTATTTCTTAAATGTATTGAATGAGCCAGCCTCTGCAGCTTTTTATGGGATAGAATTCCACAGGTTCACCACCCTGTGAATGAAGAAACTTCTTCTCATCTCGGGAGATGACATAGATGGTTTCAGACTAAGACTGTGACCCCTTGTCCTAGAGGAGTTCTTGACCCTCCAGTTAGTTGAAATACCATCCCTACATCTGGTCTGTTTAGTCCTGTCAGAACTTTATAAATGTCAATGGGATTCCCTCTCATTCTTCTAAACTCCAGTGAATACAGGCCCAATTGATTCAATCTGCCTTCATACGCAAACCTGCCACCTCGGTCGTCCCCCTAATGACAGGTATATCTTTTCTTAGCCATGGGATCAAAACTGCACTCAATATTCCAACTTTTTTTTTCAATCATGGCCCTGTACAGCTGCAGCGAAACTTCCTTGCTCCTGTACTCAATCCCTCTTGCACTGAGGGCCAACATACCATTTGCCTTCTTAACTGCTCACTGTACCTGCAAGCTTGTTTTAAGTAACAGGTGTACAAGGACACCCAGATTCCTGTGCACAACATTTCCCAATCTATCACTTTTAAATAATATGTCATTTTGGTTTTCCTACTAAAGTGGATAACTTCACACTTTTCCATGATACACTGCATCTGCCATGCATTTGCCACACACTCAACTTGTGTAAATTGTCTTGAACAGACTTTACATCCTTCCCGCCACTCACAATATTACATCATTTTGTATTATCAGCAAACTTGGAAATATTATAACTGAATCCCTCATTCAAATTTTTGCAGTATCTTGTAAGTATCTGGGGCCCAAGCACTAATCCCTGTCATACCCCACTAATCACCACCTTCCTCTCTGAAAATGACCCATTCCTTCCTACCTTCTGTTTCATGTTTGTTAACTAATTTTTCAATCCCTGCCTGTACATTATCACCAATTCCAAGTGCTTTGATTTTGCACACTAACCTCTTATGTGAGATTTTATCAAAAGCATTCTGAAGAATACACTACATCCACTGGTTCCCCCTCATCTATTCTACTAGATATGCTCTCAGAAAACACTAGTATTTTGTCAAACACAATTTCCATTTCAGAAATGAATACTGAATTTGTGTAATTCTCTTGGTATTTTCTAAGTATCCTGTTATCACACCCTTTATGATAATATTTTCCCTACTCTAAGGCAAACCAGTCAGTAATTTCGTGTTTTCTCCCTCCTTTCTTTTTACATAATAGGCTTACATTTGCCATATCCAATCATTCAGGATTGTTCCAGAAGTTTTGGAAGATAACAAACAACGTACCAACTATTTCCATGGCCACATCCTTTAGTATACTGGGATGCAAGTTACAGGGCTCTGGGGACTTAGCAGCTTTTAATCCCATTAATTTCTCAAGCACTTATTTTATACTAAAATAAATTTCCTTCAATTCTTCTATCCAATAGACTTTTGTTATTACAACATTTCTGGGAAATTATTTGTATTTTTTTCTGTCAATACAGAACTGAAGTAGTTATTGAACAACCCTACTATTTCCTTAAAACAGGAGGGAACAACAGCATTGTCCCTTAAGATGGGCATCTTTCACCAGCCCTGCTTACTTAAGGTCCTGGGCATCACATGCAGAAAAAGCAGCACCAATGAAGATGTGCTACAGAGAAATGTCTGCAGGACATCATGAGAGAGAGAGAGAGAGAGACAAGTGAAGCTAGGAGGACATGAGTCCTGCTTCCTAGGGGTGTGCCCACCAGAATGGCAGTGGAATGGCATCACCAGATGAAGAAAAGACAGTCCTGACAAGGAAGCTCCAAAAATTACACTTAAGGAGGACCTTCAAGAGTGGGATGCTGTCTGGGCAGGAGTAGAAGAATTTGTAATGGACCAGAACCAGTGGTGGAGTCTCACTGCCCCTTGTCCCATATAGAACTGGAGGAACTAAGTCTGATCAACTAGAGAGTAAATACCTCTACTGATATCTTTAGGACAAAGCATGTGATGAACTAAGCTTGTGGGTGCCTTGAGCTGAAACGTCTCAAAAGCTATCCCAGAAATAATATCAGTTGACGTACATTATTAGCCCATAAACAAAATGTGAAAATAAAACTTCTGGATTTTTTTTTATTCTCACTGACGTTTGAATTGTCTTTAGCTACATTATGTTCTGTCAAATATAACACATGATTTTTCATATTTTCCATTAATTCCATCAACTTGTATTTTCAATTCATTCCTTTCTTCAACTGATTCTGAAGGGGAAGACAATTTAGTGTCTGAATAGTTAGTAATATGGGTTTGATGGTGTGAATATAAATTTTTGGTGTATGTCAAAACTTACAAGTGAAAGGAATATTTTGGAATCTGAAAAGCAATTTAGAGATTTAATTAAAAAAAAACTTTAATTTTTCCCAGTTGATTTTGTAATCAGTTTGCCAAGAACAATTATTGTAAGAAGATATGATACAGGGAACTGAAATTGCAAAATTGATAACAGTTAACAAAGAACACCATGAGTTCATAAATTAATTGTGTAGGAGAAGGAGTGGGCTTTGGAATTGTAAACGTTGAAATGGGAATGCACAGGAGCAGTTAAGTAGCCAAATGCTTAGATAAATAAAAGATTAGCAGGAGGACAAAAGTGTCCAACATTCAGCAGAAATAACTGTGGGTGGAAAACAAAACTGCAGTTCAGAGTAGTCATTAGGAGGCTACAATTATTATTAATCCAAAATGTCTACTCAAGATGTTGACATATGAACAAGCCTCCATCATTATATATAGAAATAGTATCACAAGTCAGTATATTAAACTTTATTTAAATCATTAATTAAATACTTGTACCTTTGATACTTTTTGTCCTGTTTTCACAATAGCTTTCAAATGAATACTAATCTGATCTACACCGGGCTGTCAGCTTCCCAGAGAGTTTAACTGACATTTTACATTTCTGTTTTGCAGTGACTGAAAAGGAAAGTTGAAATTGTTGATCAGTTAGCCATTTAAAGCTGCACTTTTTAATTGAAAATTAATTACAGCTTCTAAGTAGGGATTCTATTTACTTTCTAATTAGAAATTCACTCTTTAAAAAACTGCAATGTGGAACTGAAGCAAAGAGAGGACTTTTGAATAGTAATGTCACATTTAGTTTGGTGGAGAAAGTGACAGTGGGAAGAATTGCACAGTCAGTATCAATGAACTGAGCCGAAAGAAAAGGCATTAAAAAGATATAGACAAAAAAAGATGAAAGAATGAAATAAGTGCATTGAAATTACTTTAAAACCCGTTATTTATTTACAGACAGTAGCGACACTATCTCCTTCCCTTTATCTCTGTTCATTTAAGTAACAAGTAAGATCTTTTTCATGCTAGTAGAGTATGGCTGACAGGACCAAGAGTGTTCTCTGATCCAATAGTTTAATGAACAATGGTTCATTCTTCCAATTTGAAGTGAACTATATTGGGGAAATAAAGATACTCTATTGTGTTGTTCACTTAAATGCTGATAAACTTTCATTGGATAAATGTCTGTCTAATAGCAATCAATACTTTTGTTGTGTAGTGTTAGGAAAACACTTAAGCAACATTTAAAATCAACATATTTGTTCATTTTAAGTAAGACTAAGTTATCTATTAAAGCTGATACAAAGACATAGTGTGTAGCTTGAAATATAATGAAGGCTAGCCTTAATTGGCAATGATGATATGCTACGCTGAAGAAAAAAAAGTTCAATTTCTGGGTAAGGAAAAGTGTGTTCCACCAACAATGTATCAAACTGAGAGGAAATAAATCATCAAAAAGTTATTACAAAAGTTATTTCAATTTGCAATCATGTTCACGTTTTTGCTGTATTAAAAGAGATAATTTCATTCATCTAGTTAAAATATTTTTTAAGAATAAGTGAAGGAATGGTAATTGGTTTGTACCACTAACCTGTGAAAATGAGCACCGAGGAAGATTCTTTCTTTGCACTGAAGCCCAGGGCCTGACTGATGTCAGGTCTTCATCTTAATAAGAGCTGAGAGTGGTGGATGCTTAGTGTGTTTCCTTAGGCAGCTCATCAGTGAAATGAGAATGAATATTGGGCCATTATGAAAGCAGCATTTGTATTCAGGTAATACTTAAGACTTAGGGACAGTGAATTTGGCATTGTTTTGCACACAGGAAGTTGAGAAGGAGCAGCCCTACTCTTCAGAGAGAAAATAAAACTCATTCAGAAATGTTCCTCACAAAAAAGACTGTCTTCATTTTGTATGTTTGTCTGAAAACCCAGGATGGTGAAAGCATCAGCCTAGCAGAGGATCTCTTTCAAAAGTGAGTTGTTAACTTTGTTTGATTGATATCTTGAAGTGGTAATAATATATTGCTCACTCTGTGGTCTCTGTTGTCAATGTTTCAATAATATAAAACACAAAGCTTCTGATGAAGTGTCACCAGACTTTAAACATTAAACCTGCTTTCTCCCCATAGATGCTCCAGACCTGTTGAGTTTTTCCAGTAATTTCTTTCAATGTTTAGTTAGATAACATTAAGAAGTGTGAAATGTTTGAAGCCTCTGTCACTGATACTTTGACGATCTGTCTGATTGACATTTTTTGAGGTTGTTGGATCAAAAGTTTATTTTCCAAAGAATGTTTCTGATTGGGTGTTTCTTTTGGTTGCCTATAGCTTCTATGCTGACTATTGGTTATGTGTGTAAGGGGTTTAAGTCTGTATGGAGAGTATGAAGGACCATGCAGAGTGTTGGAGGGATTTGAATTGGTGTTGAGATAACATGGACAGCATGTTGAGTCATGGGGTGCAGCATGGAGTAGGAGTTGGCGTTAAGTTGGAATATGGAATAAATGGGGATACAAGTGAGTGTTACAGGCCTTGTGTCTCATGCCCATGTTTCCTAGAGACAGTGCAGGAGAAAGCGTTCCTAATTCAATCTTGGCTCCTTATACGTAGACTTGTTGATTTAAATATTAATACTTCCATTGCTTGCCTTAAATTAAACTAGTTTTGCCTTTGAAATTTCACCATGTCCGTGTTCCAATGACATCTATATATTTAGCTAAGTGAGCATTTGGTAAATTGATTGAGCAAGTACTACTGATTAAACCCACTCAGTAACGTATAATAAACTGCAAAGTCACAGCAGAGCATGACCAGAGTTTAAATGTTACTGAAAGGAAACAGTAGGTAATTATTATCTCATCCATTTGTGAGGTTATGCAAATCTGTAAAATCTGAGGAAACTGATTTTTTCCCTTTCAGTATATGTAAACTTAATACATCAAACCGAGAATGTTAATCAATGCTATTAGTAATTAGTGATATGAATATAGTTCTTCACATCAAAGAAAGCTTTTTCTCACTTAGTATGACAGTAAATTGGACTATTGATTTAATATTTCATTCTCCAACATTTGTTTATGGTCAATTGAAGTATATGTAAAATTATTTGCTTTAAGGATACTAATGAAGAGGAATTGCTAATTGTATGACTTGGTTCTGTGAACTTGAAGGGTGACATTTTTGAACATCAGGTGGATAAATTTTAAAATTCACATTCTGATCAGAATGCCCATATGCATTGTAATGAAACTCAGATCAACTTTCTTGCTAGTACTGGCAGTATGGATAAGTGTAGCTAGACTTCAGAATTAAAAAAAATGAAATGCAAGGCTTCATTAAATCGACTGTTTTCGCATTCTGATCACTTTCCTTTTTACAGCTATTTTTTTACTGTGCTTCATTAATCTGTGCTGAACACAATGACATACATCTTTAATGCAGCTGCTGTCAAGGCATATTTCAGTAAGAGCTGCCAAGTGAATGACAGCAACCAATATTAATAAATTTAACATAAAGCCTATCAATTTTTAACAGAATTAATAAGGAAAGCTGAGAAATTTCTAAATTGTAGGATTTATTGCTTGCTAAACACACACATTTTATAAAACTTGTGACACTCAGTGAAAAAATAGATTTACATCTCATTAATAAGTAAATTAGGAAAATGCCTTTCAAGTTCAGACAAGTACATAAGTGTAATCTCCATATTAAAGGAGTAGCCTTTGATAAACCACTGTGGAATAGCGATAGCAGACTATGTGTCATGTTGCCTGTGCTTGAACTCTTCCACATTCCCACCTTTAATTACACTGGCTCATTATTAAAGAGATAAGTGTCTCTCCACTTAAGATTCTATAAATGAACATCACAGAGGGTCCACCCTAATAATTTTACAGAAATGATGAAAAGGTGGTAACAATTTCAAAAATGAATTATCACTAGACCTCATTTTCATGTAATAACATTAAAATATTAAGATTAATTCTTTGAAATCTCCAAAAAGTTGTCGATTAAGTCTGCTATTTTAAATTTTTAAAAAAATTACTAGTGAGATTTTATTTTTCCTTTACAAATCCCATCAGAGACCATTTGGTGAAAATTTAAACCTAGTGAGAAATCTTGTGTCAGTACTAAACAAGAAAGTTCTCATTGATATGAAGGCTGCTTTTATTTCAGTTTCAATGATTGTAGAAACAATCTGAGGTCTGACTACTGACTCAGAATTCAGCTGCTACTGGATAAAATATATTGATTGGCCATTGAATTTACAATCAATGATGAAACTGGCCATATTTCAGGTTACTCCACAAAAGCCTGTCTATTATTTGTTTCATCATCATAGTGTGGAGTGGTTTGAATAACAACTGGTCTGCAATTTACTCTTAGTTCTGCTGATTGACAGTCAGTGAATTTCAGATTACCCAATTCCACACACTCTTGGTGTGCCAGTTGCCCATGTTTGAAGACCACAGAATGCATCTGCTCAGTATTTCAGTGTTACAGTGCTGTGAGTAAATATAGCTGCTATAAATCACACCCATGCCTAAACATGCGAGATGTAGGATTAGAATTTCCTGGAACATTGCAATGTGATGCATGCAGTAAATTGTGCCATTTAGCACCTCAATCTATTCGTTAAATTTCACGGAAAAGTAAAATAAGTACACCAGATTGTGAATAATGGTGAGTCAGGGACCTCAGAAGTGAGACAAAAATTTGGCCAACCTAACCTTCCAGTCACTGCCCATTTCAACTCTCCCTCACCCCACTCCACAACCCCCCCCCCCCCACTCCCCCCCCGACATGTTCTGCTTGGCCTCCTCCAGTGTCACAACGCAAGTTTGAAGAACAACACCTTATCTTCCACCTGGGCACTCTACAGCCTGGAATACTCAACATTGATTCCTCCAATTTCAAATAATTTTCCCAACCATCCCCCACCTCCCCTTCCAGTTCCACCTGTTCCCTTCCATTCCATCTTCTGACCCACCCTTCCAGCCACCAACCAGATTCATCCCTTCCATCAACCAACAATGTCGTACTTATTACCAGTGTCCACCTATTACCACCATTCTGCCTCCACCCCTCCCCCCCACCTCTTTATCTGCAGCTCCCCCTAACCCCAGTCCTGAATATCCAAAATGTTGACTGCGCGTTTCCTCCAGATTGCTGTGTTCTTCCAGCCTCCTGCTTATCTATCTCAGAAATGAAATTGTCAATGCTTCACCCAGCCAACTGCAATGAACTGAAGAAGCACAGCAAGTTTGGCATCATCAGAGTCATTGACATCTGAATTTCACAATATTGAATTTGATCGCTTTCTGGAAACTAAGTTATGGACGTTCGGCTGCTCTGTCCAGTTTTCAGGAAACATAGATTCTCCCATTCTTAGGTAAAGTGTATTTTCTTGTGAGCTTCATGGTTTCTGGCACCCCATGGCCCATGGCAACTTTAATCATCCAATCTCCTACTCTTTACCTCATTAATTATGTACAGTGCCCAGCTCATGGAATCACACAGCAGGACAGATGGAAGTGCTTGTCACTTATGGGACTTTGTCACATTGATGCTATATTTAAAGCACAACTCCACAGCACTTCAGATGCTGCAAGCCAAGAATGGCCCTTCACACTGTGGTCCTGTACTATTGGAAAGGAAATAATTGAGAAAGACTCGCTATCTCTGTAGTTCACCCACAGGGATCTGGAGCTGGTGGAGAGGCGCCAAGTATTATATCCTGCTGTCTGGCAAAGAAAGTCAGGCCACCAAACACAGCCACTTTCGATGAAAATAGCATTCTGTGTCAGTGCCGTGTCCTGGGTGAAACATACTGCACAATAGTGCAGGAAGCAAGTGCACCACAAGGTGCCACAATCTTCTCTCAGTTGCCTCACACTCTCAGGGCCACCACTCACTCTGACTCTGTCACTGTACACAACTCTCACCAAGGCCAATCGACTCCAGTTCTCATTACTGTTGTATCATGTCCACTCAACGACTTTCACCCAAGTCGTCCTCCCAAACTGCTAACTCTTCCTTCTTTCTATGTTACCTACTCACTCAGTGAGACCTCACCACCTGTCCACCTCCTGCTTTAACGCTAACTGCTCTCCTACTCACTCAATCCCTCCCTTTGACTAACTGCTGGAATAAATAGCCCACCCTTGGACTGATATTTCCACAGTATCTCAAGTGATGTACCTGCAGTCCCTGGACTGGTTGTGACTGACCTGCAGGACTGATCACAGCCAAACTGCAGACTGGAACTGGATGAGTTACTCAATGGACTCCCCGACTGACTATATTTCCCTTCAACCTCAGTAAGGACTGGTTGCCTTTGGCTTTCATGCGTTGCTGTCAGGTTGAGCACATACAGTGTTTTTGCCATGCAAGCTGTTGGCACATGATGCAGGTTTGACATTGTTGTAGTACGTTACTGTATAGCAACATATCCACCCCTTTGACTGATGACTGTTCCAAACCATCACAAGCCATCACCTCTCCTTGTGTCCTAAAAGAGTAATGCAAGACACAAAGACTGGCAGTCTCTAACTAAGCATAAAGTGACTGAGCACTAAGAAATTGAGCTAAAAGACATATGATGCCTCCTGAACTGATACAGGCATGTCCATGAACACATCAAATCTCCTCAAACAGCACATCCAAACCCACAAGCACTATTACCTTGAAGGATAAAGGCAGCAGATACATGGGAACACCATCTGCAAGTTCCTGTCCAAGCCACACTGCATCCTGACTATATTGTTGTTCTTCCATTGTTGGTGGATCCAAATCCTGGAACTCCATTTGTAATGGCATTGTGGATGTACTTACATCAAATGAATTTCTGCAATTCAAGAAGGCAGTTCACCATCCCCTTCCCCAGGGAAATTAAAGATGGGCAATAAATGCTGACCTAGGCAGTGATGCCCATAATCCCTGAATGAATAAACAAAAAAAGCACAATGATAACTCATTTTTATAGAGCAATGTTTCAGGCTATGTTTATTAAACATACACAAAAGTTTGTTTACATGATACCAGATAGCAAAAACCGAGCTTATAGTGATTGTAACAAGGTCAGCCAGGTGAACCTCATAGAGTATGAGTTCCCTGATTAGGGCTGTTAATCTGGTCCAATCAGGTCGACCTGGCTGATAGATATAAACAGGAGCGTCAGATATCCTCGCACTTTGAGAGCTGACTCAGTTTCAAGGACTCTTCACGTACAAATAAAGGGTGACTTCGTGATGGGATATCAGCCTCTGTGGAATTATTTCAGAGCTCCATAGCTTTTATGGTTCTCTCAGGTGGAGAATTATGTTGGCCATCAATCACATCAATTTGATCTGACCAAGGCCTCACCATTAATTTTCAGTCTACATTATTGAACCAAAACAGTTAACACTTGTCCAAAATAATTGCAAACATCGTCAACTTGAATTGTTTTGGGGAGGTGGGGGGAGCGTGCGGTAGTTGTGGCGGGGTGGTTGAGGGAACTACAAAAAAGAAACAACTTTTCATGTCTCAGCAAGGCTGTGCAAATGTCCCAGGATTACTTTTTTACATAGTGAATACTGCAGAATTTAAACCATAAACTAAATTCACCAAATGACCCCCAAATGAAGAAATCCTGAGAAATATTCCACTTTTTGTAGTTTTTACTTCAACATGAATCAGGATCAACACTAATTACATACAACTTAGCAGTTAAATAAAATAAATTACATTTTAGATAATTAACAAAATAAAGATCTAACACAACCATAAGTATTTGCATCACTCCCTACACAAATGTAGCAGTAGGTATCTAGATGGTTCCACAAAATGCTGTTTTTTTCATACAAAGTAGGTAGGGATCCTATTCAACAACAGCTTTCAACTTTGAGTTTCACAGGTACAACTATCATCAGCAAGACACACTTCTACAAACATTCACTCTGTTGGAATATGACAGTATGCCACTCCATTTATTTCTGAAGCATAATGTCACACGTACATTTATACTGATGCAGGTTGATATATTCGCTTCTATTTTCTGGGCCAGACAAACAAAGATATATTTTAGTCTTTCTGAGTTAGGCTTTCAAAATACTAGAAATTATTCTTTTGCTACTAAATACAGGCATATCCTAAGACATCTAAACGAGTAGTTATTGATGGTGCATACTTCTTTATTAGCATTTTCCTTCTTATTAGTCAAATAGGAAATTTCCACCCTCAGATGCTTGGCTCATGTACAACATGTGCCTAGAAACTGCACTCAAAGGTCTGGTGCATGTTAAAAGCCAGGCCACACCACCATTTTGTTGACTAACCTCTCACCTGAAAAGGACATCTAAAAGCAGCTTGCTCACTTTGTGCTTTTGAAAATTGGGCAGCATATGAGCTTGAATATCATCAGTCAGGCAGGTCTCCGGAGGATATTGGTGTGGAGAAAAGGGAAGGAGCCAGAGATCTAACTTACCTCATGCAATCTGGAACAGGATTTCTGATTTAAAGTTTTGGCAAAGATCTGTAGCTCGGGTTGTGGATAAGGTTGTTGGCTTGCTGGCCAAGCTGACTTGTTTTTGTTCAGACATTTCATCACCATGCCAGGTGACATCATCAGTGGAGCCTCCAATGAAGCGATGTTGTTCTACTCCACTTGGAATTTATACTGTCCGGTCCGTTATGGTGAGTAGGGTCATTTCCAGTTTTGTTCTGTATGGATTTATATATAGGGTCCAATTCTATCTGTTTGTTGATTGAAGTCTGGGTGGAGAATTATGCCTCTAGGAATTCCCGTGCATGTTTATGTTTGGCTTGGGCTATGATGGTTACATTGTCCCAGTTAAACTGATAGCCTTCATTGTCTGAATGTTCAAGATATTAAGGAGAGTTCATTGTGCCGTTTTGCTACTAGCTGATGTTTGTGTAGCCTGATGGCTACTTTCTTTCCTGTCTGTCCAATGTACCGTATGTGTCAGTCTTTGCATGGTGTTTTGTAAACCACGTTCGTTCTGCATGTTGTGGGAATGGGGTCTTTAGCCCTTGTAAGTGTTTGTTATAGAGTGGCTGTGGGTTTGTGGGCCACCATGATTCCTAGTGGTCTTACGAGTCTTGTTGTCAGTTCCGATATGTTCTTGATGTACGGCAGTGTGGGCAGTATCTGCTGGATGGCCACCAGGTTTTATTGATTGGAGTGTCTGTAGTTAATACTGTATCAAGCTCCTTATGATATCATGGATTTCTAATTTAAAATTAATTCATTATTTTTGTTGTTAGGCAAAGCAGCTTTGAAGGGATGAATGGCTTTCTCTTGGTCCTAAATTCTATGTTCCCATTCTCACCCAAGACCAGCCAACTAAGAAAATGGTCATGTTAAAATTGCCTCAGGGCCTCCTCTAGGCTGGAATTTACCTTTGGATTGAAGTCAAGTACAAAAAATAGTAAGTGGAGTGGGAATGCAGCATAATGCCACCCCATCCAATTTTAGATATTTTCCAATTGTCATGTTCAGAAATGTTTTTACACACCTCAACGGCAGGTGGGTCTGAACTCAGGTCTCCTCACTAAGAGGAGGAGACATTACCACTGCATCACAAAATCCCTTACCCCTTCCTATGTTATTGACAATCAATATCATTGTTACCATCATGGGATGGGGGAGGGGCACTGCTAAACTCTTTATTTCAAGTGGACTGAGTTCTGTTCCAGGTGAGAATAAAGCACTTAATCCTGAGTACTACTTCAAGGAGGCAAACTAGTGAAAGGCAAGTTCAGAACATTGTATGTCTCCATATATGACTAATTAATATCTAGTATGTATTTCTAAGTTGAAATATGGAGACAGTTAAATCCTCTAATGGGGTTAGTTGGACAAATCGCTTCCTCACCTGCACTTATTCTTTTGATGTTGTGAAAGTAACTACCATGGAAGAATTGCACTACAGAGTGGCAATAGTACAAGTATCTTTAAAGTAGGCTAAAGTTTGGAAAATAAATGGGCAAATTTCAATACAAGTAAAGAAACAATGGGGTTGGGAACAGTTAGAATTTACCCTAATAAATAGGTGAAAAACAAGATAAACAGATTTAATGAGCAATTAAAAAAAGATGAAATTGTTTCGGAATGACCAATTAGATAACGCTACCAGCTTCTTGTAAATGACCTCTATTTATTATATGGAGAAAGAAGATGGAAGGAAAACATTGGTAAACAACATTTAGATTTGTTTGTTCACATAATAATAAACAAAATGTTTAACTTTATGAAAATATATTTCTTTGATATCTTTCATTAGAAAATCTATTTTCTTTTCAAAGATAACGCATTTGAAGTTGAACCATTACCATCTTGCGACAGCTCCCGTGGGATACAGATGATCTCAAAGGCTCATATTAACACAGAGCAGCCAGCAGTTCTGAGGCTTAAATGTAGGATTTAAAGATGCCAAGGTGATGCCTGGAATTAAGGAGGTAAAGTTTGTAGAACAGGTGCAAAAGGGATCACTGTGGATGGTGATTGGGGACTGCTGGTGATCCGCCATGTTCTGTATGTCAGATATCTTCGATATTCCTTTCTTTTCCCTTTAATGGCTCAGTGGACAGGCCCTGAAGCAGAGGTTTTAGGTAAGGTTCTTGTGAACAAAAAGCTTTGCTGACACTCTAGTCCAATATTGAGGGAGTCATGCATTTTTGGAGGCTGTGTCTTTTAGATGGGATGTTAGACTGAGGCCGTTTGCCCTCTTAAGTGGATGTAAAGGATCCCATGACGTTATGAATGGAAGTATCCCTGATATCCTGGTCAATACTTCTTCCTCAACTGACATCACAGAAATATATAATGTAATAATTGTTGTAATGCTGTTTGTAGGCACATGCTGTTTGCAATTTCATTGCTATATTTGACATTATGTCAGTGACAACTCTTCAAAAATACTGTGGCTGCAAAGCATTTTGAGGAGATCGGTGGTCACGGAAGGTGTTACCTAAATATACTATTTTTTTCCTTTTCCCCCCACTTCAACTCTTAATTGCTACGAAACATTAAAATGATGGAAATCATTTTTTATTTTTTGCAGTTCAACAAATGTACATTAATAATGTGTTGAAGCTGTGGCCTATATCCTGCACTATTAAACTATGTTTTCATATGAAGACCTTGGTGATACTAAAGTGACATATTCTCATGTGTTTCTGCTTCTCCGCAAATCTCATTTGACTCAAGTGGCATAGTCCACCTAGTAGCAACTTGACAGAAATTTATGTTTTTCCTTAACATTCCACATAGGGGTCATTGTAAACAAACAAAATTTTATAACAGCAGGGTGCTGACTTCCTGATTTTTAATATTCTAAAGATTTCATTCTATAACTTGCCTGACAGCTAAATATAATGGTTTGGTTCATAGAATATTCTCGGAGGCATGATCTCATTCCATATCCTGTCTCTATATCATTTAAATTACATATATACTAGATCTGATTGTACATGAAATGGTTCATTATAATTAGTCAGATTGTATTAGTAGTTGTTTACACCACTAATGGATTTCATTAATCATTCTAAGCTTCATAACAAAATTAACCACGTATACCTGGTTAGATGTATTAACTATCTACAAGATTCAAGCAGAAAATACATGATACCCACATTCAGCACCTTAATCACTGAATATAACCTGTCTTATACGTAACATGTCATTTTATAACTTATAAAGTAAGTAATTATTTCAGCTATCATAATCCCATTACATTATCTGGTTAATTCTATGCAATGATCTATGTCATCATATAAAGAATGGGGAATTTGAGATATAATGCTGAACACAAGTTCTGTTTGGGGAGGATGTAGGGGTAGTTGGTGGCCGATGCTGCTATTCTGAGATTAGGAAATGCAAAAAAATAAAATTCCCAAATGTTCTGCAACGTTTAAGTGTCATGGGATTCCTGCTCACAGACAGGCTGAGGGGATGGTGGTTGGGGCAGGGTGGAGAGTGGCATAAAGCCTGCTGTGTTTAGAAGCAGAATTACTCTTAAAACAAGGGTACACAGTCTTATTATAGAGTAGATTGGTTGTCTCCCCCTTGTCCCACCTATGCGGACTTGGGTGCGTTTGTTTGGATTCTGTTCCACACATTTTGTATTTTAACCTCTGATATGACACCAACCCACCAATTGTTTGAAGTAACCCGAATAATTTCCTGGAGGTGAACATGTTGTAGAAGCTATTCAGAGATCATCAAACTAAAAATAAATTTGTCAGCCACTTAAAACTTACAACATTTTATGTATGCTTACCAAGCAAAAATAGGTGATTTCCTGTCACAGTGTTGGTTTGGGATTCCGTATGAATGGATGGCCCAGGCACTGGCGTGGTTTAAGTAGGAGCCTACTTATAATATGCAAACACACATTCTTTGTCATATGTAGGATCCCTATTCTGGACAGAATCTTCCCGAACCCAGAAGTGGTGCAGAAGGAGGTAGGACGGGAACATAATAGGGTTGGCGTTGAGCTGATACCTGCCATCCTTCCTTCACTGCAGGAATTAAGTTCTGGGCAGAACGACACAAGATCCAGCCCTGTCACAAATGTGACCTGACGTGTCTAATTGATGACCATTCAAAGGCCTCATTATGCCATTTCTGCCATTAACAGACTTCCTGAGTGGAGCAGTCTTCCTGCTGGGTTTGGGGGTTGCTGGGCTCAATCTGCCCCAATCTGAAGATGATCAGGAGCGTTGGTGGGGTTGGTGGTGGTGGACTAAAAGAGGGCTGGCCACTGAAATTCATCCCCCATCCTTACCATTGACACCACTGCACCTATCCTCATGATCCTCACCCTGCAATCACCCTCCTTGCGCTGATTGGTAAGGGACCTTGCCTGCTATTCCTGGCCTTGCACTTCGCTGTGTCACCAGCAGCATCAGCCTCTGGAATGCAGTGCATTTTGACAGCCAGCCTCTGATTCGCTGCCAGCATCAAGGGAGGCAGAACATCCTCACCCCAGGGAGCCTGCTGAGGGACGCCTTAGGCACAAATTCCGGTGAACTCTCCTGATTGCGGTGCGGAGCGGGGAGGGGTCGTTCTGCACATTTAAATGCCCACCACCGCACTTGGTTTTAAAAAAGGTCAGAAGCTCTTGTCCCTAATTTTAATACTCATCATAAAGCTGGAATTCAGAAAACTGAAGCACTACAGTTTTACAAAAATTTACAAAGATACCTTTGACCACAGGAATTTGTCAACACGTAGCATTCTTGAGACCCTGAGGGAAAAGGAGAGGGTGGATCCTATCACATGGTTCCCTGAGCAGACTATCAAGGTTATTTGGCAGAATGCCTCACCACCAGAACTTTTCAACAAGCACCGAGACACCACTTGACTGGTGGTGAGAAGGGCACTACCTGTGAGATCCTTCATCATGAAATCAAGTTGTTTTACTGGTTGGTTATAGAAAGGAGGTGTTGCGGGTAACACATGAATTACCAGTTGGAGGTCACTTTGGAGTAAGGAAAACTCAAGCCAAAATACAAATACACTTTATTGGCCTGGACTGCAGAAGGATGTGGTTTCCTTTTGCCGGACATTTCATATGTGCTAGGTAATTGGAAAACCTCAGACAGTGATAAAACCAGTACCCTTAATACCCATTTCCACATTTGAGGAACCTTTTACAAGAATCTTAATTGATTGCACAGGACCCTTACCTAAAACAAAAATCAGTATTTGTTGACCACATTGGATGTGTTGACTAGATTTCCAGAGGCCATTCCATTATGCAGTATCACAGCTAAAAAGAGTGTAGAAGAGATATTTATTTTTTTTACTAGAGATATAGACTACCCACAGATATACATCAGATAAAGGGTCAAATTTTACATCAAAGCTACTCAAGGAAGTTATGGATAGCTTAGGAATAAAACAATTCAAATCAACAGTATACCATCCAGAATCGCAGGGAGCATAAGAATGGTAGCATCAAACTTTAAAGAACACTTTGAGGGCTTATTGTCAAGACTATCCAAAGGATTGAGATGAAGGAATTCTATTTGTACTTTTTGCAATTAGGGATGCACCTTATGAATCAAGTAAATTCAATCCATTTGAATTAGTTTTGGGGCAGGATATGAGAGGACCACTGAAATTAATTAAGGAAAAATTGATGAGTCAGAGTTCAGAAATCACATATTTGGCTATGTGTCAAATTTCAGGGAAAGATTAAATACAGCAGGTGTATTGGCTAGATAGCATTTAGAACTAGCACACCATGTGGTGAAACAGAAAGTAGACAAGAAGTCAAAAATTCATAATTTTGCTAATGGAGATAAAGTGTTAGTGTTACTCCCAGTGGTAGGTGAACATCTAAAAGCAAGATTTGGTATACCTTATCAAATCAAAAGGAAGTTGATTGAGGTGAATTATTTGATAAAAATACCAGATAGAACGAAATTTCACAGAATATGTCATGTACATATGCTCAAATGGTATTTTGAT
Source organism: Rhincodon typus (assembly GCF_021869965.1). NCBI lineage: Eukaryota > Metazoa > Chordata > Chondrichthyes > Orectolobiformes > Rhincodontidae > Rhincodon > Rhincodon typus. The sequence goes on along the minus strand of NC_063351.1, from coordinate 22,921,785 downwards.
AGGGAAGGAAAGCAAAGGGAGAATGTGTTATTGGTTACAATACAGATTGAAGAATCAAGTTCAGATGATTCTAAATTGGACATTCCTCAAATAAATTAGACAATGAGTAAGTTCTCAAAAATTGGCATAAATGATTGAGCTAAGTTCCAGAGGAAAATCAAAATCACCTGAAAGAGTTATTACAATCATGTTGGGAGATATGTAGGTATAAGTTGGGAAATACTAATCTAATTATGTATCGTGTAGATGTAGGAAATACATTCTGATAGACTAAACTCTCTAAAATTGGTACAGGTTCAAAAAGAGATTGAAAGAATGCTCAAAGACAATGTAATCAAAATGAGCTGCAGTGGATGGAGCTCACTGAAAATAATGGTGCCAAAATCAAATGGTACCCAACGATTCTGTGTAGACAATCGCAAAGACAATGGAGTTAACAAATCTGATTCATATCCTATTCCACATTTGGAAGACTGTATTGAGAAGGTGGGACAAGCAAGTTATATTACTTAGAGGATACTGGCAGTGTCCTTTATCTGAAAGAGCAAAGGACGTTTCGGCTTTTGTGACACCAAATGGATTGTACCAGTTTAAAGTCATGCCATTAGCTATGAAAAATATGCCACCCACATTTCAAAGACTAACAAATAAAGTAATTTTGGGATTATCCAATTGTGTGGTGTACGTTGATGACCCGGTGATCTTTAGTCACACGTGGAAGGAACATTTGGAGCATCTATTGGAATTTTTTAAATCGGCTTTGGGAGGTAGACTAAGAGGGAGTTGGCAAAAGTCCAAGTCACATTCCTGGGCCATGTCATTGGACATGGAAAGATGTGAAAGCAAAAGTTATTGGGGAGTTTCCCATACCATCAATGAAGTGGGAAGTGCTATGATTCCTGGGATTGAGGTTTTTTTCTATTGGAGTGTGGGTTGCTACATTGACTGACTTGTTGAAGAAATGCAGAAAATTTCAGTGAATGAAGAAATGTCAGAAGGCATTTGACAGCCTGAAAGCAGTATTAACCACTGTCCCAGCCACAACTAATTGCACAAAGCCAATCAGGGTGGCTATTGATGCAAGTGATGTGGGTGTCTGTGCTGTACTCTTGCAAGATGATGACGGGAAGATAGAAAGACCTACTGGGCATTTTTTCCAAAAAATTGAATAATTGTCAATGGAAATATTCCATGACTGAGGTGGAGACCTTGAGTTTGTTGTTAGCATTGCAACGTTTCAAAATTTATATTGCCGGTAATGTGTGTGAGAAGATTGTATGCACTAATCATAACCCCATAAAGTTTTAGAAAAAATTAAGGACAAACATACCAGACTGTTTAGATGGAGCTTATTATGCAGCCATTCTATTTGAAAATTATATATGTGGCAGGACAAGAGAATATAATTACTGACTCATTGTTGCAACTTTGATGAAAGAAGACAAAGCCTTCGGTGGTGGGAAAAAATGGACTGAAATGGACTGTGGTAATGAATGGTTGCATGCTTAGAATCGATGTCATGTACATGTAATGTACTAATAGTGTATGACTAAAGGTTTCTAGAGATGAAGCCATCTTTGTATGTTGATAGTTCATTTTTTTAAGTGGAGAGATGTGATGACACTACAGCTTGGGGACCGCTTTGCAGAACACCTACGCTCGGTTCGCACTCAACAACTGCACCTCCCAGTCGCGAATCATTTCAACTCCCCCTCCCATTCCTCAGACGACATGTCCATCCTGGGCCTCCTGCAGTGCCACAACGATGCCACCCGAAGGTTGCAGGAACAGCACCTCATATTCCGCTTGGGAACCCTGCAGCCCAATGGTCTCAATGTGGACTTCACAAGCTTCAAAATCTCCCCTCCCCTGACCGCATCCCAAAACCAGCCCAGCTTGTCCCCGCCTCCCTAACCTGTCCTTCCTCCCACCTATCCCTTCCTCCCACCTCAAGCCCCACCCCCATCTCCTACCTACTAACCTTATCCCGTCTCCTTGATCTGTCCGTCCTCCCTGGACTGACCTATCTCCTCCCTAACTCCCCACCTACACTCACCTTTACTGGCTCCATCCCCGCCTCTTTGACCTGTCTGTCTCCTCTCCACCTATCTTGTCCTCTATCCATCTTCTATCCGCCTCCCCCTCTCTCCCTATTTATTTCAGAACCCCCTTCCCCTCCCCCATTTCTGAAGAAGGGTCTAGGCCTGAAACGTCAGCCTCCCTGCTCCTCTGATGCTGCTTGGCCTGCTGCGTTCATCCAGCTCTACACCTTGTTATCTCTAAAAATGTGAGATCTCAAATTACAAAAGGATAATCCAGAAATTAACACATATCTCCATCAATTGAATAATACTGAAAAGGTAAACATATTGCCTAAGCTTTTAGTCTTATGTCCATCAGCATAAATGTAAAAATCCAAAATTTCAAATGATCACAACAATTTATACTAGAGGAGTAAAGAGAGCTGAGTGTTTGAAAAACTGATTTTGACTGGATACGGTGTTACCATAGAAAAGACCACAGGGAATTCTAATCTCCCCAAATTCCTGCATAATCCAAAAAGAAGTACAGACTGTAGTAAACCAGCCTACACTTGCAAAATCCAAAACAAACCATTGCCTGTTAGATGTGATTGTCTGTCTGATTGGGCAGTACTTACTGAACAATACGGAGTGTGCTAATAGCTTATCTAACTAGCAATTTAAGACATTAAGTCATGATATAGCTCATTTATGTTTACTAGAAATTGTATACTTCTGTACGCAGGATCTATTGTCTACAAATAAAAGGAATTTTTTCACTTTTTCAAAAATATTCTGTTTTAAGATGTAAGCAGTTAGGGAGTAATTTCATTGTTGAAGACATAAAGGGTAAGTGATTGAGAGAAAGGGAGACAGAAATTGAAAAAGTTCAACTGCTCTAATAACAAACAAAAGAAGTAGGTCAGAGTGGTCAGTTATCATATACCTTAGTTTAGCTGATCACTAATAATACTTACGACAGGGTATCACGTATCACCCTTAATCCAGAGTCTACAGAGCTGGACTCAGGGGAGAGCAGTGCAATAGCATAGAAATGTGGAAGTAACATTTGTAAATCTCTGAAGATCTTGTTAGGGATAGCAATATGCACCTTTTTAAATAATCTTAACACCCAATTAGATTCTTCTTGTCTATTAGTTATATTTAGAATTTATGCATGCAGGAATCTATGGGGGGAAACTCAATGGGACCCACTCTTAACAGAACAAATACATTTGATATGAAATGAAATGAAGGGAATGCCCTGCAGTAAATCTGTTCCATAAGACTGTGAACAGTACATTTGGACTGTTTTTAATGCGACATTTGAGCATGTTCTTAGACCATCTTTTCCAATGCTGCTGCATATTTGCTGAAGCATAGGAAATGACCCCGTAACCTGCAAAAAAATCCCACACTCAATGTATCAATGTGCCAGCCTCAAAGAAATGTTCCTAATAACAAATAGTAAAGATACAATTAAGGTGAACCCAAGTGATTCCAGGGTATTTAAATGCTTTCCTTGCATTGGCCTCTTATGCCAAAACAAAAAGTTTTATAAAAGGCACTTGGTATCTTTTAAATTATTGCAACCTGCTCAAGCAATTAGATATTTACTTCTGTGAAAGTGCATTTATAAAATCTACAGTGAAGTGCATAGTCTATGTTTCAAAAGTACAATTTGCCAAACATAGAAAACAAACATGTTGATTCATAATGCCGATGACCTGTTGGAAGTATCCAATATTAATGTGTAGGTGGGCATGGGGTTCCCTTTCACTGTATTGACTTTTGACTATACTCCTAATAAGCATTTGATTGTGGAACATTAGCATGCTCATATTTTATTCTAGGCAGAAAGTAATGATGCCTTACAGTTCTAGAGCGTGGGAGGGAGCCCAGAGAATACTAGTATCAAAACAGAGGTAGAAGCCTCCAAAGCAGCCTATAAATGTAAAGTATTATGGATATCTCACTTCCCAATGCACTGAGACAAAATTACATGATGTAACCATTTTTACAACCAAAACAAAGGCAACAATTCCTGTGAACTTGAACAATGGAACCTTGAAGATTTTTAACAATAGCAAGAAAACCAGAAAAGAAGCTGTTCTTAATGTTTTGTAAGCACCGAAGGTTGCTGTGGAACAGAGAGATATTTTTCAGCAGGATGATTTTGCCTGTGAAGCTTTACATAGAGTATAGAGTGCTATAAATTTCTTTATCCTTTTGCCACTCGGCAATTTAATATTTCTATGCTTCAAATAGTAAAAAAAATTAAAATTGTAAATGTGAAGTATGGATCTGAATCATAATTTAATTTTTTTAATTGGAAAATTCACAATGCAACTTTAAATCGCATATAATAGGCATATGAATAATGCATCAATATTGTAGTTAGTTCAAAAGATATTGATATGATATATATCTAGAAGTCTGTGTGCCATCTGTTTTATGCTTTTACATCAATTTCAAAAAGGTTAGATTTTTATAGATTATGTGGTCAATACTAATCACAATAAGCAAGCCAAGTTAACTGTTTATATATTGTCTTCATTCACCTTTGTATTATGCATACCAAAACATGTATTTAACTTGTTAAGAACAAAAGTTTTATTTTCTTGAATGATGCAAACTTTAGCTAACTTTTGTTAACCATAAAACATAATTTACTCATTGAAATTATGCAACACTAGCTTAATAATGACATGCTTGTGTCTGATGTAAGTTTCTAAAACACATTGAAAAGAAAACAAAATAGATATTTAAATTAAAAAAAAGACTAATTTATATTGCCATTCTACCTTGGTATTCTTTTTTTAAAAAGCTACATCTGAGTAGGATGGTCCATAAATTTTACAGCACACGATATGGAATGTAAACATTATAAATGGACATAATCTGGGCATACTATTTGGTGAGAGGAATTCATCACTGCAAGCTTGGAGCTATTACGGATGAGTAAAATAGTTCAAGACAAAAATGACTTTTCCATTTCTATTCACTTAATAGAAACTCTAAAGTTATCAAATATGTAGGGGAATTGATTGCATTAATTTAAACACATATCCCTCCCTTTTAACAAAACCATATTTGACAGCAAGTACCTTTATTGTATTGACTTTGAAGTGCTTTTCTGCTTTAACACACTTATCTGTATCACTCTCTTAACTAAAAAGGAATACTTGCAGGTATATTTTTTCTAATTTAAAATTATGTCAAGCTTAATGAAGCCCATATAGTCATATTATTAGAACAGAAATTCTGTTTGGTTTTCTATATTTAATTGGAAGCAAAACCTTTTCAAAGTGATTGTGAAAAATTATAACCTGGGGTAGAAAAAGGATGTCACCAGCTTTGTTCTGAAATATACCTAATAATGTCTGTCCTTTCTCAGTTATAATTATGGCCTGGGTTACCTCTATAATAATCTTGAAGTAAGATTAAACCTTTCACCTTCAAGTGGAGGTCTCTTCTTTGAGTAATTCGAATGCTTAAGTTAATATTTACTTGGTGCAGTGTTTTATGAAGGAAAGACAGATCAACTGAAAGTGAATTTCAGTTTTTAAACTAAAGTCACTGCTATTCTTGACTTGGAATTAAAGTAATGGGGCTGACCTAATTACACTTTCTCCTGCAGTTAACTTTAGTAAGATCTCTTTTCCTGATTAAGAGCTCAATGGATATTTTGAAACTTTTAATGTAAACAGACATATTCAAGCAGAAAATAGAAGCGTGTGTTAAAATAGTGCTGCTTCCAAAGCGAGCATGCTTCACAAAGATCTTAAGAGGGGGTACTGCAACTTTAAGACTTTCTGAGATGAGCTTTAAATTTGAATAAAAAACCAACATAAACAGCTTTAAATCAACACTATTAAAATGAACTACAGAATTGTTAAACAGGATTACTTATTACAATAAAAGAAACAGTGATGACTGAAATTACTTGACATGAATACAATGATACAGTTGAAGTTAAACTATAACATTCTGCATTAATGGGTCACTGCAAGCTGGAGCAAATGTCATTCATATTTTAGCCAATGTATTCTGCTAATTAGAGCAGCTTTTTGCACTGGAATTAAATTCATGAACCCAATCACTCACCTTTGGAAGGGAAAAAAATCATTTGAATTCAAAAGAAACGGGCTTGTGTCAGATAAAAACTTTATACTTGGTTCTTTATAATGAGATAAAATCTACCCTTCTCCCCATTTCACAGCCATAATTGCTGATTATGTTGTTAGGCAGTAGCAGTTCTCCTTGCTCTCTCCTCCCCATCATTATTATTTAGTCTGGCATATGAGGGTGCTTCAAAGGCTCGCTGGAGTGGTCTGAGTCTCATTTAGCACACACTTAAACCCCAGGTTTGAACCTAGGTAAACACTGAATTGTTATCATTAATTATCCCTAGGGCTATCTGGTCATCTTTTGTTGCAGCTGACCCATATAATAATAAAGCTTTGGGGCATATTGTATTTCTTTGACAGATTAATTAGAAATTCAGCTGTAGAGGTACAAAGAAACTCGGTCATGAATATTTAAATAGACTGACACAAAAAATCATGAAAGGCTGCTGAACTACATGACAGACAGGGGATATTAGGCAAGTGATTCTAATCAATAATCTCTTGATCTCTTACATATTAATACACTGCCTGCTGTTATTAAGCTCCATAATAAGGGAGGGTAGAGAAAGTTAGTGTAGCTCTGCTGTAGGCCTCCAAAGCCCCTGGTGTATACACTAACTGACTGAGAAAATGCACAGAGGAACCAAACCTCAGCCTCTTCAATCTAATCCAATCTTAGGAATGGCAGCTCTGAGCATCACCAACTGGATAATTATTGGCCCTGACAAGGTGAAGGCGTTTGCAGGCAAATGAGATGGGAAGTAGGATAAGTCCCCAGACCACCCAGCACAGGGCAAGCTTATAACCAAGCACACAATGCTGTTCAGACTTGTATATGTTAACATGGGAAAGGTGGGAATCACACTACTTTTTCAAGACGTTAAGGGGGTCACTGACAGGCAAACACTCTGAGCGTGTTGATATTTCTGACTGGAACGGCAAGTTAACTGGACCCTACCCACGATGCCTTTGATACACTCCCATAGCTACAATAAAGCTGTGTTCAATTAGGAGGTGCAATAGCTATTTTGGAAACACTTTACAATTGCCAAACTGAATTAATTGGAATTTTAAAAAAAACCTCTAATCAGATCCAGTGCAATGCAAACAGAAAACAAAACAAGGTCAGTAGACCAGTCCTGACAGGAAAAATACTCTCTTAAGCAATTTGGCAGTTTGCCAGAGACACCAGTGCATTCCCAGCACAGCAAAATAATAAGACTCCATGTTTTATTTTGAAACAAAACTTTATATAAATATTTAACTCATGCAGTCTATATCTAGTATGCCAAAGGAAAACATATTTAGCAGATGCTTTGTTTGGAAAGTTCACAGTTGTAAACTTCAATTGTAATCATTTTTTTAAAAATGCCTAAAATGTTACTATTCTGTGCTGGAGCCATTTACAAGAGAAAATTTTGATGTTAGCATTCTGTATTGCACAGCACTAAGGGTTTAAAAATGAGCTTAACATTTAAAAAATGCACACGACCAAATGGTCCACAGGGTTTATGGGGTGTTGTGATCTTTGACCAGCCTATTCACCGTCCTCCTACCTAAAACGCAGGAGTCCCTGCTCGCAATCCAAATGACTACTCCAAAGAAATGTAACACTGAGAGTTCCACCCTGAAATAAATCCATAGAGGCCGGTATCCCATCACCAAGTCACCCTCTATTTACATGTGGAAAGTCCTTGACATTGATCATCCCTCAGAGCCAGCTCTTAGAGTGAACAGGATATCTGACACTCTTGTTATCATCTGTCAGCGACAACTCCCTGATTGGACCAGATTAACAGCCCTAATCAAGGGACTCATATTTTACGGCTGACCACATTACAATCACTGCACACCCCTTTCTGAAAAGGAATTCCCAATTGAGATACATGCCAGGCAATCAGTGGCCAGTTGCTGTGCAGCCATGAGCAGTGACCGTTGCAGAAACTACAGGCTGTCCCACCATGCTGAGGCCCCCATGTAAATCGGGGGTTTGAGGGAAGGGGTGGGGCATGTTCAAGAGGGGAGTGGAAAGACTTCTAGACACAGCCACTTAAGGATATCAAAAGGCCTAAGAACGGGCAGGTGACCAAACACTTCTAGTGACACGCCCCCTGCCCCCACCATGAAACTGACAGCTCAGATATGGGTGGCTAGGTGGCAGGAAGGCCACCTTACATTACAACATCTTACATTATGATGCTATGGATAGAACACTTTGCACACAGGGCCAGGCACCTATTTCATACATTGGGACAGGGTCAGACTCAAGGCTCTTTGCTTGCTGTCTTAGTATTCACTCACTTTGCACCTATTTGAAGCTCACAGCATCTCTGCCTTGCCTTTTTATGAATTGCTACCTCATTCAGAACTTACAGGTTCGCATTACTTCTGGCTTGCTTTGCCTTTCGTACAGGTGAAAACTTAAATGAGAAGAGAAATGGAAATTGCTGGATGATCTTAACAGGTCTGGCAACATCTATGTAGAGAGAGGCAGAGTTAATGTTTTGAGTCCCATATGACTCTTCTTCAGAACTGAAAGGGTAAGGAAAATGATGGTTATGATGCTGTTGACAAAAGGGAAGAAGGAACAGGTGGAAAAGATGATGAGGGTGCCCAGCGTAAAGGCAAAGGGAGTGTTATGGCTGTGCAGGACTTCTCTGAAGTTATTGAACTCAATCTTGAGTCCTAAAGGCTGTAAAGTGCCTAAGTGGAAAATAAGGTGCTGTTCATCCAGCTTGCATTGGGCTGAGCTGGCTTGTCATAGGTACAGACCAAACTCGGGGCATGAAGTGACAATCCACTGGAAAATTGGGATCATTCTCATGGACAGAGCTATCTAGTCGACTGAATTTGCTACTCACAATGCGGTCTTTTCCACATTGGTGTGACCAAACACAGGATGGTTGACCAATTTTCAGTACAGTTTTGCTCTGTCTTTAAGAGGACCTGACTTTCCAGTTGCTTGCTGTTTCAGTGTCCTAGGTCCTAGGTGTCATCTTGCTCTCAAACTAACATTTCTGTCCTCAACCTTTTGTGGTATTCCAGCAAGGTTCAATGCAACTTGGAGGTACAACAGCTCATTTTCATAATATCAAAATATAACTGACTTCATCAATAGAACAGGGTTATATTTATTCAATGAACAAGTCACCCTTCATCATTGGTACTTGTTAGAAGTCAATACCAGGTGCCCTGGAAGATATGGATGCTTTATAAAGATGGCTTCTTGGAGACAAGGGTTATTCTTTATAACCATGGCTGATAACTTTGTTTCCTAACCCCCCGACTGTGGCTGTGAGTAGATTCAACGCAGCCCATTCTTTTACCAGGGCCGTGTGGAGCAGATGAGGTTCTGATGCTTGGATTGGTCTGGAGGGGCGTTGCAGTGTACCCCAGGCAGAATATGCACATAATCCTCGCATACTGTTCTGTACAAGTGTAGCAGGTAAAGAAGAGAAGTGATAGATGCTGAAGAGCTGGAAGAGTGGCAGCATTCTTCTGAGGAGGACATTGAGTCACAGGAATATCCTCTTCAGTATGATATTGGCAGCATCAGGACAACAAACCTGGCAGGACATAATTTGAATCCACTTGCTATAGATGTGAGTTGGCTGAAGACATCATTCATTGAGTGTAAATTCGTTGTTGTTGAAAGGCAAGCAGCCCTGTTTGTTCCCAGAAGCCAATGTAGTAGCTTTTTTGTCTGTTTGCTTTTCCTATTGTTCAACAAAAGTGAAAGTTAATGTTTGAAGGTTTTACAACATGAGATGCTCCCAAATTGAAGATGTTTTGGTATGCTGGGCTTTAGGGAAAGAGTAGCACTTCCTTAGACAGGATTCTAACATGGTAAAAACCAAAAGAACTGCGGATGCTGTAAATCAGGAACAATAACAAAGTTGGGGGAAAAGCTCAGCAGGTCTGGCAGCATCTGTGAAGGAGAAAACAAGAGTTAACGTTTCGGGTCCGGTGACCCTTCTAACATGGTATGCTGTTAAGGATGGGTAGCTTCTGTAGCTTCATTGATGTAGCTGCAAATGCAATGACAATTGATCAGGCAGTTGATAACCTAAAATACCAATACACTATGACTGTGAGATTATCTTTCCAAAGAAGGGTTACCCATGCCACTTGTGTTCCCTCAGAAGCATTTCTTTTACACCTTTCCCACCAATATATACTACTGTGAAGAGCTGTTCATGGCTGGCAGTGTTTAACCTGGTGCACAGAGAAATCTCAGAAGATCTTGGCCATGGAAAGTGCTTTCACCATTGTTGAACGCGTGATAACATGAGAGTGAGCTATGGAGTTGTAGTCCATACATAATGAGGTGAGCAGTAGAGAATCGAGAGAGAGGACTTGCTAGAATTCATGGCGAGAAAGCTTTCACGAAATACTCAAATTTGATACTTAGATAATTTTTAATAATTTTCAGCCCAGAATTTCTTAGAAAGACTGAGGTACCACAAACGGATATCTAGGCATGCTACAACAAGTCTAGATCATTGGGCGTGTCCTCTTCGATGTTGGCATCACTAACTAAAAGTTTCTATAGCACAGATTGCATCATAGAATCATACAGCCCAGAAGACCTGAGGGAACACAATATAATTAAGGGAATAAATCTCCAGTAAGTAATATGGCGCACATTTTTCTCAGCTCTTCTTCATCTCGAAGCACAAGCTGATTAAGGTTTGCAGAGACATAGATACAATAGCACTTCAAGAATACATCACCTGCTGCTATTACAATACAACTCTGCTGCTCTGCAAAGTCTGTAACTGCTCCTCCACTGCCACAATTTTCTTCTGAACTTTAAACCGAATAAATGAGACAAATCAAGGGCAGCAATATTAGGACAGTGAGTCTTAATAGGATTTTTATAGTCACTTAACATGACGAACACATTTTTGCACTGAAAAATTCATTGCCTTGGACGGTGTTCACAAATGACAAAGTGAAATCTCTGAAAAGCCATTTAGATTAAGCAAAATATATATTACACCAAATTTCCAGATTTGTCCAGAGATAATGGCAAAATAAAGCAGCCAGTTTAATACCAATGCCATAAGTCGTTTATACTCATTCATACGCAGCAAACTATAGCACCACTCTGCCACAGCTTCAGCTGGTGGAGCGATCATTCCCCATATAGTTGGCCAAAGCTCTGATGTCCTCACCATACAGAGAATGATCTGTACATTGCCAGCACTTGGTTTCTAATTCTCCTGTGATCATTTATATGTGAGAGACAATTGTCTAACAGTGCAATCTTACAAACATCATAATTAGGTTGCATACAGTAAGAGTAGTTGAAAGTGATTGCATCAAGTATGCAACTTTGCATCTGAGAGAAAATGGGAGTTGAATGATCAAAAATAATCACATGGCAAAAGAATTCAACTCAAGTTAAACTTCATCCTCATTACAATAATTCTTTGGAGTTGGCCATTTATCTGTTGTAATGAGGTAAATGGTTAACAGAATTTCCCACAACATACTATAAATTATAACTTGAAAAAGTGATGAATCAAGTGCCTTGTAAAAGAACTAACACTAAAACTAAGAACCTTATTGTGAAGATGAGGAGAATTTCATAACGCAAGATAACTGATTAATATAAAATGTTATTCTTCAGGGTTTTGAGAAATATTTGTGGGAAAAGAGCTATAACCTTTGGAGAATGCAGTTTTTGACAACGGAGAAGGAAATTTCTGCTCTCTCTGACTGGCAGATGAGTCGGTCATAAAATGGAGAGGCATGACAATGGATGACATTCCCACTGTCATCTCTCCCCCATTGCTTTGTTACCAGTGGCAGAGTACCCATCGGCGCTTAGGTGAATTGAGGCCCTTAAATGAACCCTTCCCCCACTATTGCTAATATTTTACCACTGGCAGGGGAGACTAGCTCCATGTGATGAGGCCAACAGATATAGCCTGGTGCCCTGCCTGTGGGCTTGGTGTGGGAGGGTTCAAACTTGTTTTAGCACCTTTTGCACCATGGGATATTCACCTCAGCAGCGGCATGGCCCACCTCTGCCTGAAGACCCCTACCCCCATGGTCTTTTGATCATCACCCACACCCACTGTCAACATTAGCCTCCAAAACCCCTGGTCCAGGGCATGCCTGATTAATTCCAGCGACCCTATCTTCTTACCTATACTCTAGTTTGCAGAGATACTTCTGACCTGGGGCCTACAGCATTCACAGCAGTGCCACAATTCTCAATAGAATTGCTGGGAGTCGTTGGCCCTCTGTCTGAGAGTGCTTGGAGGTGAAACATCCCACATAGGGCCAGGGTGGTGGGGTTGGAGTGGTAGCATTGCATAGAGGGGACACTGTTAGAAACTGTGACATATGCCAGCCCATCCCGAATTACTTGAGGATTACGGGGCTCACAGAAGTGGCTTCACCCTAACTTTATCAGCTACTGGACAATGGGTTTGCATAGTGATTGAATACATCTCTTTCCCCGACTAAGTAGAAAAAGTAAGAACGGAAACAGTGTTGGAGACAGTTTATATCGTGAATTAATTATAACTATTTGATTACAACAAAATTCCATGTTACTTACTTGAATCTAAACCAGTTTAGGAAATAATATTTTGGAAAGTTATATTTAGGCCATAATAAACTTGTTGTTTTAGACTCTTAAATAAGAAAGTTCTACTTTGGAAAACAGTACCAAATAGTGGGCTGGAACCTATTAAAGTAACATTGATAAACTGATCGAGTAAATGGGCTCACTACAGAATGCTAATATCCCTTGACAACATCGAATTATGATTCCATCTTAAATACCTAGGCTGTTACAAAGTTATGCCAGAAATTCCCAGATCCACTCTTTTGTTCCTAGGTCAGCACCAGGAAATGCCAGTAAGTGCTGCGATCATGAACAGGAAATATGGTGTCGAAAGGAAAAGGAGGGGCACTTACAAATTTATAAGTTTTTTCTTCTGAAATATGCAACAAATGTATGTCACCCACACATGATAAAATTGCTCCATAATGTACTGCATATAAAAACTAATTTCCTTATATTTTCTGAAAATAGCTTCACCCATATAGAGCTCTGATTTTACGGAGAGCTACAGTTGATGTGGACCAATCCTGACTGTATTTCAGAAATGTGAGCGAGTATCTGAAAAGTTCTATGGCACAGGCTGTATTTGAGTGAATACAGTAATAATTAGGGGGATGAACCTCAAGTTAGAAACATGGCCCAGAATTTTCTCTGCTTGCACCTGATGGGAATTAAATAATAATAGGCCAAAAGTGGCACTGCACCCCATTTTCTGCTCATTGTATACATGGTCAGCAAACATGTCTGCATGTTTTAGTTAAGAGCGTTTCTGTAATATGTAAATTAGTGACCTAGGTCTGTTGTAGGTCACCAATGCAATTTTGGGATATCAATGGGTGCAGAATGTAGTGGCACAGGACTGTTCAACCACACAAGGAACTGCCAAAAGCCACACCTAAACCTATCGAGATATTTTTAGGGCCAGGAAGAGATTGACTGAGTACCTTTTGAAAATTTCTTCTTTCCCTTCCAAACTGACGTGCAGAGAAGTCACAATTAATTTGTTGAAGTTGACATTACACTGTGGGCTTAAAAAATACTCAATTAAAAGAGACAAATTCAAATTTTGTCAACTTGATGGGAAGAGGACAGTAGCAGATTTACTATTTTGCTTCGTGACAGCCCTCTTATTTCACCCAGTGATTCATGGTTAGTCCAGGTACCTAATGAAATCAGGTGGGAGCCTCTTGAGCTCATAAAAGTCTGGACACTATGACATACCAATTGCTGTTTTAAACACTTAAATGGGAGAACATCCACAATAGGTAGGGCAGGTGTGAGAGCCAGCAACCCACTCACCTCCAATTATTGATCTTCTAAGTTCCATCATCATTTAAACAGGGCAGGTAAAGTACCTTCTGAGCCCGACCATTTTGTCACATTTTCATCATTAGACTGCTGGCTATTTGGACAGGACATTGGTAGTATCATATCTGGAGTACAATGTATTGTATTGGTCTCTTTATTTAAGGAAGGATGTAAATATACAGGAAGCAGTTCAGAGAAGGTTTACTGGACTACTTTGAATGGTTAGGGCTTGATATGTAGAAAGTTTCAGCAGTCTAGGCTTCTATCTGCAGTAGATTATGAGAGTCAGTTGACTTGTTTGCAATGTATAAGATCCTGATAAGCCTTGATATGGCAGACATAGAAAGGATGTGAACAGGTGAAACTAGAACTAGCAGTCATCATTTCAAAATAAGGGGTCATCCATTTATCACAGAATCACAGAAGTGCTATGGCACCGAAAGATGCTATTCGCACCATTGTGCCTGCACTGGCTAGTTTAACGGGTATAATTCTCCTGATTTTTCACCATTTATCACAGACAGAAGGAGATTTTTTTCCTTACAGATGGTTGAGAGCCTCTGGAGCTCTCTTCATTGGAAGGTGGTGGAAGCAGAGTCTTTTAATATTTTTAAATACTGTGATGGATAGTATCTCTATGCAAGAGGATGAAAGTTTATTGGTAGCAGGTGAGAATGATCAGGTGTTGTTGAATGCCAGAGCAGGAAGAACTGTTGCGGTCCAGCGATAGTGTCCTTATCTCTGGGCCTGGAAACCCAGGTTCAAGTCCCACCTGCTACAGGGTGTAACAGCATCCCTGAACAAGTTGATCTGAAAATATCTATAAAGAGCTACTTTAGGATGCTCTTATGTTGCAGTGGTAGTGTCCCTACCTCTGATCCAGAAGGGTTGAGTTCAAGTTCCATCTCCTCCAGACATGTGTCACAACATATCTCAAAGTATTAATTAAAAATATCTACATAACTGAAGGAACTAAATCACACAGCAAATCCACGTCCATAATAAGAGCATTGCTGGGCTTTGATTACCAAAGTGATCTCTTATGGTGCAGTGGTAATGTACCTACCTCTGAGACAGGAGGTCTGGTTTCAAGTCCCACCTCCTCCAGAAATTTGTCATAACATCTCTGAACAGGCTGATGAGAACATATCTGTCTAAACAGGCTCTAGGGTTACTCCTGCTCCTAAATTATACGTTCGTATTCTGTGAGGTGACATTGAGCTCCATTATGGCTGCCATCTACCTTTGAGCACTGCATTCCAGAGCCAGTGCCTGTTGTCTTGCCATGCCCTGTGCCATCCATATCAAAATATTACAAAATGTTGGTATCTCTAACCTGGATTCAAAACCAAACCCAATACTGAGTTTGTGTCATTTTAGAAAAGTTGCTCAATGCAATAATGCAATACAATTTTTAAAAAATACTAAAATTATTGCAAAAGACTTCAGCTTTCTCCTCCTTAGCAAAAAACTTAAAATCCTTTAGTTAAGCAATTTGTTTCTCTATTCATTTAAAATTCATCAGTCTGACATCTGCATTAGTTCACCTGTAATTTAATTATTTTTCTTGCAGATTAATCTAAATGCTTTATGGTGGTATTTATTAAGAAACTATTACGAGGATTGTCCATGTAGCTTTGGAGTGAAATTAAAAATACAGTAAATTAGTTTGTATATTTACACAAAGCAATCATGTTGAAACACCGGTGCACCAGAATAAAATGACTGTCAATCACATTAAAACATAATATAAAGTTCAAGTTGCAGTTTAACAAGCTTAGGTTATGTGATAAGAATATAGCTTTTCATTTCTCTAGGAGGTATTTACATTTATCCTAAACTAGTCTTCAGTCTCTTCCTTTTGATCTGGAATTATATGTCATTTTGTTTCTCCCATTGGATTGGACTGAGCGTACATTCAGATGAGAAACCAGTGGAAGTAGTTCTGAAGCATCATAGTAAATGCTAATCAGTAATTCACTTGTGAAGGACCTTTTGACCTACCCTGCACTCCTCACATGGGGCAATAGTGCTTGATGCCACTCCTACTAACAGTAAAGTTATTACCATTGACCTTTACTGCTGCATATTCCTCTGTACAAGGTCCTTCTTAATACAACATTCCTGTACAATTTTGTTGTCATTTTCTGAGTTTAAAAGTGTAAATGAAAAGCTCTGATACTTCCTTTCCTCATTAATAGATGGACAACATAAATGCTTCATGCTCTGCTTCCAAAGACAATATGAAATATTTTTTAAAAGTTCTAACAACATTATTGCTTGTAACTGTGCAATAGGTTTTGCTAAGTAGTTCTTCAGCCTTAGTGTCCATAGCTTTTGTATATTTATTCACAGTTTCAATCCATTTGAGAGTGTTTAATCATGATGTGCACAAAATTATTACTGAAAACATTACAGCTACGTTTTTGTTTCGTATTTCAATTGTTTTAGGCGTTAATCTTTCTGTAGCCAAGAAAAATAAGCAAATCCCTGTACCTGTGCTAATTTGCCTGAATCATTATGGCTATAGACAGAAAAACTGTTTACTGTAAGGATCTTCAGTGCACTTCTCTAGCTAATAATCACCTTCCTGTTCATCCAATAACATCAAAACAAGCCACAGAGGCTGCCCACACCATTAAAGCCGATTGTCTCTCAAGTTACTGAGGGACTTGTTCTTTCCTCATTTATTTTCTCTCATCTGATGTAACTCAGATGCCACTTTCTTGTCTTTTAAAGAAGGGGAAAACTGCAGATTATTGATTTGCTTCTGAACAGAAGACCAACCTAAAAGCCCCAATGAATTGTCACTCATTATTGAAATTACTGAACACTAATTAAACTGGCAGCTCAAATCCCAACAGGCTACACTCATCTGAAGCTGAAATTCAGACACTTGGACAGTAGAATGGAATGGTAGGAACAGCAAGACTGGTAACAAGAAAGAATTTTTGTGCAATTTTTAAATTCAAAGAAAGGAACATGCGCTCCTTTTCTTCTTTGCTAGATGTGCAATGCATTTCTGTGATTTAGCCATAATAGTTTAATATCCACACTAATCTGTTCACCCCAATAAATGGTCTTTTAATCCCCACTTTGGCACAAGTCCACTTTTATTGTAGTTGTTGACTTTCGGGCTTTATAAATCAACAGCACAACACCCGGCTGTGTGAGCCTCATTTTATCAAACGGTACACAGCTTGGTAATAGCTTCCCCAGACAATTAGAACTAATCTATGGTGATGACCAGGGGGACGGCAATGATTGTCATGTTAGTAAAAAAAATCAAAACAATCATGTTACGTCAGTTCTACCATTAAAAGACTTGCTTCTCTGCAAATTTTTGCTTTCAGTAATTAATACTCTGGGGCTTGCAATTTCCAAGACTGTACTCCAGGCACAGAGATGCCACTCACCTGATAATTATTTCAGGAAACCATGCACGAATGAATGTGATTGACAAATGCAGCATTGCTGTAATTGCCTCTAGCAGAGTCCGTGAGAGAGATTAAGAGGGAGAAAAGTTAACTAGTTATGTACTCACCTGAATGGTAGGACGTTAAAACAGGCACAGTACCAGGGTCAGCTTTGTGCAGCTAACTGCAAACAGCAACACTTAGAAACAAAGGGCAGTGTTTTGCATTTCAAGTGCAAAAAAGCAGTCGCTTTAAACAAATATTCACTTTCTACCACAATAAATAAAACATTTCATAAAATATTTAGCTCGAGCAAATTAGCACTAATTTGAAGTCTCCATCTGTGTACCTTCTTTGTATTATTTTTGCAGATTATCTGTTGTAAAGGTAGCATCATTTTAAACGCAAAGACTGTGGAGGATTTAGATGAAAATTTTTGCAAAGCAATAGGAGGGGTAATTTAATTGCTAGCTCCTCTCTGTGTTGCCAAATATCATAGACAGATGGGAAGGATAAAACAGGGAACTCAATAATTAATTTCCATGTTCTTCACTGATGGGACCTGCTATATCCCCTTCCCTGCTAGCATCATGTGATCGTGGATGAAAACATGCAGGATATTTATGTTACATTCATTAAGCACTAATTTTTCAAAACACAATTGTGTTTTATTGTTTTAAGGGACTGACACCATGACGAATTTCAGCCATTACATTCGCTGACAATAAAGATTTTATTCTGTGATGATTTATTAGTAACGGAATATTGGTACGGAAGTAAAGAGAATTCTGAAGAAATAAAAGACAAATTAAAACTTCCACTTCTCATTTAGCTTTTACAGATCTGACTACACATTCATCACCATATCGTTCAGGTTTGTGGATCTGAGCAAAGCGGAATAAAGAACAAAAAGCCCATTGATTTGTTCACTCAAATAATGAAACAGATGGTTGTTGGAAAGGGTAAAGGTCAAACCTTCCCTGTTGAATAAAATTCAAGGTTAGCAGCAAAATTTGTCTACATTTGTAAATATGCATGGGTTTCTTAATTGAAAAGCACCTTCTCTGTTTCGATAGAGATACCCACACATTTTGATAAAATTCAGCAAATTTAATAAGCAATTTAAAGTAGTCATTAAGGAAATTTAGTCACAGATATAATACAAAACATTTCACAAAATGGTCCCCCAAATTCTGTGACTATATTCTGCATTTTAACAATGTGATTTCATCAACATCATGGTATAGTATAAGTCACTAGATATCCAATGGACGGTGGCTCAAATTCCTTTAACTGACCAATCACTGCAAAATATTGACACAGGTGCTATGCTAAATTATAGCTGCAGTGTAGCCATATGGCCTTAACATCCAATGTGCCTTTTCCATCAGTGTTGGCACTTGGAATGGCAGTAAGTGGGAGACAGAGGTAACAGAGTGGCATTTTTGTCACAGTTTGTTAATGGTAATACTGTTACAGCACAAGATTCATGGGCAGCTAAATGGGAACAAAGTCAAGCTGTTCTTTACATTTTCTGGATAAGTGTAGACTGACATCTGCTCCTTAATTATGCAAATAGATAAAAATCTGCATTACCTAAATAAGGTTTCCCTACAACAGCATTTTACGGTGATGTTTCATGGCTAGTGGCAGATTCATGAAATTTCTTTCCTTTGTCAACCTTAAATTTTGCTGTATATCGTTAGTTTCCAAGAAGGACACAATGGTACTACCTGATTAATAAGACATGAAAAATTATTAAGACTAACCCTCTCAAGTGGGGAGTCTCTCTCAGTTTGCTGCTGAACTCTGTGTCTTTTCTCTCCACGTTTTCCCAATCATACGTGAACATAGCAAAGTGTCCATTCCAGAGAGGTAGGATGAATGCTGCACTGAGATTTACTTTTCATAAATTATTTTGGCTCCATGAACAGCATATATCCCCTGCAATATATGGAGATGACTTGCATATTTCCATTTTTTCCATATTGGGACTCCTGTTGCTATTAGGGAAATTAATAGGCATCTCCATTGGCACATTCATTATGAGAAGAAAAAACACAAAGATTTATTACATGTTGGTAAATATTGTTTGGGTGCTTACTTTAAAAGTAGCAGCTTTCCTATTTATGCATAACCTTAGAAGATCTGTAGCTTGAGACCAACACCAAGATGATTAGTAACAAGAAAATATGTCCTTGATTTGTTTTATAAACTATATATTTTTTCTCCATGGAATGTTTACTGCGATTCCCTTAAAACAAAGATTTTAATCATCACTAGGGTGCTTTTCTGACTTGGCGCAGCAGGGATTTGCTTATTTCCCAAGTGAGTCACTGCAGTTGACTTATTATTATGCAACTGAATGCCAAAGTATATATTTCAGAGTTGTAGCATCACAGTTTATCTGCCTTGTTTTTGCTCATTTTATAGGGAGAGCCAACTAATTTTTTAATAATTAACTGTAATATTTTTTGAGGTTGTTGCAGTAGACTGCACTAGATTTGGTAGCCAAACATGTTTCAGCAAGAAAGGGTGGATTTAGGCAGCAGATTTAAAAGACAGCAATGGAAAGAATTTAAAAAAGAAGGAATGGGGATGAAAAAAGGAATCAAAGAACGCTAGATGAACATTAAACATCAAAGGAGTAGTTACAAAATGGCCCAGAATTTTCTGTATACTTGGTGAGGCATCATTGGAGTTGACTTTTTGACTGCAAGAGTTTTAGGATATTATGGTATGAGTTGCATCTTTGTTTACAATGTACCATTAATTTCTGGGATTTTTGCACCTCTCCACCAATACCTCATTGATTTTCATCGCCCCTTCTCCAATCCAATCAGTGGCAGTTTTGATTGCCCAGCCCTAGAAAAGTGTAGAGCTTAATGAATATATTTACATTCATGTGTTTAAAATAATTGGTTAAGGTAAATGAAGTCTTTGCTTTTTCTTGATATCCTGAATCAGTAGCTAAAATTCAGCAATACAATCCTTTAGTATAGTGCCTTAGGTATGTTATGTGCTCATTGAAAATCACTGAAGTGTCTTTACTGGCTGTTATTGAAAGAAAAAGTAGGAGGAGAATTTTGCTTTAGCCTATTTTCTAGGATGAATTGTTTAATGGGATTGCAGCTTGCACAATAAGATCATAAAACATAGGAGCTGAATTAGGCCATTTGACCCATTAAGTCTGCTCCAACATTCGATTATGACTGACACCTTTCTCAACCCTATTCTCCTACCTTTTCTGTATAACCTTGATGCCTTTACTAATCAAGAATCTATCTATTCTGTCTTAAATATGTTCAATGCATGGCCTCCATAGCCTTCTGCAGCAATAAGTTCTACAGATTCACTACCCTCTGGGTGAAGAAGTTCCTCCTCATCTCAGTCCTAAAGATCATCCTTTCACTCTGAGGCTGTGTCCTCAAATCCAAGTCACTCCTACTAGCAGAAACATCTTCTCCACTTCTACTCTTTCAGTTTTCTACAAGTTTCAATCAAATCCCCAGTCATTCTTCTAACATCCCAGGATCCTCAACCACTCCTTATATGACAAGTCCTTCATCCCCAGGATAATTCTTGTGAACCTCCTCTGGACACTCTCCAATGCCAACGCATCCTTCCATAGATATGGAGCATAAAACTGCTCATAGTATTCCAGAGTCTTATGCAGCCACAGTACTACATCTCTGCTCTTATATTCCAGCCCTCTTGAAATGAATGCTAACATTGCATTTGCCTACCTAACTGCTAAGTGAACCTGCATTTTAACCTTAAAAGTATCCTGAAAGAACTCCCACGTCCATTTGTGTTTCAGATTTCTGAATCCTTCCCCATATAGAGAAAAGTCTACACCTCTATTCTTCCTACCAAAGTGCACAATCTCACATCTTCCCGCATTGTGTTCCATCTGCAACTTCTTTGCCCACTCTCCTCCCTGTCCAAGTCCTGCTGCAGCCTCCCCACTTCCTCAACATCATTTGTTCCTTAACCTATCTTTGTATTATCTGCAAACCTAGCTATAATGACCTTAGTTGTTTCTTCCAGCTCATTAATGTAATGGGGTTGCATGGTTCCTCACTGATTAGCGCTGCTGTCTTACAGTGCCAAGGACCTGAGTTCAATTCCAGCCTTGAGCGACTGTGCATGTGGAATTTGCACATTCTCCCAATATCTGTGTGGGATTCCTCCAGGTTCTCCGATTTCCCCACACAGTCCAAAAGATGTGCAGGTTAGGTGGATTGGCCATGCTAAATTGCAGATTGGCCATGCTAAATTGCAGTCCACCTAATCTACATACCCCTACACACACACACACACACACACACACAGTAGATAAGGTGGACTGGCCTTGGGAAATGTAGCGTTACAGGGATAAGGTGGGGGATAAGTTTGGGAGGGATGCTCTTCAGAGAGTTGTTGTGGACTTGTTGGGCCAAATGGCCTATTTCCACACTGTAGGGATTCTATGATCTTAACGTGAATAGCTGTGGGCCCAACAAGGAGTCCTGCAGAACTCCACTAGTCACCGGCTGCCATTTTGAAATTTCCCCTTTCTCCCCACTCTTTGCCTTCTGCCAGTCAGCCAATCCTCTATCCATGCCAGTTTGTTACCCCTACACATGGACTCTGATCTTATTTTGCAGCCTCCTGTGCAGCACCTTCTCAAAGGCCTTCTGGAAATCCAAATAGATTGCATCCATTGGCTCTCTGATGTCTAACTTGCTCATTACCTCCTCAAAGCATTCTAACAAATTTGTCTGGCATGACGTCCCCTTGACAAAGCCATCCTGATTCAGTGTATTTTTTTTTTACCATGCACTGCCAAGTATTCTGCAATCTCATCCTTAATAATGGACTTTAAAATCTTACCAATGGCTGTCTTCCTCCCTTCCTAAACAGGTGTGTTAGATTTTCCAGTCCTCTGGGACTCTCCCTGACTCCAGTGATTCCAGGAAGATCACCACCAATGCCTTTACAATCTCCTCAGCTTCTTTTTTCGGAACTCTGAGGTGTGGTCTTTCTGGTTTGGGTGTTTTATTTACCTTCAGACATTTCAACTTTCCCAGCACCTTCTCCTTAGCGATGGCCACAAAGTCATAGAGTCATAGAGATATACAACATGGAAACAGACCCTTCTGTCCAACTCGTCCATGCGACCAGATATCCTAAATAAATCTAGTCCCATTTGCCAGTTTTTGTCCCATATCCTTCTAAACCCTTCCTATGCATATACTCATCCAGATACCTTCTAAATGTTGTAATTGTACCAGCCTCTCCCACTTCCTCTGGCAGTTCATTCCATACACGCACCACCCTATTTGTGAAAAAGTTGCCCCTTAGATTCCTTTTAAGTCTTTCCCCTCTCACCTTAAACCTATGCCATCTAGTTTTGGATTCTCCCACCCTGGGGAAAAGACCTTGACTATTTACCTTAGCCATGCCCCTCATGATCTTATAAACCTCTATAAGGTTACCCCTTAGCCTCTGATGCTCCAGAGATAACAGCCTCAGTCTATTCAGCCTCTTCCTATAGCTCAAACCTGCCAACTCTGTCAACATCCTTGAAAATCTTTTAAGAATCATTTCACAACATTCATCCTATAGCAGGGAGACCAGAATTGCATGCCATATTCCATTAGTAGCCTAACCAATGTCCTGTGCAACTACAACATTACGTCCCAACTCCTATACTTAATGCACTGACCAATAGAGGCAAGCATACGCCTTCTTCATTATCCTATCTACCTGTGACTCCACTTTCAATGAAATATGAACCTGCACTACAAGGTATCTTTGTTCAGCTTTTCCAAAATGCAGCACCCCACATTTATCTAAATGAAACTCCATCTGCCATTTCTCGGCCCATTGGCCCATCTGATCAAGATCCTGTTGTGCTCTGAGGTAACCATCTTTGCTGTCCACTACACCTCCAATTTTGGTGTCATTTGCAAACTTATTAATCATACCTCCTATGTTCACATCCGAATCCACCTTTGCCCCTTGACTAGCTTAAAGTTCTGGTGTGTTGCTGGTATCTTCCGCCATGAAAACTGATGCAATGTGCCTAATCAGTTCCTCCACTTCTTTTTTCATCATTCTATTTCTCCAGCCTCATTTTCCAGCGGTCCAATGTCTACTTTTGCCTCTCTCTTATCTTTTATATAAGAAAATACTCTTGCAACGTCCTTTACACTACTAAGCTGGCTTACTCTCATATTTCATCTCCATTCCCCACACCTTTACCCCGTATTGCTGTTTTAGTTATCCTCTGCTGGTTTTTAAAGGGTTCCCAAAACTCTGTCATCCCAATAATCTTCATCAGGAAAGAAAAGCCCAAGACTCATTAGAAATCAGACCTCGAGCCTTATCTGAAAAATTTCAATGTGCCATGGGCACATCTTGGATAGATGAAGCAGCTCAGCACTTTCTTTTGAACCAGCTTGGTCTGACTATTATGGTGCTAGCTGGCCTCAGGTAGGCCCTGAGTATGGGGAGCTGAATGGGTGGTGAGGGTGGGGCCAGCAGCAACATACTGTGGCACTGTAGAGCCAAGCCAAATACTCATGCTCCTTCTGGATTCAAAATAAAGTATGTTAAAAGAGAGAAAAAAAATTATTTCTGTGAGAGGCCTTCTGTATTTCTCTTTAATGCCACTGTTTAAGCGCAGAAGGTAGCAACTAAACTCAATGAAGGGTGTTTAAGACAGGCTCTGCTCAGTTTCTGATTTATTTCAAAGAGGAGTCCTTAAACACTCATTAGATTTCTCATTGGCATATGCAATGGGCATAACATCTGTTTAACAGCCCAGCTAATATGATGCGTTGTAATGGCAGCTGTTTTCTTTTTTCCTGAACTTTGAAGGCACACAATACTTTGTCAATTTACAATCAGTCAGCTTACATGGTTAGAGAGGATGTGGTCTTAAAATGTGCCAGGATTGTAAAGCTAAGAACCATGCATATGTAACTTCGAATGGAGTTAGGCTACGTTTGCAGCAGAGCATGAACATGCCATCACTGAGCTAATACAAGAGGGGGCAGCAGCCGTGCATGTTGCAAGCTTTGGAGATGACCAGCAATGAGCATGAGTATTTCTCATTGGATAGGAAAGAACTATAGATGCCACCAGGAATGTTGACCTGAATGCTGCCAATGACACTGATTTGAACAGGTCAGAATTAAAATATCAAGAATCGAGTGCATTTAGCTAACTAGGGACAGCAGAACAACCTAATTACTGTAATTGCAGGCAGGAGAACTCTTCAATACAAAGGGGAACAGCAGATACTTTCAGGGCAGACACAGAGCAAATACTAAAGATGATTTTTAACACAGACACTGCTCACTAAACTGCTTGCAGTGCCGTTCTAATGATGGGCAAAGTAAATAGAGCATATTTTTCAATTTAAATGAAAGAGATGTTCTGTGGATGGAAAGCAGGAAAGCAAATGGGATTTCTCCTAAAGTGGTGTGTTCACCATATAGGCAAGCAAGAGCAACTAGTACAGTCAAAACAGTCTTTCTTATTACATTAAAGCGCAGTATGAGCATTCTTAAAACATGATTTAATGAGTAATATCTTGAGGGAGGATTTTTTTTTTATTTCTTGTCCTAAATACTATTTTTATCCAGTGATTTTTGTATTTATTTTGATGTCAATTGAATTGACATAAACATCCATCCTGTGTGGAGATGAACTGTCCAATTTTTTGGCTGCACTTCCAGCAATATTTGGGAGATTAGCAACAGGCTCAAAATTGTGAAGACATGGTGAGGAGAGAAAAAAATGTCATTCCTGACTCCAGCAATGTTTGTTGTTAATTTCATTAAATAACATGTTGGATGAAAGAAGTTGTGGTGAATCTCGAAGAAGGCAGTCTTAATCCTGCGAAAGTTCACAATGCTCGAGGTGGTCTGATAACTTAGCAGTGATCTTCTGAACAAATGGTTGGGTAATGTCATGAAGTGTTAGCATTCATGGATATTGGCAGAGACTTCGTAGAAGTTGATAATATAGCCTCAGAGATGTTCATCTGAAATTCAACAAAAATATATTAATACAATGTTTTAGCATTCTTGGACAGGTAGGAATAAATGTGTAGACAAGTAGTGGCACATAGAAGGCGGATGCATCTATATCGAGGGTGATAGTAACTTAATATACAAAAGCAATGGCCTCGTGGTTAGAAAGTGATTCCTTGTGTATAGTGGCAGTAATTTAGTTTGTGGTAATTGTTGCTTTGCAATGCTCGAAATCATGAGTAAATGCTTCCATACAGGGTGGTATTGATCTCATCAATACTAATTTTGGGATTAAGGCATTTATAGGAGAGCAGTAGGGTCAATGGTGAATGGCATATGTGTTCCTTGGAGGGTGTCAGGCTAGAATCATGCATAAATAAACCACAAGCGCTTGCAGACATTTATAATAAACTTACTGTTAGTACTGGTGCACTTCTGAAGGGTGTCAGAGCTTAAGGAGGTGAACAGTATCCGAGGGAGAAGGTAAAAATAACTTTACTCATTGTCAGTGGTGTTAATCTCAAGAAGAGAATGAGCTGATGGATGGTGGTGGCTTTTTAAGAATGCCAGCAGCCTTGTGGATGGTAGTGCCAACCTGATGGACTGTGGTGGCATGCTCCTAGAGGGTGGAAGTTTTGTAATTAACCTAATTTACATATTATAGCTAATTAATATAATTCATTAATATGGTATCCCTCAGAATGTAACAATTATATTCTCTAGGTTTTGTAAAAATAGGACTTACATTTTCTGAGTTGTGAAGAAATTCTATTTTCTCATTAACCTAATTTACAGTTACAAATTAGACTTAATTAGCACAATGCATTAATATTTTATTCCTAATAGTGTAATAATTACACTAGCCAAATTTTGAAAAGGAACAAGTTATAATTTTAAAGTTAGTTGTTAATAAAAATTTAGAAAGATTTAGACTAACACTGCTGAGTATTTCTGTCCCCACAGGAAAAATAATGAATTAGAGATAGCAGTTTTAAAGATGAAAATAAGGCTTGGGTGAGTGGTGTCTTTTGGATGAGACATTAAATCATGCCTCCACCTGACTGCTCAGGTGGATGTAAAAGATCACTTGGCATGATTTGAAGAGGACCAATGGAGTTATTCCGGCTATCCTAGCCAATGGCTATCCCACAATCAGAAAAATATTCAATATTTGATCATTATCAGAGAGTTAAATAAATTCATAATGAAAAATGGTTATCAGAATGTGGATATTAACCTGAGATACTGACACAAACAAAGTAGAAATTGAAGAAAGAGACAGAGGCAAGGTAAAAAGACCATGGGAACTTATAAGATGCTGGAAAGGCAGTAGAAAAGAAGAATTTGTAAAACTGTACACTGAAAGTAAAATCTCGGAGCAAGAAACATAACATGCAAGACTGAATCAGGTCTTTATTCCATGGTAGCAGTGATTTCTCTGCATTTTGAACTATTGGTTGGGATTTAGCACTATGGACAGACGGGGAGCCGCAGTCACCTTAAGGGACGACCATTCATTTCCCTGCCAATAAGAAAGCTCATTGTTTCAAGCATCAATTTAGTACTTAAGTACTGTCCAGTGAGCTTCTCATTTAACCAGGAGCCTTGCCACTGAAGTGCCATCCTGCCAGAAATTGCCGGCCAATCAAGGTCTGTAGCCTCAGAGAGCTGGAGAGGGTTGCTGGGGGCCTTGACAGCACAGCCATGAAGACCTATTCCAGCAAACAGCTAAGTGTTATTACAGTGAAGATCATAAGATGGAGGTTGTGACAAACAGTGCATCAGCACGGGCTTACTTACAGTAATCATCCACCTGGCCCCCATTGCTTGCACCACATTGTCCCCGGATTGGGCCAAATGGAAGCTGACTCCCCCAAAACTGGCATGCAGGTCACCTCATTACCCTGGCAGGAGAGCAGCCACTCTTCTCACCTCTTGCTAATTGGTAGAGTATTGAGGCCTGTAAGTGGGCATTAATTGACTATTTAAGGGCCTTAATTGGTAGTGGGTCAAAAAGGTCACCCATGGATTTTCCTGCCCTGAACCTAATTGCTGAGATGAAACGATGGAGTGAGTACACTCCAGGACTAACCTGCCCACCTATTTGCTCCTCTTGCCAACTTCCTCACCACCTTCATGGAGGGGAAAATCACATCCATTGATCAAAATGTTGTGTTACAAGTGCATTGCAGATAACCACATCGTACGTTTTTGTTTTTACAATTCAATAATCTGGTTTAAACCTTGGGAATGATACCAAATCTGGAATTGCAAATAAAATTGATTTTCTCAAATGAAAGTGATGTCTCTTTCATTTATTTCTGTGCTGTAATTGGGTTTTTAAGAGAAAAGACTTAACATTCTGGAACTCAAAAAGAAATCAGAAAATGCAGATGATACACGACAAATCAGTCAGCACCTGGATTTAAAGTCAGAACTACATCTCAAGTTTCTAACCCATGCTGTATGTTCTCTTCTCCTTCTGCTTAGTCAGTACCTCAGGATTAAGGATGAATTTCTTCCACTCCAGAATTGGGGTCATGAGGTGACAAAACAATCTAATGTTGGAGTGACCCATCCTGCAGCAGGTGGTGTTTGCTGAATTAGGTGGGTGGCATGCTAACTTGCACATTTCTTTTGTGGGCTTTTTGTAATGCTTGAAATATTTTGTTTTGAATGGAATCCCCACAATGTGAAAACAGGCCATTCAGCCCAATAACCTTCACACCAACCCACTGAAGCGTATCCCACTCAGACCCATCCCCCTACCCTATACTTCCCACCTAACCTACACACCCCTGAACATTGTAGGTAATTTAGCATGGCCAATCCACATAACTTGCACATCTTTGGAATGTGGGAGAAAACCGGTGCACCATGCAGACATGGGGAGAATGTGCAAACTCCACACAG
Organism: Rhincodon typus; assembly: GCF_021869965.1. Taxonomy (NCBI): domain Eukaryota; kingdom Metazoa; phylum Chordata; class Chondrichthyes; order Orectolobiformes; family Rhincodontidae; genus Rhincodon; species Rhincodon typus. The sequence goes on along the minus strand of NC_063351.1, from coordinate 22,893,387 downwards.
TCAGTCAGTCACCTGAGGCTGGAATCAAAACCAGGTCCCTGGCACTGTGAGGCAGCAGTGCTAACCAATGAGCCACCGTGCTGCCACTTTGTCAATGCTTCTTCTGAAGTCTGAGTGGTTTTAGGCAATAGATCTCCTTGAGTTGGTGGAAATATTGCATTTTCCAGGGAGGTTCTGAAGGTGTCCTTGAAACATTTTCTCAGTCCTCCCAGTAACCATTTACCATTACAGAACTCAGAACAGAGAGCTTGCTTTGGGAGTCTTGTGTCATGCGGATGATGTGGTCTACCCAAAGAAGCTGATTTACTTTCACTAGTAGCTCAATACTAGGGATGTTGACCTGTGGGTGGCCACAGATATCGGAATATCTATCTTGCCATTGGATTTGCCAGATTTTGAGGAGATATCACTGGTTATGTTTCTCAAGAGGTTTGAAATGTCTCCAATGCCTACATGGGTGAAGGTAACCCTGCTGCTTTGTACACCATGAGCACGATGTCAGGTTTGAGGTCTCTGTCATCAAATGCTCTGCTCCTCAGATGCCGAAGACTGCACTAGTATATTGGAGATGATCTTGAATTTAATTGTTAATGTCTGCCCTTGCTGATACATTGCTCCCAAGGTATGTGAATTGATCCAAATCATCCAGTTGTTCACCGTGGATATTGATAATCAGGGGTGTGTAGTGTGGTGGGTACATACTGATGGGGAAACTTTTGCTGTCTGGATGTTTAATCTTATGTCAATTCTCTCATATCCCTCTGTGAATGCATCGATAATAATTTGGAGTTTGGCCCCGAGCATGCGCACACAAAAGCATTGCATCTGTACTGTAGCTTTTGACAGACATTGGGATGGTTTTTGCTCAGGACTGGAAGTGAACAGCTTTCCACTTGTTGTATAGATTAGCTCTACACATCTGAGAAGCTCCAGTGATATGGAATGAAATGTTTTTGTGAGGAAGTTGTAGAAGAGAATTAGTCTGATGATGCAGTCTTGCTGAGCTGAGTTTCCACATGTAATAGATCTGAGGAACACAGCGTGCACACAGTCATGCAGCAGGTGGAAGATGGTACTGAATTGCTCTGGGCAAAAAAAATTGAGGAGGACACTCCATATTCCTTCCCAGCAACAAATTCAGAAACCTTTTTGACGTCAAGGGAGGCTATATACAGAGGTTGCTGATGCATCTTTCTTGAATTTTCCTTGCTGCAAAGATCTTGGTATATTTTATTTACTTGTTAGTACACAGAAACTGTGGTTCAGAGAATGGTATCAAAAACAAAGTTGATGGAGGTAACGGATCATGTGGGAGTAATGTAAAAAATACCATCTTCCAGTCACATATCTGTTTCTGAAGAAGGGTCTAGGCCCGAAATGTCAGCTTTCCTGCTCCTCTGATGCTGTTTGGCCTGCTGTGTTCATCCAGCTCTACACCTTGTTATCTCAGATTCTCCAGCATCTGCAGTTCCTACTATCTCTGAAACATATCTGTTCAAGTTATATGCCATTGCATGTTTTTTTTTTGCTTTGGGTATTGGTTAATATAACAGCGGATCGTATCATAATTCTAAATTAGTAAGTCAGTGCCAACTAAAATTAAACTCACCTACCAAGTTCTGACAAAATTCATTGAAAATAAAAGCTTATCTTTAAGGATTTTAACAGTTATCTGTAAACATACAGTGTTGCAAATTTCAAATCATTTTATTTTAATATATGAAGAACATACATATTTTATTAGTATGTAAAAAAGTGGAAAAAACACTTAAGTTCTCCCTCTACAGATTTTACAGCTAACTGCACCATTGCTTTCTGCATACTGATCTCATTTAAAATCCATTAGTCATTTGGTAATACAGTACTTGAGTATTGCTGAAAAAAAGATTTAATTTGTCAAAGCATTTCATCTTGCACTCTTCAGGACATTCACAAAAATACCAATATAAAGGGGAACAATATTTTATACTTTGAGAGGAGAGTGCTGATTGGTTGGCATGTGGCCTTTTATGGTAGAGATGTTGACATAGAGAATGCACTAATAGATGACTGACAATTGACTGGCAAGTTTTGTTTAATTTTAAACCAGGCCGGGTGACTTTGATTGATCAAGGCATTGTTCTGAGGAATGAACCTAGAAATGGCTTTCTGAGGAATGAACCTAGAAATGGCTATCTTCTATCTTGTTAAGTTAAAACAAGTTCAATGTAAGTTCATTTTCTTTATGGTTGCAGGGCCTGTATATTAATATATGTAGCTTTCAGTATATGCAAGTGCACCATACTGTGAGCCTGACTAACAAGTTTAAATTGGTTATCAGTGTAATTCTCAACATACTCATCACTATTTAGCTCATGTTGGGCAATCATGGAATTAGATCTTATGTTGGACACTGTAAGGACAAGGGTAAGGCAGTTCTTCAAGGCAAGGATACATGAAACAGCATGTTGATGAGGCCATTTAGTTGTAAACGAACTGCAGAGGATAAGACTTTATGGCTCACCTTACCTCATCCATTCACCAACATTATGTCATCTGATTAGTCAGAATATAAGATTTTACACAAACCGTTATCTTTAGGAGAAAGTTAGGACAACACACAATTAAATGTTATTGGACCAGTTCTCCAAAATGTTTTCAATCAGAGTTAGAAAACTTATATTTATAGTTTATGCAATTGTAGGTTAATCTACTCAGCTTTCTTAAAAGCCTCAAATATAGGATGAATAAAAGACTCTTGAAAAATAAGGGTCGAAGTGAAAAATATGGGCAGCCTGGTTATAGGCACACAAATCATTAAAATGACACAAATAAGACTTGGAAGAAAAAGCACTTGAATCATTTATGGAGGGATAGAATTAAAATGCAAACAAGTTATGTTAAACACATATAAAACCTTGGCTAGGCCACACTTGGGAGCACTCCATGCTGTAAATAGCAAATTAGGGAAATGGACAAAGTGTAAAAAAGGTTTACCAAAATGATACCAGAACTGAAACGTTATATCTATATGCAAGAGATTATGATAACAAAAGAGAAGGCTGAAGGGTAATATGATAGAGGTCTTTAAGTCCTAAAAGGTTTTGATACGTTAGGCAAGGAGAGGATGTCTCCCCTTCCAGGAAATCTCAGAACTATGGATTATAAATATGAGATAATCAATAATAAATCAGGACATGCAGGTATTTGACTCAAGCATGGTCTTAGCACAGAGCCTTGGGTCTTCCTGAAACTCGATCAATTTTCTTAGCTTTCAGATACCAGACTAACATAATCAAACACACATCAACCAAAACATTAAACACTAAATCTTACCCTTTCTAACTACAGATGTTGTTTGAATTAAAACATTTTAAACAACAAACACATATGTTTACATATATGATTCAGTCATCACATTTTTATTTCCCCAGAAGTATTTTTTCTGGGGTACTTACTTCTGTATCAAATAAAAACATATCTTCAGTGAACTACCTAATTATATGTGAGTCTTCAGTTCTGAGACAAAGTACAAGTAATTTTTTTTTGTAAATTGTTGCTTTATTTGCCTGTCCACCCATGCAAGAAATAATTAGATATTATACCCTGAAATTCATCACTCCCATTACATGGGGAAGAGAGTGATCTCCTGACAATAGAAGAAATTGTTCTGGAGCTGGTAAAATTAAATCTTTCTCTTGTTGCCAGTTTTGTTATATATCTGTCAATTTGTCATATCTGAAATATCTGATTCATGTCAGAGCAATGCAGAAATGATTCTAGTTTCAAATAATCAGCTGGTTTATTCACAGTGGATTGAAATATATCAGAATTACTGGCTTTCACATACAACCTCAGTTCAGAGCTCCAGATCTTTCTGGAACATTGTTTCCTTAGCTCTTCATCTCTGCCTAAGCAATTCAGAGCATTGAATGAGGATCAGTGGCCAAACTAATCTGTTCAAGCACATAGATCAATCAAACCATTCAATCCTGCAGGTGCAATGAAGGCAAAACTAGAAAAAACATTTGAAGGATAAAGGAAGACAAGGAAACATTGATGGGGTTAGGTGAAGCAGGTTGAGATGTGGATTGTGTGGAGCATAAACTCTAGCATGGATTGTTGAGCTGGATGAATGTGTTGTGTGCTGCTAAATAATTCGTTACTAAGTTACTATATAAGCTAAGTCAAACAAGCTTTTCTCCTTTTAATTTCAAACAGCTCTCTATTCACAATTAATATTGTTATTTTCTTGAATATCAATTTTAGGGGATTGGTCTGTAGTTCCAAAATTAGGTATTTTTCCCCATTTCTGCCAAAGGTTTTGCATTATGCCAAGAGGCAATCCAAGCCCTCAATGAACAAGGCAGTGAAGGAAAGGAATGGCAAATAAAGAAGAACCAACAGAAAGATCTAAGCCAGGGACCTATATGTAAATACTGCTATTAAACCCTAAAATGACCACTAAATTTATGTTATGATCGAGTTATGGATGAGTAACATTTTTCTTGTTCAAAATAGATACTATTGAGATCCCAGTGACTAATTAAAAGAACAGAGGTTCCAGATTCAATGGTGTTGATCAAACAAAATAACATGTTCTGCAAAGCTAGAACAGTTAAACAACCTTCCCTCCATCATAAGGTGAGAAGTGAGAATACAGATGATTGCAATGTTCAGCACCATTTGTAACTCCTCAGATACTCATGCAGTCCATGTCCAGGTGCAGCAAAACCTGGACAATATCTAGGTTTAGGCTGATTAGTGGCAAGTGCCATTCATACAATACAAGTGTCAGGCAATGACCATCTCCAATGAGGAAGAATCTAACCATCACTCCTTGGCATTCAGTGGTACCACTATTACTCAATCCTCCACTATTAACACAACTGGGGATAGCATTGATCAGAAACTAAACCGAACTAGCCATACAAATACTGTGGCTTCAAGAGTAGGTCAGTGGTTATGAGTGCTGCAGAGGGTAACTCTCTTCCTGACTCCCCAAATCCTGTTTTCAAGGCACTAGTCAAGAGAGTGATGGAATACTCCCCACTTCTGGCTGAGTGATGCCGTAGCAGCATTCAAGAAGCTTGACATCATCCAGGATGAAATAGCTTGGTTGATTTGCAGAATATGCAGAAACATTCTCTCCTTCCACCACTGACATTCTGTAGCATATATACAAGATGAACTGCAGGAATTTACGAAGGCTCCTTCACAGCAATTTCCAAATTCATGACAACTATCATTTAGAAGGAAAAGGGCAGTGAAACATGGGAACACTGCCACCCACAAGTGCCCCTTCAAGCCACTCATCATCTTGATTTGGAAATATATTGCTGTTCCTTCAGTGCATTTAATTCAAACTCCTGGAACTCCCTCCTTAAGAGCAATGTGGATTTACCTACAGCACACAGACAGAACAGTTGAAGAAGGCAACTTGCCACCAGTTTCTCAAGAGCAATTAAATGTTTTGCAGGAATGAAGAGAAGAAAGCCTATTGAAATTGGTTCTGGAGAGATGTTAGACAATGATTCTGACTCTTCTACCATGTGCTTTGATGGCACAATCTGAGTTTGAATTCAAGTCAGATCGGCCAAGGGGAATCTTCTATGTATGTTCATGTCCATATGTTCTTACAACTCTTTCTCTTCTTGAATATCGAGTAATATAGTCTTGATGCCATGGCATCTAACTTTGCTCATTTTTTTATCACTGTTGTACAGCTCCATGACATCATTACAAGGTTGCTCCAGGGCTTTGAATCTCATACACAATACAAGAGAAATCACTCAATACTCTAAAATTGTTGGTTGTATCAGCAAGTCTTGATATTTAAAAAAAAATTGTGACTGTTAGTTCATTACTATAGTATGTCAGAAAGACAATGGTGCTACACACAACATGACCTTCACTGATTGTATGAGGTTCTATGATGGAATGATGCCCACCCAGGAGGACAAACTGAATTGAGAATCAAAAAGAATGTGAAGAAAGGAGACCTGTCTTTCTAGCTAGTAGACACCTAAACAACATTTCCTGTCTCTGCTGAAGCAAAAAACATCAAAGGCTTGGACAGTTAACCCTCCATGTAAGAGATTTGCAGTGTTTTGTTTGAAACTAGAGCATTGACTTTCAAAAAGATCATGGCAAACAGGAGTATTGCTGAGATCAATTAATTGACACGACAAGATGAAACTCTTCGATTGCCACATGAACTTATCATGAGAGGATGGTCTGAAACCATCAAGGATACACAAGTTACTGGGAGAGAATATTGGGCATGCAAAGATTAAGTGTTCACACAGGATGGTATTTGTACAATGGGAATAAAGTTATTATCCCTAAACAGGTACTGAATCATATCCATTCACACCATCAAGAAATCAAGTCCAGTCTGACGAAGACAAGAGAAGTGTTCTACTGGTCAAAAATGAATAATGAGATTAATGACCATGTAGATAGTGCAGGGCTTGTAATGAATATCAAGCTAAAGATATTCAAGCCATTGACAAAGCTAAAGACTCATGACATTCCAAAGACCATGGATGAAGCTTGGAATAATCTCTTTACTCTCACTGGGGTTGATTATCTCTTTGAGTCAACTGCTATTTAAATTATTGGGAGTTAGATCAATTGATATTAATGACTACCTGTGAGATCATAAAACTCCTGAAAGCACACTTCAATCATCATGGCATTCAGACATTGTGATGAGGGACAACAGTCCTCAATTTGTGTTTGAAGAACATAGACAATTTATAAATAATTGGGTATTTCAGCATTAGACATAATCTCTACACTCTTCCTGGTCAAAAGGAAAGGCTCAGGCAGTGGTGAATGTGCAGTTGCATTTGTTGAATTCTATAGCACAAAGGAGGGGAGCAGAATATTGCAGTTTGCATAAAGAGTCAGGACCAGTAGTGGTGAGTCACGACTCAAGAGTATGGGACATTCAGTTGAGGGCATGAAAGAGTGGAAGATGGCTTCAAAGGAGGACAGTAAGTGGGGTCAGGTGGGGAAGTTTGTGGTATAAGCGGCCTGGCCATTTTGCTGATGATAAACAGAAATGTGGGGCCTAAAAATCACAGCCAGCATTCTTCAAAGTTGGATCCTGTGGACCCAACAAGGGTGATGGGTAAGGGTGAAAGGTCAGGTGTTGCAACTCAAAGGTCACTGATACACTGTGCCCTGTGAATCCAGGAAATCAGGAGGACAAGTTAGGTGACTGATGTAACCCTTTCAGGTGCCAGGACCCAAACTCTTGACTTAACTAGTTTTCTTCTGTATAATACATCTCCGATCAATACAGTTTACAGTCCCACTTAATTTGTTTTCTTCAAGTCATCTCACATTGCCAACTAAGCAGCCACCACATATTCAATACCATCTGATTGCCCTCCTGCACCAAGCTTCACAGTCTCCCTCCACAAGTGGAGTCCTCCCTTCCTCTCCACACAAATCATTATGAAGACTCATACCTCTCTCTTTTCACTTCTTGCAGAAGACAGAATACAATGTTGGGGAGATGTGGGTTTGGGGTGTGTAGAGAAGGCAGTGGGTGTTGGATGCATGTCCATGACCATGCAGCTCTGTGAAGGTGATCTTATACTAGGATGCTGCAAATATCAACAGGAATCTGCGATAAAAATACAAGCCTCTGCTTGTAGATTCTGTTGGAGGTCTTACATCCTTATAGCTGGATCTCTGAGTCCCTTCCCTCTTGTTTGTGGAAGGGCATGTGGCCAAGGAGAAAGCAGATATAATTGGTGTTGCTGCTCCTCTAATCCATCCTCATGCATGTATACAAGAGCTGCAAAAGGTTCCCCCTGGGCGTATTGGAAGCTGGCAACAGGTAAGTGCAACTGCTGGTGATTAAGATGCGAGAGATGTGAAATGCATTGAAAGAAATTGACAATCAATCACTTGTCAACCAACGAGACCATGCTTTAAGGTACAGTGCTATGAGTAGCAACCTCTGGAAATGCTAATGGAATCAAATGCTATCCTTTATTACGGGAGGAACTGAACATAAAAATAAAGATGTTATGCTTCAGTTATACAGGGCATTTGTAACATCGCATCTCAAATACAGTGTTTAGTTTTGGTCTCCTTATTTAAGGAAGGATGTATATCTTGGAGGTTTGCTCCAGTGATAACTGGAATGATTGGGTTATTTCATGATGAACAGGCTGGGCTTATTTTCCGTAGATTTTAAAAGAATGAGATTGACTTTATTAACGTGCACAAGACTGAATGGTCTTCATAAGGTGGACATGGAAAGGATATTTACTCTTGTGTGTGAGTCAAGAACTAGGGGGCATTGTTTTAAAATTAGGGGCTCGCCTTTTTAGAACAGAGATGGGGAAGGTTCTTTTTTCTCAGAGGGTTGTTTGACTTGGAACTCTGTCTCAGTAAACAGTGGAAGCAGGACGATTGAATATTTTTAAGGTGGAGGATTATTAAGCAGGAGAATCACACATTATCAGGGATAGATGGAAATGTAGAATTTGAAGCACAAAACAGATCATTCATGATCTTATTAAATGGTGGAGCAAGCTTGAAGGACCAAATAGCATACTTTGCTCTGAATTTGTATGTTCGTACATTATTGGGACTGGTACAATTCCATCTCAGAAACTTCCCATTGAAAAATGCAAAAAAGACTGGCATTTTTAATGACCACAGGATGTTCCAATGTGTTTTCCAGCCAATGAAGTACTTTTGAAATGTAGTCAATTTCAACACAGAAAACTCCCACAAACAGCAATATAGTAATAAAAAGATAATCTGTTTTTGTAATATTGATCATTAGATAAATATTGGTCAGGCAACTTATCCTCTCCTGTTGTTCTTTGAAATAGAGCCATGTGATCTTTACATATATCTGAGAAGGCAGTCCAGGTCTTGGTTAAACTCCTTTTTGGAAGGATGACAGCTACAACGGTGCAACACTCCTTTCACATCATTGTTGGATCATTCCAAGATATAGATCCTTATTATGCCCTGTACTGAAGCTACTGATGGGTTGTGATGCAGAGTGACACGAACTGTGTGGGTTTAGTTCCTACACTGGCTGAAGTTACCGTGAACGATTCTGGTTCTCAACTTCTCCCCATGGTGACTTTACCCTGGGGGTCTGTTAGCTCAGTTAGCTCGATGGCTGGTATGCAATGCAGAATAATCCTAACAAATGGGCTCAAATACAATCTGAGGTTACCATGAAAGATTCTCCTTCCCAACCTTTCCCTTTGCCTGAGGTATGATGACACTAGGGTTAAACCATCACCAGTTGTGTCTCTTTAATGAAAGAGCAGCAGCCCAATGGCCTGGTAGGACTGCAACGATTTTACCTTTTCAGAAGCTCTGTGACAGCATTGCTATTGGTGTGTGCTGAGTGTACAGATAAATTTAATGATCCTTACTTTAAAAAACCCTATTTAGATTTTAGAAATACTTTAATTTAGTACTCAGCCTACATTATCAGTTCCTTTACTTGTTATATATGGGAGCATCGAATATTTTATTTGTGTGACATGAATTTGGAACAATTCACCACATTCTATGTATTCATTATAATAATTATAGGCACAGAATAGGCCTGCAAATACTAAGAAATGTTTATAACAATAATTTGAGAAATTGTGGGAAATGGCAAGCAACCACTTAAAATAAAAATGACCAACAGTGAAATAGGATAAGTACAGTCAAAATTGAGGCTATGATGTTACCTTGCAAGTGCCAATGTATTCTATTTATAACATACACAATTTATAATACTTCAAGTATGTTTTCAACTGAAAAGGAAATATATATATTTAATGAGTAGTTTTTTCAGGTTTTGTAGCCTAAGAAAATCAGGAGAAACTGTCTGTTGATGCCACTTTGTCATGCAAGTGGAAATATGATTTTTACTGTCAGTGGTATTTCCTCGCACAAGTGTTAGAAATAAAGGATATGTCATGACCAGCAGCGAGATAATGATAAATATCCCCACAAATAAGGCTGACCAGATAACTTATGAGCAACAAAATCATGAGTGAATTATGGCCAGCCACACAAGTGGAGATATTTATCACATCTCACTGCTGACAGGACATATTCTATTCATACCGTATCTTTAAAATATAATTTTACACATTTTATATTATGATGAAAACATATTTTTATGGTTCCCAAACCACACATGCGGAATACATTCCGATAATGTGCATTATGTTGTGGGAGGAAAACACTAAGTGCTATTGATGGGAACACAAAAAAGTTTTCTTTTGAAGGGGTGGTGTAAAATGGACAAAGTAATGTTTAAGGCCTGAGGAAATAAATAATTGCCGGGAAAATTCCATATCCAAGTTGTCATATACATACACACAATCTGACATTTGATTAAGTAAGGATGCAGAAACAATAGATTTCCTTATTCACTTGCATTGTATACATTATTCAAATACATTGGTTCCAATAGAAAAGGGAGGGACATTCTAAATTTTAGCGAGATTTTGATTGGTGCAAGCTTATTTCTAAAGCTATTAGTTATGTGTATACACATTTATTGGTTGGATCATTTGAAATTTAATTGAGTGATAGCCGGTCTGCGATGACCTAAGTAGATCTGGATATTTTGAGACAGACATTTCAAAACATGACTACATTTTTTGGGTTGGGATTTTGAATTTATATTTAGCCCTCGGATGAACATGTAGAATTATAGGCTTCTTCAGTCACTTGTAGAAGCGTCTAATGCAGATATATTGGTGGCAGATCAGTGATAAAAAAAATCAGAATCTTCCCATTCAGATTCATGGCTGTTAGACATTTCTGAATGTATGGAAATAAGAATGAAAACTGCCAAAATCTACAAATACTAGTGACTTACAAAGAGACAGTGTTTGCCTCTTCCAGAAAAGGGAATCAATGTTGCAATGGAGGACAAAGCTCAGACTGCAAGACCTAGAGATGTACCTGACGGTAAGAAGCATGTAGTGAGGTGAAGAAAATACTGAGAGTGACAGTGGTACTGTTTAAGAGTCACTGAATTGACCAACTATTATGCTGATAAGACTAGAGAAAAAGAATAAAGGAAAGACCATATGGAGCATAAACACATCCATGGATCAGTTAGGTTGAATGGCCTGCTTCTGCACTGTAACTCTATGCAATTCTATATGGCTCACTGTGGAGAAATTAGCCTAGCCATCTTTGGTTTGAGTTTCAAAGGGCAAGTTAAAGTTAAAAGCATTTTTTCCTCAATGTAGATTGCACCTTTTTTGTATATGTAGTGATCGGAACAAAGGCTAGGTGGATTTCATTGACAATGAGATCCTTAATTGGGGCTGTAACCTGAACCAATCAGGGAGTCCTGGTTGACAGATATAAACAGGAGATTCAGAGCGTCTCCTCATTATAGGCTCTGAGCTGGATGGTCAGAGCCCATGTACTGTGCACATGTAAATAAAAGGTGGCTTGGTGACAGGATACCTGAATCGTTGGAGTCATTTCAGTATTGTATATGGATTGCATCACAGGAAAAGTAATGTATCTTGCCATGCCTAAGTCCTTGGTTGAATTACTTTAATCAGTGCTTCTCTGGTGCTAAAGTGCAGCAAAATTAAGATATCATTCATGACATCACTATATCAAACCTCGATCAACTATTATCTTATTGTCTGAAAATGAAGTTTCTGCATGCCTTTCAGTGAAACAGAAACTTATTTTAACAGAAAATGGTCTTGAGAATGAATGAAAAATTAATGGGGACAGGAAATACACGCAATTTAAAAAAAAGATAGAGAAAGAATATGAAACTAGGAATTCTTATAAATATATGTTATAAAGTGTATAAATAATAGAATATAGAGGAAATACATATGAATAGAAGAGATATTTGAAAATATGGAAAGCAGAATTGTTTTATAAATCTTATTTAGTACTTTTTAAAAGATATACAATTCCTTGAAAATACTGCTATTATGTAACTTTAAATATTATGCAGGTTGTATGATACAAACTTGAAATATCAACCAAGCTAGACACTGGCTCTTTGTAAGTCACCAGTATTAGTAGATTTTGGCAGTTTTCATTCTGATTTTCATACATTCAGAAATGTCTAACAGCCATGAATCTGAATGGGAAGGTTCCGACTTCTTTTTTTAATCACTGAGCTGCCACCAATATATCTGCATTATATGTTTCTACAAGTGACTGAAGAAGCCTATAATTCTACATGTTCATCCTAGGGCTAAATATATTCAAAACTCCAACCCAGAATTTTCTGGAATAGTCCAGAGCCTCTCATTTATCTCTTTTTTTAAAAATTGCTTTATGCATTTTACACTTGTCTTTCTTATTAAAAACTACATTTAATAAATTAAACAAATCATATTTTGTAAACAGCAGTAGTTGCTAGTAATTTTATATGTGTCCAGTGTGTTATGCTCAAATGATTATGGGTTTCTAATTGTATTTTGTACAAAATACATCTAACGTTACTGGTAAAATAAAGAACTCGGTTACTTGCTAAGATGCCCTTCCACACTCAAACCATACTTTGTTTCTTAACTCAACAATTCTTTTTTAACCTTTGACTTCAATTTTCTTTTAGGTATTCCTTTGCTCTCAGTTTTCATTGAGCTTTCCCTTCCATTTTTCATGTCTTTCTCTCTGCTCTGTTACAGAGTCAGCTTCAATTTTCAGACAGCTCCATAAAACTCCTTAGTGCATTTCACCATTGCCATTATCCCACTCTTTAATGGCATGAAAACCCTCACAACATTTTCAATTGTGTTCCTCTGCTACAAAGATGCTAACTCCTTCACTTGTAACAATTTTTATTTTAGTTTTAAAATCACATTGAGTTTCAACCCTTCAGAATCAGCAAGCGTCTGAGTTCTCAAGAATTTTCTCATGAGCGATAACACCACTCAATACAAGAACAAAACATCAGCTCAAGAGCTGCCATTTTCTAGTTGGGAAGGGTTAAATATGTCAGGAGACATCATTGCTTTCTTTGATGTGAGCTGGCTTTATAGTCATCCTTGACATTTATTCTCTCACAGCAGTGCTCTTGCAAGCTATCCATTCATACACTATAATACACTTTTCTCCATGTTCTTTCCTATTTTCTTCCCTGTCATTTTAATCTTGTACTTCCACTCAGCTAACGTTCAGTCTACATTTTTTGTTGGTGTAATAAAGACTTATAATGTATTTTTATGATTTAAGAACTTGGATTTGAAAGTGGAGGGAAAGAGATTTCAGCTAACAGTTATGTGAAGGTGAATATTTTAAACAAAAGTCAGAATTCAGTTTAAGGAGGGAGTTCAAACATCATTTCCAAGAAAGCCTCTAGCTTAAGCTATATTACTTGAAAAATTACTTGGGGGTTTAATTGACAAAATGCTAACCAAGTTAAACCTTATGAAAGACAGACTGGGGGCCATCGATTAAAGAACAGTTTATACCAGCAGAAGGGCTGTTTCGTTTGTGGCAGGCCAAAATTTCAGAGCTGGAAAGAAGCCTAAAGACTGTGTTTCTTAGCTGTTTAAGTGGACAGGAATTTTCTTAAAGTTTAGTGAGGAAAAGTCAGTGGAGTACCCAGGGTCTGTGAATCTTGGAGAGCAACAATAATAAAGAGAATCATGTCTGGTGAACTTATAAAGCATTGCTCAAAAGAAACACGTAAACCTTGTGAGTTGAGTAAGAAATTGAAGAGTTAAGATTGGAGTGAATCTTCAATGGGGTTGAGCACCTGTAAAATATTGTTAGGAAAAGCATTGAATCTTCCTTTTCATTCTTATCATATTTCTCAATTGTCTTATATTTGGCTTTGTATTTGTTTTCTTTTGTGTCATGAATTTGTATTCTTTTGTTTAAATAACCCTGGAAGCCCAAGTGAATATGTCAGCGACTAATCACCAGAGGAAGCAAACTGCAAAAGTAAAACTTATGATCTATCAAGCCTGGTTTCACTCTGAGATCTGACTATTAGTGTGACAATATCTCAGTCACAATTGTTTCTAAAACTTTGTCAAAGGCGTAGGAGAAAATGTGTATTTTTTTTAAAGATGCACAGTGGAATTTATGTGGTGGTCACATGTTATGGATCTATTAGGGAGTCCAAGTCACTGAGACAATATTCACTTTTAGGTTGTAGCTTGAAGCTATAAGTAGTGCTGGGAGAAGCTCCAACTTTCTTTCCATCACCTGGTGTAGTGTGGGGTAGTGTCCTAGGCTGAACCATCCTTAGCTGATTAATCAATAAGCACAACCCCAGCCACCATTATCGGACCAAAATTGGGAACGTTAACTGATATTTACATAATGCTCATCTATGTGCAACTCCTCAGATACTGAAGCAATCTGTGTCCATGTCTAGCAGGTATTAGACAGTATCCAGGTTTGGGCTGAAAAGTTGCAAGTAACATTTGGGCCACACAGGTGCCAGGCTATGACCCACAATTTTTACCACCGAGCAGGAGAAGGGGATAAGATGCATGGGAGCATCACCACCTACAAGCTCTTCTTGAAGTCACACAACACCTTGACGTGGAACTATGTAGGAGTTCCTTCACTTATTCTGGGTTAAAACCCCAGAACTTGTTTCTTAACAGCACTATGGATGTCCCTCAATCTCAAGAACTGCAACAGCTCAAGAAGGTAGCTCATCACCACCTTCTGGGCAATTGGGAATTGGCAATAAATGCTGGCCTAGACAGTGATACTCATATTCCATGCATAAATGAACACAGCTGCAGTGTTCCAGTCACCCCAGTGCAAGCTGGAGAAAATGCACACCTTTTGTCGTTCAGCCACTTTATTGTCTTCAGATCTGAACTCATGTTCAACAACTTCAGACTGTGAACTCTGATCTCCATTTTGATTTACCTCTTTTCCTAAAAAACTGTTCAGTTATGTGTTTGCATTAGTTTGCTCTCAACAAAGCTGGCCTGTTTTCTTTTAACACTCATTCTTCTTCAATATGCCTTCTCTACTACCATTAGCATACCCTTTCCAAATTGTCTTGGAAGTTTTCCCATCTATTCCACTTCCTCCTCCTCCCCTTTTATCAGCAACATAAATCCCTGATTTTTCCAGCCTGGTTTAATTTCAACTAAGAGTCATATTGGACATGAGTTTCTCCAACACTTTCTGTTTTTATTGCATATGCCTTATGAGGTGATCACATGGCAAGTATACTTTGATGAAATGAAAGCTTTTTCTATTGACACAATCTACTAGCTTATCTTTGAGTGTATTGATGGGTGCATTGAGTGCTGCCTATAAGAACGGGGGACAGTCACTACTCATGATTTTTTTTAAAAACACTTCATGCAATGCTGCCTTCATTGATTAGGCCAGCATTTGTAGACAGTTCCAAATTGCTCTGAGAAAGCGATAGCCTTCTTGAACCTCAGAAGTCCTTCTGGTATGGATATTCCCACAGTGTTTTCAAGGAAGGACCGAGTGACAATGAAAAACAGCAGCATACTTTCAAACCACGATGGCATGCAGTTGGAGGGGCACTTGCAATTGGTAATGTTCACATACATCTGCTACTGCTGTGCTTTTAGGCAGTAAAAGCTGAAAATTTGGAAGTGTTACTAAAGGAGCCACGACAACATTTTATAAATTAATTGTCATAGAATCCCTGCAGGGTGGAAGCAGGCTATTCAGCCCATCAAGTCCACACCAACCCTCTGAAAATCATTACACCCAGACCCACCCACTAATTCTATCCCCATAACCCTGCATTTCCCATGGTCACTCCACCTAACCTGCACATCTTTGGACTGTGGGAGGAAACCCACACAGACACAGGGAGAATGTGCAAACTCCACATGGACAGTGGCCTGAGACTGGAATTGAACCCAGTCTGTCGCACTGTGAGGTAATAGGGCTGACCATTGAGCCACTGTGCAGTCCCAAACAAAGGCTGACAAATTCAGGAAGTGCTCTTTTTGCCAAAACCCGGGATTGAGTGAGGCACCTGTAGATCTTCAGTCTAACGCTCTCTGTTGTGAACAATTTCAGCTGGCTCAGTGGTTAGTGCTACTGCCTCGCAGCACCAGGGATCTGGGTTCAATTCCAGCCTTGGGCGATTGTCCATGTGAAGTTTGCACATTCTCGCTGTGTCTGTGTGGATTTCCTCTAGGTGCTCTGGTTTTGTCCCACAGTCCAAAGATGTGCAAGTTAGGTAGATTGGCCATGCTAAATTGCCTGTAGAGTCCAGGGGGTGTGTGGATTAGGTGGATTAGCCACAGGAAATGCAGGGTTACTGGGATAGGGTGGGGAGGTGAGTCTGAGTGGGACGCTCTTCGGAGAGTCAGTGCGAACTTGTTGGGCCGAATGGTCTGTTTCCAGACTGCAGGGATTCTATGAACATTTGTGGAAAAAGAAAATGTATTAGTTCACTATGACAAATAGGGCATTAGCCACTTGTGCATTCAAACTAGGAAGTAGTTGACAAAGATGAGAATGAGGCAGACTCGCATTCTATACTTTGAAATCACCTAATGATCTGTTAAAATTTCTCAGCATTTACATCAGTTGGCAAAATTCTTGTCCAGTTTATTCTATGTTATACATATATAAAAGTAAAGTTGCCATAGTCCACAGGGCTGCTCTCTCATTAGACAGGCATGACTGGACTAAACTCAGTAAAGGTTGAGAAGAAGAGTTCTACATAAACATTATTCTGTCATACTATAGTATGACTATATTCTATTATAAAACCAGTAAAATTCCTTCATTCAAAGGAGTTATGGACAAGATCAAACCCCTCAAAATATATTAAGAAGAGAGCCTAGATCCTAATTTTTTTCTTATTTTTAAATGGAAGTGTAAGGCGTTGTGTTCCAGATGCAATTTAATTGGTCAAACTACCAGGCTTGAAGCAAAGCACCCTTTATTGTTATGCTATAGTTAAAATACAAGCAAAAGAAAGAAGAATTTGAATAAATTAACTTGATTGAAAAACAGAATACTAGATTATTTAACTACTAAGCAGCAAATATTCCAATACAATAAGATCCCATAAACACACCCTTGACAAAGGCAAATTCAGTAAAATAGATGGTCTCACATGCAATTCTAATAACAAGGGAACCCAAGCTTTTAGTTGTGTCAGAAAAAGCAGCATCCACATCCAGCTTCAAGACCCAGCAACTACTGAAAGTTAAACTAAAATCCTGGTTCCCCTTCATACTACTTCTATTGTTCCAACTTTAGACAAAAAAACAAGGCCTCACAAGCTGTTTACCTTCTTGGCTTGGAGCAGACCACTTGTACTTCTGTCTCAAACTGTCTTCATTGAAAAAAACCCAGGACAAAATACACCTCTTAAAGCCATAGTGTGGTCATAAAGGGAAAGGGTTACATTTAACTCAAACTTGCACTGCACTGTAGAACCTGATTCAGACATGTTCCTGAAATGTTTCGTTTTCACAGAAGGCCTGCGCATACAACACACCATGTGCTATTGTAAAACCAGTAGCTGTTGCAGGATGCATTTCCTGTTATTTCTTTTCCTCATGAATCTCTTCCACCCATCGTGATGGTAATGAGGGTTATTGTCAAGGCCATTATCATGAAAGATGGTGATAAACAATGCTTACTGAAATTTAACATCCTAGATTAACCTGTTTCAGATTCCGATGATTTTTTTTTGCATGAAATATTTTCTGGCAAAAATGTATCTATTTACAAGGTTTGTTAACAAGCATAATTAGGATTTTAGAGACATTCTAATATAGATATTAAAAGTATACGCCTGATAAATCTTACCTTGATCTTTTGTTTTCCACTGTGTAACAGCTAGGATCAGAATTCACTGCAGTACAACTTTGTTCCAGCCTCATGATTACTCTTGGTATACACTAAAAATTTACTATGATATATCTGGATTTTAAGAACCAGATTCCTGAATAAAAATGTAAATAACAGTCTGTGCTCACTGATATTAAGATACACACAGGTTGTGGAGTGATGAAAATTACTAACATACATGAGAAACTCCAAATGGTTCCTACAAAATTGTCAAGTAGGTTTTTCAGCCAAGACAAATATTAATTAGTGGCACATATGGTAATGACGATTAAAATTATGTCCAGTTTGGCAAATTATATTGTAGCAAAGGTAATAAGTACTGATTAGATTGTGCCCAAAATTTCACAAAGAGAAATGAATCTAAATCCAAGGAATAAAAACCTGGCTTTGATGGATGTTCCTAAAGCTATAGTCATAAAAGGGCTGGTTAGTACAATGGGTTAGAACACATTTCATTTGCTACTACCAAATAGCTTAGATCCGGTGGAGTTGAAATTTGCCTTGAAATACACCAAGAACTTGTGTACGTTTTATTAGCTTATACCTTATAAAGATCAATAATGTTGAAGCTGCCTTTAGTAACTCTACCCAACCTGGTGATGTTAGATAGTCTTTGGGTCAAAAAGACCTGTAACATAGAAAAATATCCTGGTGGAGATAGGCCTGACATCTCTGTCTCTGGATAGCTTTTACAATTATGACTAAGTAGTCAATGTAGCTGTTACCCATTGCTGTCATGCAATAAACAATATCTTGTTGTGTAAGACAAGTGTCTCCTCTCATTATGACTCAATAGTGTTTTATCATCTACCACTGCTAATTGTACAGGACCTTAGACTCAACTTAAGAGACTTGGTAGCAGCACTGTGCCCCGACCATGAGTCACCAGTGGTTGGTACCACAGCATACAACAGAGTGGGCAGATGTGGAATCGCTGCATAAATACCTCAAGGAAACAATGTTTAAAATTGAAGCTGATAGAATGCTTTAAGATATTTTCCTCAGAGCAACACGTTATGGAACCAATCAGAGAGTAAGTTAGAAACAAAAACAGAAATTGCTGGAAAAGCTCAGCAGGTCTGACAGCATCTATGAAGAGATATCAGAGTTAACGTTTCAGGTCTGGTGATTCTTCCTCAGAACTGCAAATATTTCAGTATATTCCAAATAAATATCTCCCGAATATAAAGAAGAAAGTGACAAAGAGAAGACCCACCGCACATTGTTGTCTAAAGTAGTTAGGGAAAGCATCATTCTGAAAGAAAATTGTGTAACTGCACAATGATAAGGTGGCAGAGTAGATGATTGGCAGGAATATAATGAACAGTAGAGAATGACTTAAAATGAATCAGTAGTTAAATTACAGTTTGAGAAGAAGCTAGAAAGAATTACAAAAATGGATAACAAGAGTTTATACAGATTTTTTTTTAGAAAAGAATGTGTTAGTCCTCTCGAGAGTGAGAATGGAGATTAATAGTAGATCATAAGGAAATAGTGGATGAAATGAACAAGTATTTGCTTATATCTTCATTAGAGAGGAGACAACAAAATGGAAAATCATAACATGGAGAGGAGAGAGGAACTTAGTGAAATTACAATCAATAGGAAAATGGTACAAAGAAAACTGATGAAGCTGTGGACTTACTAGTCTCTGGAGCCAAATGGATTTCATACCAGGGTCTCAAATTAGTAGTAGTTGCTTTGGTGTTATTATTGAAAATTCCCTAGATTCAGAAACGATTTCATCAAAATGGAAAGCAACAAATATTCAAGGGAGAGAGCCAGAAAACAGAAAACTGTAGGCCAGTTAATTTGACATCTGTCTTCAGAAGGGCATTGGAACCCATCTCTAAAGAGATGATAGCTGTATACTTAGAGAAGGCAGAGGTGGACAGATTCTTGTTAGGCAAGGGAATCAAAGGTCATTGGAGATAGATGAGAACATGTAATTCAAAACACAACTACATCAGCTCTGACGTTTTGAATGACTGAGCAGACCCAAAGTCGATCAGCTTACATCAGCTCCTATATTTGTATATTAATAGTTTGTTTCAGCCAGGGAGTCACTATTTAAGCTATAGGTTTGTATTATTTATGTATTTGCCAACACTCTTCATTGAGTTCGTCAGTGAGCACAGTCAATTAATATGATTATTCATCCATGTAGCCCTCCTTTAGGACTGAACTGAGAAGGAATTTCTTCACCCAGAGGGTTGTTAATCTATGGAATTCCCTGCCCAGTGAAGTAGTTGACGCTACTTCAGTAAACACTTTTAAAAAAAAATAGATTTTTTTTGAACAATAAAGGAATTAAGGGATACGGTGAGAATGCGGGTAAGTGGATCTGAGTCCACGAAAGGATCAGCCATGATCTTATTGAATGGTGGAGCAGGCTCGAAGGGCCAGACGGCCTACTCCTGCTCCTAGTTCTTATGTTCTTATGTTCTTATGTTCTAATTCGTCACAACTGATCTAACCATTCAGGTGTAATATACCTTGATCTTTTTAGCACAATCAAGAGTTATTTAGATGCTAGGTAGACCACGAAGCACTCTTCTTCTCAACAACTCCCCTTGCCTTAAGCATGGTGACCCATAATTTAAATCACCAACAGTTGTCTCTCACGAATGAGAGAAGATCCGTATGGTCTGGTAAGACTACGATGACTTTATCTTTCGTTCACTCTTAATTAAGGAAAGATTCCACTTCCATGACACCTCCAATCTTCATTTATTCAGGAAACATTTAAGCTTTTGGTTGTTCAAGAAATATGAAAGAAATCTTGATGTGTTTAAAGAAGACAAAGAGATTGCAGAACAATGTTGCAATAGTCAGAGTATTTCTATTTTGCCAATTACTTAACACTGCCTGTTCCTGGGGATTGCATACTCTTGACCTCACTTGGCACTAGCCCCATTGTTGATCTATCCCCATTTTACACTTTGGTTCAGGGAGCACCTTGAGAAAGGATGCTCCAAACAAAGGTAAGAGTCTCCAAGTATAATGAAATTATAAGGATTTTATCATTACTGTAAATGTCACAATTTCAGCAACTAATATTTTCAAATAATAGTCTAAAAGGAGACTTTCAGCAGAGAGGATGGAAAGGCTATATGATTTTGCAGATCCAGTTAGTTGAAGAGGAATGAGTGTTGGAATAAACATCAGCATAGATAAGTTGGGAGGAATGACCTGTTTCTATACCTTAAATTCTATGTAAAAATGAATTGTGGGCAATATTGTATTTCATTTTACGTTTTGAATTGTTGTACTCCATTTTCTTTACTCTTCCTTCAAAAAAAACCCCTCATTATACATTCACTATAGACTCTGAAGTTTCCACTATATTTGCATTCAACGACGTGGCTTAAAGGATTATGAATTCTTTTTTGCGTCATTTGCAGTCATAACTACAGTATACCCAACTCTCTTCAATTTTATGTCTTTCCATTAAACCTTCTATCCATAAAAGTAGCTGTGCTGACTCTTCTGAAATGTGCATATCCCATTACTGCACTTTTCAAAGGTATCTCAACATTGAGAATAGATTCTTATGTACAGCCGGAAACAAAATAATTACTAATCTTTTAGTCGCATTGTTTTACAGATGTGACCTCACTGTGACTTGCTGTGTGTTACTTGTTTCCTAAAACATTTTTATTGCAACGTAGAAGTCACATTAAAAACTGAAGCACTTCCCCGGTTACAAGTTCGTAAATGCTGCGTCCGAAGCACATGAATGAAGGTTAAATGAGTTAAAACGTTAAATTTTCAATATCAATGAATAAATACATTGGTGGGGGTTTCATATTTCTTCAGTACCTGTTTGTTTACACTGATTTCAGCTCATTTTATGATTGAGTTGTATAATGAAATAGAAGGGTACAGAGCTGCAAATGGACATCAGTGAAATACGCACAGGTTTGTGTGCAATTTCACTAGCACCTTCGCCGCGTGCATCCGAAGAAGTCAGTCCGCGTTAAATTGTCGTCTAGCATTCTTTGACATAATTTTACTTTGAAACAGGTTACTGAAGCGCTAAAAGTACAAATCGGATCTAATATATTGTGAAAAAGATCGTTCCATCATGGAAGCGAACAGCACTGAACATTTTGGTGCCAAGTTCCGGGCAAAGTAATGTTTTAAATTGCAGCAGGACAGGAATTCCGAGCCAACTAAATATCACCAAAAGTGATGGACTCCCCTCCGAAAGAATATTGTCAAAATGATTAAA
This sequence comes from Rhincodon typus, assembly GCF_021869965.1. Lineage (NCBI taxonomy): Eukaryota > Metazoa > Chordata > Chondrichthyes > Orectolobiformes > Rhincodontidae > Rhincodon > Rhincodon typus. The sequence continues at coordinate 22,871,351 of NC_063351.1, read as the reverse complement.
TATAATGAATGCTCTTCAGGATAAAATGTAACCACATGTATTTTTTTTCTTATTCATTCATGAGATGTTGGATCATTGTGAGGGATGCATTAGCTTTTTTTAATGTTCTGATTTTAACACAGTTTTGTTAAGTTGGTTATTAAGTTGATAAGCAGAATATGAGCAGCATCATATTTCCTTTTAATTTTCAAATTGATGTTAGTGAGAAGAATGTGGAAAAGGTACTGTTCTAAAAGCATTGCAGGAACTGGGGCTTTATGCGCACAACTCTTTGAAGATGAAAGGTGACAAACCGGCTAAAACGGCTTAGGTGATCCTTAATCTTTTGAACGGGGCAAAAAGTACAAAAGGAAGGAAGTTATGATGAAGCTGTGTAAACACTGGCTCAGCTGCAACTGATGTATTGTGTTCAGTTCTGGGCAGGAAAGATATGAAGGTATTAGAGAGGGTGCAGAAAAGAATCACCAGGAGGGTTCTAGGACTGAGGAACTTCAATTAATTGGTTAGATTGGAGAAACTGAGGCTGTCTTCCTTGGTGAAGACAAGGCTACAAGGAGATTTGCCAAAGCTGTTCAAAATCTTGAGGGGATTGGACAGCATAGATGGGAAGAAACTATATCCATTGGCAGAAGGATTGAAAATGACTGGACACAGATTTAAGCTAACTGGAGTGCAATCTTTTGCACAGTGAATTGTTAGGATCTGGAATGCACAGCCTGAGAGTATGGTGGAGGGTGATTCAATTGAGACCTTCAAAGAGAATCAGATATTTATCTGAAGAAAAATTATTTGTAGGACTAGAGGGGAAAAATAGCCGGGAAGAGGGACTAGTTTCAAATACAGAGTACCTGCTCAGACATGATGGGCTGAATGACTTCCTTCTGTGCTTTAAACATTCTCTGATTCTATTATTCTAATTCCACCAAAGTGATTTGACAAGGCTAACATTCATGTGACTGAACAAGTGCCCTCTGATTCTAAACATTTCTATAAACCATAACATCACAAATTCAGAAATAGGGATAATCAGAAATAAGTATCTTTCAAATGTCCAATTATATACATTTTGTGAAAGGTTCAAAACCGTTCAAAAATTTAATGTTATGTAAAGTTTAGAGATTTTCCTTAATGCAGAATCTTTTACACAGTTGCAATTTCAATCATTTTGGTCATTTTGTAACATACTTTGGTGCAAGTCTAAGGATTTGAAATGTATGGACTTTAACCAAAAGCCATTGGGATTGTGAATAAGACAACTTCACACATTCCAAACACTCTGTGCCCATAAAAACAAGCCAAGCAATTGGGTTTTCTAAAAAAAAATCTTTTTGTGCTTTTGTCCTTTTTTATTTTAGAGCCATGTAAAACAAATAATTTTAGATTCTTGGAGTCTGGAAGGCCATTCCTACTAAAGGCTGTGGGACCTGCAGATTAGACAAGCTGCCAAAGTCCAGCAGGTTCAGTATCTCCTTGGTATCTGGGTCCACTTCAATCATGTCAAAGTCCAGAGCAGGGATTTCAATGACTTGGTTGACCCTCCTCTCTTACCCTTTCTCTTGCAGATTGATAGAGATGCCTCTGATAGGTCCACACTGGATATGCTTCATTAAATGTGTCACATACCCTGCTGGGCATGATGGTGATTTCCTCACAGACCTTCTTGTTGGTGTGGAAGTCATCGCCAAGCTGGGAATAGTATTTTTCAATGATCATTCGAATATCTTTCTTGACTGTCTTAGTCCTGACGTGACCCATCTTGGATTGCAAGTAATTAGTTAGCAACACATTGAGTATTACACTCCTGTTACATTTAACAGAATATCAATACAATATTACACAACGTGCAAGGAAGATTTTTCCATTTTGGGATGCTGATATCTTTTTTGAACAGAATTGGAGGAATAGTACTAATGTTGAATAGAAATGTGAAAACTTATGGGTGAAGTCAAATTTTGATCCTGTGCTTAAAGAGTTAATTCATCAACAGCAGCAAACATTAATTATTATCATGTTAATTCATACAGTTGAGTAATATCATTTCTGGACTGTGTCCTAAGCTTTAATTCTGTGTTTGGATCAATTCGCATGTGAACCTGAAATTATTCAAATATTTTGAAAGTGATTGCATTTGATTTCCTCAGAGAACTTAATCATGCACACTATGACCTTTACTGGCACTTCTTGGCAGAAAAACCATGCCATTGTCAGGATGTCAAAGGGCATCTCTCACAGTGAATGTCATTCAGTTGTCATGGTGCCAAATGGCGTATCACCAAGAAAGTAAAATAATTGATAAATGATTATTTTCTCTCTCTCAGCACTCCTTATAACAAATAAATAGTACAAAAGGATAAACATGCAATATCTATTTGCAGTCATTCAGCTGTTTGTCATCTGAGAAGATTTTGAAATGTCTTCACGTGTTTGGCAGAACTTGGGTAGAGGTCATTTCAAGGTTCTTTATATCATATTTCTATGAGTTCTTTCATTCACCTGTGACAAATTGGATCTTTATTACAATTTGGCATGATGGACCATAATCTTTTAAAGAACAGTATATGTGGAAGAACCAAGAGTAAGGAAATAAGCAGCAGGATTCCAAGTTTGCATTTAAACCTTCCAAAAATCTTTATTTTACGAACTTGAACAAAATAAACATAGTTAAATACGGCTAATAGTAGTGAATAAGTGAAACAACGATTCTAAACAAAGCAAAATATATATAAAACTTAGATTTCCTTCACAATTAATGTGAGGTAGATGCGAGTGACCAGAAAAATGGGTGGTCAAACATCCTGTAGACTGCACTTTAAACAAGTTGATGCAATCAAGTCAGATCCCAACCCAACTTTCATGAGACTGTGGCTCACTAAATTGTGTTGACACTTTGTCTCCATTTGCAAGAGATTTCAATTCTTCACTTTTAATGTTCTAGGCTTGGAAATGGCCTCAAAACCTCTCCAACACAGACTGTTTCACCGACAGCTTATGTCTTGTAATTCAATCTCTTCTCCCGAGTCCAAGGTATCTGAGTTTTTGATAATGCTTACAAGCGTCTAATTACAAACAAATAGGCTTTGTCAAACAGCAAACTTTACTGATTGACTACTCAATTTCTTTAAACTCCAATCTTTCTCAGCTGCATTAAGCATATATTGCTTGTGGGCTTCCTTTGCCCCACTCACAGCTACACTGAACTAAGCATGGCTCTCAGGGCTTCTTTTTCGACATAATCTTTTTTTTTTCAACAACATGAAGTCATCACTCCCTGGTACTTCTCTTGAACCCTATCTACCTGGAGTCTGCCAAAAGCAGAACTTGTGCTACTTAGCTCATTCTGCTACTTAGCTTCAGTATATTTCTAGACTAAAACTGCAATAATCTTCTCTGCAAGCAAACATACAAATAACTTGAAATCACAGAAATTTCTTAAGCTCTATCCACCTCCATGATGTTGCATGTTGTGAGCTATTTTTAACCCAAATGTTAGATTAATTATCCTTTATTTTCAATTTCTTTGAGCTGATAAAGAAAATCAGATTGACAGCCTTTCAAATTTCACAGAATACTTTTCACTAATTTAGCTTTAACTCTAAAAACAAACAAACTGTCTGGTTAACACTACTACAAGTAATATAGACACCATGTCTTCAGTCACCAAGCCCACCTGACATTTCTTATCCTATTTGCTTAGCTTGTAACCTCTTAAAGCAACATGACCCAACCTTATATATGGACTAAACCCTAAGGTATTCCAATCACATTTATCTAATTTTCTATAACTAATCTTTATTGTAGAATTCCTACCCTGCAGAAGGAGACCATTCAGCCCATCAAGTCTGCACTGATCCTTCTAAGAGCATCACACCCACAGCCAACCCCAGCACTTCATTCTCGTAACCCACACAGGGTTTTACCATGGCTAACCCAGCTAATCTGCACATCCACGTACACTATGGGGCAATTTTGTTTTAGCATAGCCAATCCACCTAACGTGCACATCTTTGGACTGTGGGAAGAAACCCTTGCAAACATGGGGAGAACATGTACACTCCACACGGACAGTTGCCCGAGGTTGGAATTGAACCCACGTCCCTGGCACTGTAAGGCAATGTGCTGACTACTGTGCCTCCAATTGCAATTGCAATAGGATGATTTTAATTCCTAAAAAAATTAAAAAGATGTACTAAAATGCATGGACCATGAACTAGATGTTTGCAACACCTGCAATATAGAGGGGTATAATCTTCCATAGATTAATCAATGAAAGTGGATAAAATAGATATTGTGAAGGTGAATTCTATCACATGGTCACTGCTTTATATATATTCTCTCAGCGCAGAAATATATTACAATAAGAGTTCATTGAGGGATGGAATTGTTTGCAATCAGGGCCTCAAAAGGCTCCCCTAGAGCTTCCTCACACACTATTTCATTTTTGCGCTTTTCAGATAATGATGCTGCAGCTCTGTAGCTGCTTTTTAATTTGACTGACAGAGATTTAATCTATTAGTTCAATAATATAATGCTTTTCTACAAAGGTAGTGAAGCAATGAAACCCATTCAAAAATGACTTTTTGTCAGTTTCTATACCATTATTGAGCTGTTGCCTCTGAAAGCACAGAGAATTTTGGGCCCTTGATTTCCTTTCGATGGAGGTTGTTAAAGTAACGCAGTGACTTGGTACTAGGAGACAAACTGTTCTGAATGGGGACAGACTTGTCAGTTCTTTTTCTTTCAGTTGGTGTTGTTCCATCATGTAGCCAAACCAAGGTAGAGTTCCGTCTGCAGTTCCTACTATCTCTGAGATATATGATATTCTGGCCAGGACCTATCCTCAGCTAATATTACAAGTACAGATTGTCACATCGTTGTCTCATTGCTGTTTGTAAAGGCTTGCAATACACTGACACAGTACAAGACAGCTGCAATTTGAAAGTAGTTCACTGACTATGAAGTGCTTTTTCACAAGCACCAGATATGACAAGTGCTAGATATTGCAAGGACATTTTGTAATCAATTTATATCATTAAGAACAAGAAATGAAGAAGAGTCTAGGCCCGAAATGTCAGCCTTCCTGCTCCTCTGATGCTGCTTGGCCTGCTGTGTTCATCCAGCTCTACACCTTGTTATATCATATATCTCCTTGGTTCTTCTTCAAAATAGCACCATGGGATCTTTTACATCCTCCTGAGAAGGGCAACAGTGTCTCAAATTAAACTTCCATCTGAAAGGCTGCATCTCAGCAATTCAACAACTCCTCACTAGTATGTCACTTTTATGCATATATCCTGGAGCGGAAGTTGAGTTTGCAACCCTCCATCTTAACAATGAAAATGCCACCAATGGAACCACATTTGGCACAGACTATGGTTTTTAGACAACGGCAGGTTATGTAAGGCATTTCAATAATGGGCAGTAACATGGCTGAAAACATGTTTGAAAATGTCACTTTACTCTAGTGACATGGTTGATTTCATTTCAGCTCGGATTACTGGTACAATGTCAAATAAACAACCATGCGACGTGAGGCAAACAGGAAACCAGCACTTGGTATTTTTTAAAACCTGAAAATGCAAAAAAAAATTACAGGAAGCTAAAAAGAATTTAAGACCAACACATATCCTTTTTTTGAAATTCCACTTTTCCACCTTCTCAGCATTTCCCTCAATCTTTTCACATTTCAGAAATATGCATCTTGAAATGACTAATACTATCTGTTTTAAAGTTCTCAGTGGTCAATTTATCACACAGCTCTATTACCATTTCTTAATGCAAGTGTCTCACATCCAGAAGTATTTTATCAACATGTACCTTCCCATGTGATTCTTGAGATTCTTTTAATCCAACTGAGCTACAAGCAAATTAATTTTAATAACAGCAAGTCACTAATTTTTGCTAGTCTTTTCCAGACTCAATCCCAGCTGTCTTGTAGCCCTACCATTTTATGGACCCTGGGAACAGAATATATTAACACCAACCTTTTTGTCTTTTCTCATTATCTGAACCACTTTTTCCACTTTAATCTGTGAGGGTGTACAAATCTCTTTTCCTATATGTTAAAATTTAACATTTATTTGAATGGACCTAATTCCAATCCAATTAAGTTTTACAAAACCTTTATTTGCTTGCTGCACATGATACTTCCTTTTGAGTTTGGAAGTAACAACCATCATACATTTAATTTTTTAGATGGTACTGATGTTATTCAAAACTGCCTGCAAATAGATAACCCCATCCTCTCTCATTTTGGGTAGTTGTGCTTTAATAATCTCAATTGCTCTCTCTACCATTTTACAATGTTGAAATGATAGTAAAGATCTGAGATTTTCTTGTCACATAGGTTCTTGGTGGTACTGACATGTTCAACATGAAAAAGATTAATGTGTGCCTTGGATGTGAGCTCCTGTTTAAATTGGGAAATGAAATGTTGGACATGAGCACTTATTAATGTTGAGAGAAGTAGCTGGAATATCTTGACATCATGATGCCTACAATAAATGTAAGAAATATATCATTACATGTCTACAGTTTAATACATAATCTGTATTTAATTCATTTTAAAATTGGCTGAAATTAAATCAAGCTGAATAATAAGAAAATAATTTATCACTAGTGCAGCCTTGGTTAAAAGCATTGAAGACTTTGCTTATTAAAGATCAAATTATTGATAGATCCTTTTGTATCAAAGATCTAGACGAATAGTGATGTAGATAACACACGTATTCTACAGTTGAATAATTGCATCCTGCAATTTGTCAGCGATAGGGGTGTTCTGAACCCTAATAATCCATTTGAATGTTTAATAGAGATCATCCTTTGGGTGTTTGCAGCATAAGTGCCTCTTTACAAGTTACCTATTTCAGTAGACTTTGTGACTTGGAGAAAGTGTAACTGAAAGGTTTTTCAAGAGTAACTTGCAATATTACCTTAGATGTATGGTGCTATAATAGTTAGAAAAGCAGACTATTTCATAATCAGAAAGAGCTGTGGATCAAATGAGAGAAACAAAGAGAAAGAACTACAAATTGGCATCACTTGAAAGAGAAAATTCTATATCAACTTAGATAGAGGTACACAGTGGCTGAGATGGGCAAGAGACGGGAAGAGAGACAAAGCAAAAGAATGAGAAAAGAGAAAGAGAAAAATAGACGCACTGACTCCTCAATTCAAGAACGGAAGGAGACAGAAAGCACGGAGCTACGTGTCAATTAGGGTAGAGCAGCACAGTAGCTCAGTGGTTAGCACTGCTATCTCACAGCGCCAAGGACCTGGGTTCGATTCTACCATGGGTGACTGTCTGTGTGGAATTTGCACATTCTCCCAGTGTCTGTGTGCGTTTCCTCCAGATGCTCCAGTTTCCTCCCATGCAGTTCAAAGATGTGCATGTTAGGTAGAGTGACCATGCTAAATTGCCCATTAGTGTCCAGGATGTGCAGGCTAGGTGGGTTAGTCATGGGGAATATAGGATTGCAGAGATGGTGTGGCTCTGGGTGGAATGCTGTTTGGAGGGTCGGTGTAGACTCAATGGGCTGAATGGCCTGCTTCCACGCTGTAGAGATTCCATGATGAAAAGACAGAGAGCTGTAAACCAATAGAGGCTGAGATACACATTGATTAAGCAGAGGGGTGCATGCCAACTGAGGAAAAGAGACACTGAGCTACAACACTGAGAGAGCGCTGTTCATCATTTGAGAGAGCAAACTGCATACTGACTGACAAAGAGAGAAAACTGCTTACTAACTGAGCTAAATGCCAAGCAGTGTTTACCCAGCAACTTCAGTGAATAAGAATATATGAAGAAGCTGTACTTTTATGTGGTATTAAACACCCCATTGATGCCATATTCCAATAAGCATGGTGCCTTGGTACCAACCACTGATAGTTTATGACTGGGGAGTGTTGCCACCAAACTTTCTTCATTTGCTAGTTTGAGGAGCTATTCAGTAGATTGTGGTGGACGATGGACTGCAAGTAAGTTCTAGCAGAAGTGACATGCTAGCGCACAACACCATGCTATGTCAATCTCATACCCACAATAATGTGCCAGCAGCTTGTGGGCACTGCATTTCTTCAACCAAATGGCCATACACCAAAGTCAAAGGAGCGTAGTTCTCAGTCAGGTCAAAGGAGGCTGCTGTCCACCGGGAGTCCCATTCAGTAAATCAAGGGCATCAGACGATCATAATGTAGGCACTTGAGCAGGGTCAATCATCTGCTTAAGGTGGCCAGGCTCAGGGGTGCTATATCACTACATTCCAGAGATTGGGTGGCAGTCAGTTGTGCAGATCCAAGACAAGCAGTCAAAGGATTTATATAATGTCAGTGTGGAATCTGGTCACTCATTATTTGGGGCTGTCTGGTTAAGTTAGTCTCTCGGATGGGCTACAGTCAATACTGCGGGTCAGCGAGATGAAAGTCAAAGGGTATCACCAGGGGACACTGTTGTAGTAGGCAAGTGTGGGAACTCAATTCTGGAGATTGGGAATGCGAGGGGACAAGGATAGTAAAGGGGGTCACACAAGAGGGGAATACTGTAGTGCATGGAAGGACATGGGATTCTGCAAGAGAGGGCTTTATAGGCAGTTTCCACCTCTGTGTCTTCAACAGGGGATGTGTGCATCACAATAGTGGGCAGGACTAAACTGTGTTGAAGGGGCTCAGGGGCTAAAGATGAGAACTGCAGTCATAATTCTAGGGGGTGGGTGGAAAAATATGGGCAATCAGTCATGATGGGTTGTCCAGGGATTGCTTGGTAGACAGGGAAATGGATGTACAGGAGTATAGTGCTCAATGGTCAGGCTAACCCTGGGAGTCACGGTGCCAAGCATGTGTGTTGCCCTCCATATTCTCTCAAATCCTAAATGTGAACTATCAATGGAAAACGGTTAAGACCACAATCCAAGTGGGTTGAGTCAGTGGCTATTTTCTGCTCCAATATGTGGGCTTCACTTCTGAGGGGCAGGAAAGGGGCATTTACGTCAACAATGCACTTGCAGAGTACAGCTTATAGTCATTTGCAATCTTATCATTGTGTATGTGAAATGCATGTAGTAAACAACTGTGTGGGGTGCAACATTCTGGTCCCAACCAATCTTAACCATGTTGTTCACCTTTGCAGATTCAACAAACTCATTTCTGTGAAGCAGAAATAATTTCAGGAGACTTTAAAAGAGGCACCTGTGGACCTCAAAGCTAATACAAGAATGCTTCAGCTGCACTAGGGCAAGGAACTGATTTCCTCTCAATGTGAACTGTAAGTATTTTGCACTATGCTCACATATGCAATGATGCCTTTCATGGACAATGTGGAATTACAGTTCCAGAATCTAAACAGTATTTGAAATCCCCCTGTCTCTTTGCGAAATGATTGGTGTTGCGTTTGTTGGAATAAGATCCAATGTCAAAGGTCCACGCCCCTCACTTTTGTCCTACAGTATAGAGTATGGTAAATTATCATGTGTCAGTGACTACTTACAGTACTAAGGACTTGTGCTGTTTCTTATGTTCCTCACACAGGTTCATTGGAAGTAAGACTACTGGATCCAGCCATAGCAAGGGTTATTGTCATTATTGTTGTGATGTAACAAAGGCACAGAAAATGGAGGAGCAATAGATTCACCAGCAAACCCAGGACCATCAGCAACTTCCAGCAGCTACCAAACAGTCTCCATGGGAAGACAGCATAGCTAAAAGTGCACTCCAGGTGCACAAGAGGTGGAGGAGGGCTAGCGTCTTTTGTCCTATGTGCCATTTCCTCTGGACAAGTGAGGCACAATGTTGCTGCAGACTCAGGATGTCCTGGAACACTGTGACTGAACTCTGCCAACTGCTGGGGCATGACCTTTGCCCTGAAGGGGTACAAGGCCATCCTATGCCGGTGATTGTCAAAGTAGTGACCTTTTGTTCGACTGGCTGCCTACAAAGATCTACTGGGGATCTGTGTGGGATCTTTTAATCATCAACCCACAAATACATCAAGGCTGCTCCTGATACCATTTGTTCTAGATCACACCATAGTTGGCTTCCCCCAGGTGCAGGGCTTGATACATTACACATAGATTACATTGAGAAAGCCCATATCATAAGGCAGCTGAGTTTATCAATGGCAAAGTATTCCATTCCATCAATGTGTAATTCACTTGTTATCATTGCGATCATACCTAAAATGTGCATGCCAGATATCTTTGAAGCTATATCTTGAGAATTCTTGTTCCTGCTGCATTTGGGGGCTAGATGCCTTGCACGGATGATCACTGGTGAATGACAGCAACCCTCTGCATCTATTACCCAGTACCCTGACTGAGACCAAGTGTAGGTTCAGTGCAGCCCATTCTTCCTCCAGGGCTATAATGGAACAAAACTATAGGCCCGCTGAAAGTGAGGTTCTGCTATTTGGATTGGTCTTGGGGGTCCTCACAGAAGAGTCCAGATGGATCATAGCACATAATCCTAGCAGGTTGCACTCTGCATGACTTGAGCAGACAAAAGAGAAATGTGCTTGAGGTTAAAGAGCTGAAAGAACAGCATCGGTCTTCTGAAGAGGAAAATGAGGTTATTGAGCAGAACAAACATTATTATCTGCTTGATAGAGAGTGCTGCATTAGATTCTATAATTCAGACAGGCCCTAAATAACACCTGGTTCCAGTAGATATGAGTTGGGGCATTGGTCATTTACTGACTGTAAACTTCTTGGTCCTTGAAAGGCAAGCAGTCCTTGTCTGTTTTCAGAGGTAGCCACATTTCTACCTCTTTTGGTTTTGTTGTCTTCTGCAGCTGCTGAATAAAGTGGGGTTTGGAAAATCATTTGAAGGCTTTCCTGTATGTGATGGCCTCACCCTGCAGGTAGCACGCTAACAATGCATAGCACGTGGAAGTGTACATTCTTACATTGATCGCTATTTCAGAACCAAGCTTCCTTAGCCTTATCACATCTTACAACCCTGTCTAAGTGAGTGCTACATGTTCCCCAATGTCCAGTAGCACTCACTTAGAAAAGAGGAAGACTGAGTCGTAAAAAGCAATCACATAGGAATGGAGGGTTTATTCCTGGCACTCATGTAAGTCATAGGGAAGGGATTGCAGGATGGCTTTGCAATTGGGAAGGAGGGAATCCTGAGTTAGGGTAAGTCTAAACTTTATGTATGGGACCCATAATGAGCTGTCCTGCTCTTTTTGTTTACTAGCTCTGCTTGATAGCTTGACTTGGTGGGAAAGTCACAACTACCACCCAATTTAGGCCACTTGTTAAAATGACAAATCGGATCCCTATGACATAATCAGAGCTTAACATGCATCTGTTGGTTTCCTTCCCACTGGTGCGGAAGAACAGATTTAAATAGAAGACTGCAGGAAGATAGGAGAAAGTCAACTGATAAGTTGCATGGGTCATCTCCGTGCTGAATCGTTTTGTACCCTCCAGACAAACAGGAGTTAAAGTTATCCATAAAGTTTCTGCACTCTTTAAAATCAGTAGCAGAAAAACTAAGAAATCCATTAGTTTTGAAAAGGACCCTTCACAAGTATTTCCTAATGCAAGTTGAGACTGGGAACTGATTTATTTACAAAAGCCAAAAGTCTGTTGAGTAAATAGTTTTGTAAATAATTAATTTTCTTTACTTCAACAAACACTACTAGATGCTACAGAGTCAACAGAAAACGCATTTATATACTTGTCTCCAACTTAAACCTTACAGGCAGTAGTATTGTTGATGTACTCTCAATTACTAAAATGGCAACAAGGCAGGTTCAACATTTCTGACATTGTTTGCCTCCTCAGGTCATATTTTCCTCTCTTTAATGGTTGTAAGAGGAAAGTAGGCATGAATAAAAAGTGGTACACCGGCAGTAGAAAGTGTTGATTTAGTACTGCTCTGAGCACTTTTGTCAACCAAAAGGAACATTAGCAGCAAGTGAGTGAAAACTTCCATTTGTTGGTTTCCTATAGTTACTAATGAATAATTTCAGGGAGCTTTCTTGACTCAGGTGGTCAAATTGAGAAGAGATGATCCAAGGTTGATGTTACTGCACCTAAAGAACATTAGTCGTTTCAAACTATCAAAATGATTAAAGTGAAGTGTACAAGTCAACTTAACTGGAACAGAGTGTGAGGAATGGAATGGTTAGTGTGAACCCCCTTAATTAAACATATGTTGCAATGGAAAGTGCAATGGTTTGAGAGAGTGAACAAGAAGTGCTTTTTAGCAGTTTTGTCTTTCTTTTAATTCCTCACCAAATTCAAGGGAGAACAGCTGTAAACTGTGTGCTTAGTTTTACAGAGACACGAATATTATGTTTAACTGGGGAAATACTTTGGAAAGCAACATTCTGGCTCCTTATGCTAAGTGGTATTGCATGAAGGAGATGGAGTGCTTGGTGTCTTGGCAGAATTATAGCTAACTCCCAATGTCAGCAAAACAAAAAAAAAACTGATCAATGACTTCAGAAAGAAAAGAGGAGGACAGGCCCCTATCTACATCAATGGAGACGGTTGAGACCGTTAAGTTCAGAGGAGTGATGATCATCAAAAATCTGTCCTAGACCTCCCATGTAGATGCAATGGTCAAGAAGGCAGAACCATACCTCTTCTTTGTCACATGGCTTAGGAAATTTAGAATGTCCATAAACATCCTCACCAACGTTTACAGATGCACCATAGAATTCATTCTATCCGGACGCATAACCGCCTGGTGAGGCAACTGCTGTGCCCAGGACCGTAAGAAACTACAGAATGTTGTGCGCACAGCCCAGACCATCACGGAAGCCAACCTCCCATCCATGGACTCCATTTACACTTCTCATTGCTGCAGAAAGGCTAACGTTATCAAAGCCACATCCCACCTGGTAATGCTCTCCTACAACCTCTTCCATCAGGTAGAACATATAGAAGCTTGTAAACACGCACCAACAGGTTCAAGAACAGCTTCTTCCCTGCTGTTATTAGATTGTTGAATGGACCTCTCTAACTTCAAATGATGTTTACCTTGTTAATGTTGATCTTGCTATGTTCATCTCCTGTGCAGCCGTGCCTTTGTATGCCTCACTTTGCCTAAGCACCCCTTGATCTGTATGTCCTTGTTTGTTATGATCTGCCTGTACTGCTCGCAAGACAAAACTTTTCACTGTACTTAGGTTCTTGTGACTGCAATAAATCAAATCAAAGCACAAAAAAATCAAAAACATCAAATGTAGTTGTTCATTGTGTGGTCATGGGGTAAGAGTCCAACAAGATAATACTGAGCAAGAGGTGCGAAATTCAACCTGCTACATAAAAGAAAAATAAGCAGCTGTCAGGTGCATTATTGGTCCCTTAAGCAAAAGGTCAGTTTTATTTCAGTGTTCTGCTGATCGGTCCTGTAAGCATCAGCAGGTCTGAATGCTGACCTTGTTCTATAAGAGAAGTCAGCTAATTTGTAAAGTATGATTTCATCTTCAACATGCAAGATGATGAGGATGCATTGGGAGCTAACAGCATGGAAAGGGCTCCAGGTAACACTGAAAGGGTAGTAATAAATCTGCCAAATGAAAGCAGCAAAATCTCATGCCATTCCCGAACTACAGTATTCATAAATGTTGTTTAGTTGGACCGGCTGCATAAGGTGCTCTGGAAAATGACACTCCCATTTTCCTAATTTCTTCTTCCTAACTGGAAGAACATTTACCTGGGATGAGTAGCATGTGAACAGCCTGATAGAGGTTGTACAAAAGGTAAAAACAAAGTTACAAGTGCACTAATTTTCAGTAAATGAATCAGGAAAGGGCTGATATCTGAAAAGTTGCCAAAGTATGTTTGGTTACACTTGAATTATAGTCTCTCCCTATAAGACATTACAGCACTTCATGCAAACTTGATGCAGTACCATAGAGGATAGATGAACAGCACTCTGACATGCACATGCTGATGTTTCTGTAAGATGAAATGGATTGATGCTAAACAAATACACGCATGCTGTCACAGAAAAATTATGTTCTTTACGAAAAGGAGGCTCAAAACCTATCCAACCACTCCAAAATGTTTCCTTGACATTTGTAAATACTTTACAGTAGGTTTCATGAATGGTCAGCTGAGGCCAACAACAGGAGCATTAAAAGGTAACTTCTCAGGCATACTTTAGCACCATCACTTTACACAGTACCTTTCAGAAAAACCTGATGGGTTCACAAAGAAGTCAAGAGCAGAAATAACATCCTAGCATGTGTTCGGTTCATTATACATAGACATTGGTGACTCATCTGAATCTTTCTAAGAAACTGAAATCAGCTATGTCCACAAATGAAATAGGCAATGGGAGCATGACTTATAGAATCAGAGAACTGTACAGCATGAAAACAGATCTTCAGTCCAACTCATCCACGCCACCCAGATATCCTAAATTAATCTAATCACATTTCCTAGCAATTGGCCATATCCCTCTAAACTCTTCCTATTCATATACCCATCCAGATGCGTTTTAAATTTTGTAATTGTACCAGCCTCCACCACCTCCTCTGGCAGCTTATTCCATACATGCACCATCCTCTGCGTAAAAAAGTTGCCCCTCAGGTCCCTTTTAAGTTTTTCCCCTCTCACCTTAAACCTATGCCCTCTAGTTTTGCACTCCCCTATCCCTGAGGAAAAGATCTTGGTTATTCACCCCATCCATGCCCCTCATGATTTTATAAACCTCTATAAGGTCATCCTTCAGCCTCTGACATTCCAGGGAAAATAGCCCCAGCATATTCAACCTCTCCCCATAGCTCAAACCCTCCAACCCTTGCAACAACCCTGTAAATCTTTTCTAAATCCTTTCATGTTTCACAACATCCTTCCTGTAGCAGGGAGACCAGAATCATAGAATCCCTAAAGTGTGGAAACAGGCCATTTGGCCCAACAAGACCACACCAACCCTCCGAAGAGCATCCCACTCAGACCCATCCCTCTACCTTTATCCTGTAACCCTGTATTTCCTACGGCTAACAGACCTAATCTACACACCCTGAACACTATCATCAATTTCGCATGGTCAATCCACCTAGCCTGCACATCTTTGGTATGAGGGAGAAAACTGGAGCACCTGGATGAAACCCACACAGGTATGGGGAAAATGTGCAAACTCCACACAGACAGTCGTCTAATCGTAGAATTGAACCCCCGTCGCTGGTGCTGTGAGGCAGCAGTGCTAATCACTTAGCCACCGAGCCACTCCTATTGAAATTGAATAGAATTGAAAGCAGTATTCCAAAAGTGGCCTGTACAAACACAACAACATGACCTCTTAACTCCCTATAGTTAATGCACTTCCGTGAACCTATGAAATAGGAGCAGAAGTAAATTATTCCAAAAGTAATGTCATCAAGAAGTGTCACTGGACTGGAAACATAACTCTGCCTTCTCTGCACAGATACTATCAGATCTGCTGAGTTTCTTCAGCAAATTCTGCTTTTATTTCAGATCCTCAGCATCTGCAGTTCTTTGATCTATTTTATTCTAAAAGTAGACCTTCAACCTGGTCTACCATTCAATAAGATCATGGCAAGTCTGGGTTGTCTTTTGAATTTCACATCCTCATTTACTCATGATAACCTTTGATTGCATAGTTCTGACTTAAAAATATTCAATGACCACCTCCTACGACTTTCTTCTGCAGAATTCCAAAGTCATACAACATTTGAGAGTAAAAAAAAAATCTCCTCATCATTTTCCTAAAAGAGCAACCCCTTGTTTTAAAGCAGTGCATCCTAGCTTGGAATCAGCTACAGGTGGAAACACTTTTTCATGTCCACATTGCCAAGACCATTCAGGATGTTATACACTTCTACCTCGTCCTCATCACTCTTCCAAACTCCAGTGGAAACAAGCTCGTCCTGGCCAACCTGTACTCATAAAACAACCCACTCATTCCAGGGATCTATCTAGTAAACCTTCACTAAACGGCCTCCAGCACATCCTTCCTTAAATAAGGGGACCAAAACTGCACACAGTATTTAAGATGTGGAAGGTCACTGGACCCGAAACATTAACTCTGTTTTCTCCCTCACAGATGCTGCCAGACCTGCTGAGCTTTTCCAACAACTTTGTTTTTGTTTAAGATGTGGTCTCACCAATGCCCTGTAAAACTGAAGCATAAAATGCTTTATCATTAATTTCTCTCAATAATCAATAGTGTCCCTATTGATTATTGTGTCCCTCCCATTAGTCTTCTTGTTTACATGCTGTATCTGCATGCTGACTTTTTGGATCAGGCGCTAGAACATTTAAATCCTTTCGCACCTCAGACTTCTGCAGTTGTGTTCCATGTGTTCTTCTTTGCACTGATGTTTCAAAAGTTAACATTAAAAATATCACGCAAAGCACAGTATTGTGCTTATGACTGTGGGTGTGAAATCAAATGATGGCACTCTCCTTTTTGCCACCAAATTGAACAACTTGACATTTTCCACATCTCAATTTCCACATCTGCCAGATTTTTGCCCACTCACTCAACCCTATCTATATCCATCTGCAAACTCCTTATGTCTTCTTCCCATTATACATTCTGACCTGTCTTGTACGTGTCCTCTGTGAATGTAGCCATTGTGCTTTTGCTCCTCTCATCTAAGTAATTGTTGTTAATTGTAGACAATTGAGGCTCCATCACATACATCTGTGAGACTCCATGGATCACATCCTGTTAACCAGACTCATTTATTCATACTTGCTGTTTTCTGCCGGTCAGCCAAATTTCTGCCCATGCAAATTGTTACCCCTTACACCATGAGCTTTTATCTTCTGCAATAAAGTTTGATGTGGCATGTTATCAAATGTCTTTTGGAAATCCAAGTACAGTGCATCTATCAGGTCCTCTTTATCCACAGCCCATAACAAACTTCTTTGAAGGAGTGACAAGTTGGTTAAATGTGATTTCCCCTTTACGAACGCTGCTGACTCTTCCTGATTATTCTGATTTTTGTCTAAGTTCAATAACCTCTTTACTGATTTATTCTAACACCTTTCCCATGACAGATATCAAGCTAACTAGCCCAAAGTTCCTGTTTTCTTTCTCTCTCCCTTCCAGAAGAGGGGATATGTTTGCTACTTTCCACTCTGATGGAACCTTTCCTGTCCAACATTATCATTTCTGAATCAAAGCCAGCTAATCACTTTGACCTTGCAAACATTTTGCAGAAAGCCATCACAAAAATGAAATAAGCACAGCTCCAATTATCTATTCATTAACACCATCAATCCATTTATTCACATTCACATGTAAAGAATGTAAAATTCATTTTTCTCCTGAACAATGCATTGAAATTGCTGATCTAACAATGTAATGTTCTATTCTTTGCACTGATGTTTCAAAAGTTAACATTAAAAATATCAAGCAAAGCACAGTTTTGTGCTTATGACTGTGGGTGTGGAATCAAATGATGGCACTCTCTCTTCATCACTATTTTCTTACTGTTCCTCCCCTGCCTGGCTGCACTGCATTTTTTCTGGGTATCTGAAACACAAGAGGCACGAAGCTAAGCTTGTAGTGGTGTGAGGAGGGAAGAGGCGTTGGCTTACACCATCTGCAGTTTTTAAATAGGAATTTGCAGGATAAGGGGGAAGTGGAATATGAAAAGGACAATTAGATCTGAGGATATTTCCCTTTTGATGTTCCAATTCCATCACTAGGCAGCAATGCCTATTACTATCTGCTCCATCAGGGCTAAGTACTAGGGCGCAGCTGAAAACTATCAAACACATCTTTGGAATTAAATGAGTGGGAGCAGCAGTGAAAGCTGGTGATTTTGAAATAAGGTCCCTCTTGGAGGAGGAAGGTCAGCCGTTTTGTGGCCACCTTCCACAGAAAGCTGGAGGAAGTCTCCTCACATTTCTTCATCTAACTGTAACAGCAGAAGCCTTTACTCCCAACTCTGTCAAATACGTGCCAATGTTTCCCTTAAAAACAACTACACTTCACAACTTTACTTCACTTTCACTTCAAATACTCCCTGTGGTAGCAAGTTCTACATCTTTTCCCAATTTTATGTTAATCTTCAAGAGGAGATTGTCAAGAAGATCTCCTTATGATTCCTAATTGAACCCACATCTCCTCTGACAACACTTGTCATTATTTCCACAATTTATGTTACCCACTGATCTAATTGCATATCCTCTGGGCAAAACTCTAACCTTTAAACCCAAAAGCAAATAACCAAGATGTTTGCCCGTGGATTATCCTGTTTTTTTTTTAAAAAAACAGTCACATCATTAGCATTCCGCATCCAGGTTTCCCACCAGAGCGGGTAGCTATGGGGATGAGCCACACTTGATTGGTAAAGACACAGGTCAGAGTGGATCCATTTTAGATCTGTCAGGATGGACATAGTATTTTGAATTTATAAAGACTTCTTAGCAGTGGATGGGGCTAGGGAATCATGCAGAAGAGGGCGAATTGGAATTCTGACAGCAGAAAGCGACAGAGGAATTAAATGGTCAGGAAGGCAACAAGGCAGAGAACCCATGTGGAAAATGATGATTAAACAGGAAGCTAAGAATCACTAGCTGAACATGATCAAACCAATATTTTGGAACTGAGTGAGTGGGAGCAGGAGTGAAAGTTGGTGGCTTTGAAATTAGATCTCTCTAGAAGACAAAGGTTGGCCATTTTGTAGCTGCCTTCCACAGGAAGCTGATGGAATTTGCACAGTTACAGGCTGACGGGATACATGGGAAGGAGAGGTCCTCATTATACAGGCAGATTGGTAAATACTGGTGGGGAGACATCCTGATGGCACAGTCTGACTGGTAAAGATCGAAAGACAAGAGCTTGATGACACAGTGTGAGGGGCAAACATTGGCACTTTAAATCCAAGACTGGCCCCAGTCAAAGGATTAAAATCAGACTCACGAGATCACAAAAATTGTTGAAGCTAAGAGTAATGAAGGAGCAGCTGGTATCTGCAGGCAACAGCGGCAGTACTACCAGACAGGCAAGAGCAAATAAAGGGTCTATCTCCACCATGTAAGTGGATAGGCCACACTCTTCAGTTCTGCTCCCTGGCCAGCCCTGCGTGATCATGGTCAGCTGACCTCTTCCCATGCACATGTGCTATTCCCATGGATAGGAAGGAGAAACCAGTCTCGGAAAACAAGCTGGTATGACCGAAACCGGGTCAGGAAGTAAGTAGCAGGGGCATGGGTACAGTGCCAAAAAGGTTGACTGATATCATTCATTTTTTACTTGAATGTTGAGGCCACCATGCTTGGACTTTCCCCTGCTTTCTCCCACACAGCACCCCTCAAACCCTTACATCTTGCAGTTCTACTCACTTCTCATTTTAGTTATCTCATCACATCACATCTGAACAGTCACCACTAAAGCTCTTTCATCTTTTTGCTATTTCATCAGGTTTTGCTGTTATTTCCAAATTAAATCCTCACACTCCTTGCCATCAAATTTCACTGATCTTTCCTTTAAAACACAGAACATTGCTTTACACTTGAAAAAGCTTAACTGCATCCCCTTGTTCAAATCCAGCTTCTACCCGATCCAGTCACATTTGATACTCATTGCAACCTTGATCCAAAGATGGATTGAAGAACTGAATTCTAGAGGCCACCTCCTCTGAGAGTAACCTCCCTTTGTATCAAAATGGCATTTGACCAAGTGTGGCATTAAGGAGCTCAAGCAAATTTTAAGTCAATGAAAATCAAAGTGAAATCTCTCTACTGGTTGGAGTCATAGGTGACAGAACGTAAGATAGTTATGTTTGTTGGAGGCCAATCATCTCAGTCACAGGACATTATTTCAGGAGTTCTTCAGGGTACTGTCCTAGGCCCAACCATCTTCAGCTGCTTCAGCAATGATCTTCTCTCCATTATCAGTTCAGAAGTGGAAATGTTCACTGAAGATTAAAGAAAGTTCAATGTCATTGACACACAGTGGCTACTGAAACAGCCCATGCTGATACACAACAAAATGTGGACAATGTTCTGGCTTGAGTCAATAAATGGGAAGTGACATTCTCAAGACACAAGTGACAGGCAATGATCGTCTCCAACAAATGAAAAGCTATCGTCTCCATTTGATATTCAATAGCATGAGAATCACTGCATCACTCAACATCAACATTCTGCAGGTTACCATTGACCAAAAACCTGACTGAACCAACTACATAAATACCATGGCTATAATAGCAGCCCTGAGGCTAGGAATTCTGCAGCAAGTAATTCACCTCCTAACTTTCCAAAACTTGTCCACCATCTACAAGGCACAAGTCAGGAATGTGATTGAATACTTCCCACTAACCTGATATGTGCAGCTCCAATAACACTCAAGATGCTCAACACTACAAAGAGCAGACCAGCTCATTTGATTGATACACACTATTCTGATTTGGAACTATATTGTCATTCCTCACTGTCACTGGGTCAAAATTCTAGAAGTCACCTGTAACAGCATCATGGGTGTACCTTGCAAATCACCCCACCAATTCAAGATAGCAGCTCCCATCACCTTCTCTAGGGTAATAAATGCTGGCTTTGCCAACAGCACTCATCCCATTAAATAATCAATTATCTGATCTGGACATTCTTTGTTGTACCAAGAGTGACAGAAGAATTATACTTTGCCTTCAGTACAACGGGCATTGGAATGGTGGGCCTCCTCATTTTAACATGTTCATTTTAACATCAGTTTGAGAAGCCAATCTCATCCAGTGAAAGAAGGAACATTGCCCTCAATTTCAAATAGAGACAACGGTTTTGCCTGATTTTTGTATTTCACTTGTATTGACAAAAGTAGTTTCCCTCTAAAATTATTTTTGTAGACTTTTATCAATGCTTTTTCTCATATCAATAGTAATTTAAAAGTAATATTCAGGCAGGGACAACAACTTTCCCCTGTTCTGATCCTGTTAGGAAATATAAATTAAAACTTGTTATTTGTCTCATATTCTCATGCAGTTTCTTCCTTAGGCTGCTCATTTGAACCAACATAAAGAAAAGTGGATTGTCTTTTCTACTGATGATTCCTCACAGTGCTACGATGTCCCTTGGGGTTTTTTCTGCTCCCTGTCTCCAATCAAGCAGCACCTACTGGCTTCTGGTAACACTCAGTGATATGGCCTGATTCTGTTTAGATATGACATTTAACCTTTTTTGTAAAAGCATCCATCTAAATGATGATTGCTCTTAACCACACCTTGAAAATGGCTGACCAACTTGGTCCTAGAGTAGTTGTAACTCTGTAGTATGTCTGGTAGTCATTTCTATCCCAAATGCTATTTTGAGAGCTCTAGCAGATGTGAGCCTGTTTTTTTGCCAACAGTTTAAACTGCACCTACATTTCCTGCAAACCACAGACAATGTGGTCTCGTATAGAATCATTTGCAAATCAACTGAAGGAACACTTTTCTCAATTGTGCTATAAACTGATAAAACTACTTTATCACCACTTTGCCAATGCTTGTTAAACTTGTTAAATATAAGTGGCTTGATGGTCCATGGTTAGAAAGAAAAGCTGTGCTCTTTCTGGCATCTGCATGTCCTTTTGTCTGAAATTAAAAATCAAGGGTGGAATCTTATAGGAGTCTGAGGAACAAGGGCTACACCAAGATTTGTGGCAGAGTCAGATGAGAAGTCTAGAGAGGCTGAACTTGCTGTTGGCAGCATCTCGCTCCACCTTTTATGCTTTTAACAAGTGGCATAAAGTTTCTTGCTAGGCAGTGATAAGTTGCCAAGCAAAAGGGGATTATTTCTTGTTAAATACATTGCTGATGGCCCAACTTGCCTCATTAGCATTCTATTTTACCAATCTCGTCAAACAAGCTAGATGTTGAGAAACCTCTGGAAATCAGAGCACATGCCTGGAAAACTCAGCTCACCACTTACTCTGAAGAATATCCATGTTGGACACTGGGTGCCAACATTTCAGAGCACACTCCAAGTACGCCAGCCACATGCACTCCATGTCCACTGATACTAGCATACAAAATCTGCTAGTATCTAAGAACCCTCATGGCACATCCTAGATCCAGTTACAAGACACTTCTACACTTTAATGCTGCACCACGAGTTGCACTGGCAACTATCACTGTAATGCTGCTACACTTGTGCTTAGGGACAGATATCCGGCCCACAGACTGAATCAGGCTGCATCTCTGGCCTGTTCACTTGCTCTCTGAGCATGTCTGGATGCTCACAGCATCTCCATCCTTGTGTTGTCTTGTCTTTTTCTGCTTTGCTCCCTCAGCCAGGAATACCAGTCTGATGTTACTTCTCTCGTGCCTTGACATTTAGTGTGGAAACAATACCAAGAAGCTTGTCATGGCTGTCAGCAGGCCTCAGCAAGGGCAATAGGTTTCAGTCAGGGTTTCCCAGCACAGTAGGTCAAAGGCAGCCTCCCATATCAGTCCAGAGACTTGCACACAGTCAGTCTACGTGATCAGAGTCATGATGCTATCTACACAGAGGGTGAGGAGCTGAGTGTCAGGCAGCCCGCCACCCTTCTTGATTCTTTCTGCCTTATTGTGGGCTGTTTTCCTTCTGTATTATGGGAGCTGAAAGTTGGTGGCACAACATTTGAAGGAGCTGGGCGGGTGTCCTGAGCAAATGTGTATGCAGATCAGAGGGCATTCAGGTAAATGTTGTCAGGGGCTCAGGTGATCAAAGCTAATGGGGAAGTCATTGCTGGCAATGATGAGAGTCATAGAGCTTGAACCTTGGTGGGCAGTGAGTACAACAGCAGAGATAGAGTGAGTATGAGGTATCGGACAGAAGATAGTGGCACTTACATGGGAGGATTCGAAAAGGTCATTAACCTTCATCCTATTCTGTTGTGCTTTCCTCCAAATGGCTGAGACTTCTCTGACCTGGGGAGCAATCTTGGACCAGGCTAGCATGGCCTCAGCTGCTGCTTCTGTAGGAGGAACATGTGCCGTGTCTGGACTGCCTGTCCAGCAGGACCTCCAGGTCCCTGCCTGCAAAGTGGGGCCCCATTTTCCCTTTGCGTGCTATGTCCAGGAACACACAAACTCTTAAAGATGGTGCAGGCACAAAAGATGCCAGTCTTTTGGCAGATATCCAATAAATGGTGAGTTTTTCTGCAATGGCATTAAGATGGGGATTTGATGTAAGGGACACCATATGGGTGGAGTAGTAGTTGACATGGCTAGTTTGGTAAGATACAGCAAGAAATCTCGCTAGGCCTCATGGTAGGAAGTTCTCTAAAAAAAATTCAGTGCAATTCACACTTTGCCAAAAATAGTAAGCTTCAGCCCAATAAGACTGTGAGCTCTTCAAATGCTATTTTGTAAGGTATTTGTTAATATATACTTTACAAAATGTATCTTTAAATGAGAGGAACTTTAAATATACTTATTACACATTCTGGTTTTAAAACTTCTGTTTGCTTGGCACTTCAAATCTCATAAAGTCATGGAATCATAAAGTCATACAGCAGGAAACAGACCCTTTGGTCCAAACTGGCCATTATGACCATAGTCCCAAACTGAACTAGTCTCACGTGCCTGCGCTTGGCCCATATCCCTCTAAACATTTCTTATTCGTGTACTTATCGAAATGTCTTTTAAACATTATAACTCAACCCACATCCTCTGGAAGTACATTCCACACATGCACCACTGTGTGAAAAAAATGACCCTCGTCTTTTTAAAATCTTTCTTCTGTCACATTAAAATTATGCCCCCTAGTCTTGAAATCCCCCACCCTAGGGAAAAGATATCTGCTATTCACCATATCTATACCACTATGATTTTATAAACCTCTCCTAGGTCACCTCTCAACCATCTAAGCTCTAGTGAAAAAATCTCAACTTATCTAGTCTCGCCCCATAACTCAAACCCTCCATTCCTGGCAACATCCTGGTAAATCTCTTCTGAAACCTGTCCAGCTCAATAGTATCCTTTCCTATAACAGGACAACGCCCGACGACTGGACACAGTATTCCAGAAGAGGCCTCACCGACATCCTGTACAACCTCAACATAATGTCCCAACTCGTATACTCAAGGTCTGAGCAATGAAGACAAGCATGCCAAACACCTTGGTGCTGACTTTAAATTAAGTAAATGAAGTAGGACCGTGAGTTTTATTAAATTTCTGAGTTATCACAACTATTTAATGGAATGGAAACACAGACACAAAACAGCCATTTATCAAATTGAACAGTCGTAACATCCAAGCAGAAAGAGAAAGCAGCAGGCTGCATTGACGAGAGGCCTGTTTCTGGCTGTCAATTTTTGCATGTCAGTGATAGGTAGTCAGTGCTTTTAGTGTGCTGTAAACCCGTGGTTTTGAACTAGTGTGCCATGACAAGGTGAGA
Source organism: Rhincodon typus (assembly GCF_021869965.1). Lineage (NCBI taxonomy): Eukaryota > Metazoa > Chordata > Chondrichthyes > Orectolobiformes > Rhincodontidae > Rhincodon > Rhincodon typus. The sequence goes on along the minus strand of NC_063351.1, from coordinate 22,847,061 downwards.
GGTGTGCCGCGACATTTTTGGGAAGCAGTGCCACTTTATCTGCTGACACCAGGCGCCCCTATCTCCGGGGGCGGGAGACACAGCTCCCTGCATTTGATTGGTGCATGCAGCTGTCACTCTGTGTGTGGGGCAGGTAAGTCTCTCCCCTTTCTGGGCTGAGCCGGTCAGATTGTGCAGCACTGTTACCATGGGCAGTGCCGAAAAGGAGCTGAGAACATGGCAAGTGTGGGAGCTGCAGCTCACAGAGCTGTGTTTGGACCGGGGGGTTCAGCTCAGCTCACCGGGTAACCTGAGCCATGAACGGTGGGGCAGTGAGAGGCAGGGGAGCAGCAGCAAATTCCAGTGACTGGGCTTCCTCTCTATGAGTAGGTCCCGTAATGATCATGCACTATAGGCATGTGTCGTGGATGGCAGCTGGATGCATGATAGGCAGGGAGTAAGGAAGCTGTGACATTTATCAGCAATCAATTCAGCTGAAAAAAATATGGATACGCTGTGGAATTGTTTATCTCATTGAAGTATGCTTTGATATTGAAAAGGTTGGGAGCCACAGCTATAAGCAATACCATTGTAAAAGACTTCTGTTGAAATGGCAAAAAGTAACCTCCATTTTTCTGAAATACTCAGCTGCCATGATAAAGATGAACGATAGAGCTTGTGCAGATCAAGACAGAATAAAGCAATTTGTTGAAATACGCACTATTGTTCCATTTTAATACATTCCTGATGCAATGATTTTTTTTTCTCCCACGAAACTGGAGTAGATGCACAGATTAGACTTCAATATAACATTTGCTTAAGTTGAAACACTGCACTAGTTTAAAAGTTAACAGTTAGGCTGTTTACAAGTTAGATAATAATTATTTCTGCTGTTTTCTAAGCTCATCCTCAAGCAGGTATTTTCTGTCGATGATACAATAAAGATTGCCATATTCTAATAGAACGCCATTCTTAATGCTTTCTTCTCCTTTGCAGATGCCTCAAATACAAATTCTTCGCAGTCAGTTTTCAAGGGAAATATGTTTTGGTCAATTACTGTCCTTTTAAAAAATATTTCTTGAGAATGATTTAGAGGAAGTGAAAACAGATGTGAACCATTTCCACGGAAGTTTGCCATTTGCTGAATATTTATCTGCTGAAAATTATACACAGAAGGAGCTGCAATAATTCTGTGGATGAGGGTTCTCTGCTTGTTGAAGAATTGACTTGTGCAACTAGGAAGAGATCCCAGAGGTTTACGAGTGCAGAGACACAAAACCCCTACATGAAACAGTTATAGAAAATCTGAAATCATAAATCCTTTTGCAGAGTTGTAACTCATTTGAAATCAGGTCCTTTGTGCAAAGGTTGTAACAATGTCTGTTTCTATGCACCATTCCTTACATGTGATAATAATACATATGCTTTTATGCAGTATTTACTGCACCTTTATCAGATGGAAAATTCTTGAATTAGTTCATCTTTTATGCAGAAAGTTAGGGAATACTTATTGTATTGGTACATAGATGGTGATTCATGTAACTGTGTGCATTTTGTACTATATATGCAAAATAATATTTATAATCATTAGCATACGGCTTATTTCAGTTAAAAGTATCAATCTGCTGGTTCTAAATGGGCTTCCAATTTCTTGTCAGTTAATTTAAGAGTTGGAATGAAAACAACATGTTAAGTAGACTGTCATAAGAACATTCTATTTTGAATAACAAAATGTAGGTTAGCGAAAGGGACATGATGTCTTTAAGGCAGCATCGCAGTTTTGCCATATTCGAGCAATTATAATGATTCATTGTCTGTGTCTAATGACATGATCTCCTTCTAGAGAAAGAACAGTGGGCGTTGGAAAATATACAGCAGCCCACCATGGTCAGTATGAGGCATAACAGGAAATGACTGTGGGTGTTAACCTTGTCAGAAATACTTGGACAAAATGCTGACATTGCGGATAAGGAGCCAACATTAAAATATGGGAAAACTATTAAAATACTTATTATCGTTTGGGAAACTGTTCCCTATACACTGACTGAGCATGAACAAAGGCAACAACATTGCTAGGACCTTGCACATGCAGTGTAACTACTACAGTCACAAACGGTGTAGCACGAATACTGACAAAATTTCACCAGCTTTTGATTATAATTTTATGTATTCATGTAAATTTAATTTTATGCATTCTATAATTTCATTTTATGATTGGACATAAAATAACTGGATTTTATGTATACCTGTTACTTGAGTTTTATGCATTTCATAATTTCATTCCTTAATTTCTTATATAGTTTAGAAATTTTACAATTTCACATGAAAAAGAGCTGACATCACAGTCCTGTGATTGTGATTTCTACTGTAGTTAAAGAAGTGCAGTAGTCATTTGCCCATGATGGTTACATTTCAGTCCTGGTTGCCTGGTTATACATTCAGATTTAAAACATTTTGCAGCTACAGATAACAATCCTAACCATTTAACCTAATAGCCTGTTGGTCACTTATACTTATTGTAATAGTTTTTGCTTCTTCTGATGGTAATAATCATATCCTGCTTAATACAATGCTCTGTAACTATAATTGGTCATAATTAGAAATCGCTGTTTCTGATTTGAAGGTACAATGTGCACACTGATATTATTTGTCAATAATAGCTCTCTCAAACAATTCCGAGCTGCCAGCTTTATAAGTAGGTCACTTTGTAAACTATTTTAACATGACATTTCATATTGTACAATTATTATGCTCCACTAACAAAGAATGGATGGTGAAAGCTTGAAATATTTTAATTTTGCTAAAAACTTACAGCGTTCCATTATTTTTCTAACTTAATATCACATAGCACAATATACATTTAACAACTGAGTAATTGATATTTTAAATTCAACAATAATAGACGAAGGAAATGTTCATCCAATGTTAAGCTTTAGATGTCAATTTGCTATGATTTACCACACTTTGAAATTTGTCATGCCTGTTTCTGCGTATAAGAATATTTGCTGATGGCAAATCGATAAATAGATTGGAATAAGATGAATGTTCTTATCCCAAAAATATAAAGATAAAACAATTACGAAGTACTCAATGTCAACAGATTTCAATTTAAGTTTATGGAAGACCAGGAGAAAGAATACAGCTTTAAGGAATCATTGGATTGTCAAGAAAAGCTTTTAAGTTGAAGCACAAAAAGTGCTTTAAGATTCTAAACTTTGTGGTTAAAGTAAATAAACTCACCAACACTATTTCTCACAGATGTAGAAAGGATTTTTTGAAACCATGCCAGCTACTATTTAATCCCAGATGTCTATGGAAAAAAAAGATAACAGTAAATGAAAGCATATGGGGTATATGAATTCCCACTGTAAGAGGTTGATTTCATGGCTTAAACTAAGAGAGGTTTTTCAAACAGAAATAAATTAAATTAAATTTTAGCTCTCTGATTCATAAACATCATTTAAATTGAAGTTCTGCATGAAGATTTTTAAAAATGATTAATGTTCACAATTTTTTTTGATGGTTAAAGAGCAATATTTGTATATTATAATGGAATGTTTTTATGAAGAGCATATTTTCTGCCTTGTTTGTGGTTACTTATAATATTCAACTCTACATTCTCCCAATAGTGCTGAAAACTTAAAATGGCTGTTTCTCACATCGTTGATTAACTCTCCCTGTCATTTTAGATGACAGAACTTCCTTTCAATGTCACAAAACATATTCCTCCGCACATTCATAATTTCATCAATATATCTATCAATTCCTTGTGGCGGAAATCTTTGTAAACCTTAGATCCAAAATAGCTATTTATCCCAATCATGCTACACTTACAATATGGCATGACTCAAATTACTGACAGACTGCATTCTAAAACATTGGGTACAAATCAAAGTGACAATCACAGCAAGAAAGGGCACAGATTAGACAATCTGTGAATTTAAAAATTCATACAATTTCTGTTTACAACCAAGTGAAGAGGCGTCAATTGACTCCCTTCTTGCCTTTCCACATTTGACTATAGCAAGGGTTTAGTTTGAAAAGGTTAAACTTGCAAATTCAGCTATCAAATAATTATTTGAACATGTTATGACATTGCATGATCACATGTGGCCATTACATTCTGAGGTGGGATTTGAACCCAGAGCTTTTCTCTCAAAGGTAGAGACAGCGTGCCGGAAAACCTTATTACTTCACTGTTTGCATGGCGGCTGCAAAAGAACCAATTGGACAAGTTACATTGGGTTTGGTATAATGAATTTTATTTATGAAACACGCACACACGCAAACACATATACACACACATACTACAGAGTGAGTGGGGTGGGGGGGAATAAATTGACCAAATTTGCTAAAAAATGTAAAAGAGTAAATAGTTCATGATGTGGTAACTCCCTTAGCTTTAGGCTGAATTAAATGATCTTGATATCTCCAATTGAGGGATGCAAACAATGGAATATAGGAACTTGGGAATTTAGAAATAGGCCCCTCAGCCTGCTCCACCATTCAATAAGATCATACTGATCTGGCTGTGGTCACGACAAATCTTCCTGCCTGACCCCACCTCTCATAGCCTTGACTGTCTGTCTATCAAAAATCTATAGATCCAGTGACACAGCCTTCCCTGCTTTTTGAGGAATAGAATTCCACATACTAATATCTCCGTCTTAAAAGGAACTCTCTTCTTAACTTATGTCCTTTAGTTCCAGTCTCCCTTACAAAATAAACAACCTCTGGTATCCACCCAATTAAATCCCCTCAGGATGTTGTATGTTTCATTCTTCAAAACTCTTGCGGCTATAGATTCAAACTGTTCTATAAGCCCATCATCCTAAGAATGAGTCGAGTAAAGATTCTCTGATCTGCTTCCAAAGTAATAATACAATTTTTTAAAATAAAGAGACAAAATTGTACACAATCTTCCAGATGTGGTCTCACCAAGCCCCTGTACAGCTGCAGTAAAACATCCCTATTCCTTTATCACATTTCCCTTGCAATAAGCACCAACATTCCATTTGACTTCCTAATCACTTGTTGTACTTGTGATTTATGTACGAGCACACCCAAAACACCTATATCACTAATTTCTGAAAATTCTCTCCTTTTAATTAGTATACTGCTTGTCTATTATTTCTGCCAAAGTCGACATTTCATTTCACATTTTTTTGCACATTATACTCTACTTGCCAAATTTTTTCCCACGTGTTTGACCTATCAATAGTCCATTACAGTCACCCTACATCCTCTCGACACCTTACTTTCTTGCCTATCTTGGGATAAACAACAAATTTAACATCCATACATTCAGGCCCACCATTCACATCACCATTACAAATTGTAAACTATTTTGGCTCCAGACCAATGCCTCTGGTACTTTAACAGCTTACTGGACTGAAAAAGACACATTTATCCCTGCTATCTGCTTCCTGATAACCAACCAATTCTTCATTCACAGCAATTTTTACCCCTGTACCATGTACTTTGTGGAGTAACCTCCAATTTGGCACTTCAAATGCTGTTTGAAATTCAAGTACATCACAGCTTCTTAACCCACCTTGCTTAGTATTTCCCCAAAAAGCTTATAAATTCACTAAACACAATTTCCATTTCACAAAACTATTTTGACTCTGTCTGACCACGTTATGATTTTCTAAGTGTCAAAAAGTAATGGATTTTAACAATTACCTAATGACAAATATTAAGCTAACTGGTTCGTAGCTTCCTACTGTCCGTATCCCTCCTTTTTTGAGCAATACATTATATTAGTTACTTTCCAAACCACTGAGATCCTTCCTGAATCCAAGGAATTTTGGAAGATTATAACCAATGCCTCCAGCAATCCTGCAGTCATTTCATTTAGGACACTATATTGCTTGTCTTCTAGTCTTGGGAATTTGTCAGCTTGATTCATTTTGGAAGGACAAACTTGAAAGCAGAATATAGAGTTAACAGAAAGATTCTTGACAGTATGGAAGAGCAGAGGGATCTTGGGGTTCATGTCCACAGTTCCCTGAAAGCTGCCATCCAGTTGGATAGAGTTGTTAAGAAGGCGCATGGTGTGTTAGCTTTCATTAATAGAGGGATTGAGTTCAAGAGCCGTCAAGTTATGCTCCAGCTATACAAAAGCCTGATTCGGCCACATCTGGAGTATTGTGTCCAGTTCTGGTCGCCTCATTACAAGAAAGATGTGGAAACGTTGGAAAAGGTGCAGAGTAGATTTACCAGGATGTTGCCTGGAATGGAAGGAAAGTCTTACGAGGAAAGGTTGAGAGAGCTAGGGCTTTTCTCTTTAGAACGATGAAGGATGAAAGGTGACTTGATAGAGGTGTACAAAATGATCAGAGGTATAGATAGAGTGGACAGCCAGAGACTTTTTCCTAGGGTGGAGGTAGCTATTAAGAGGGGGCATAGTTTTAAAGTGAGTGGAGGTAGATATAGGGGAGACGTCAGAGGTAGGTTCTTTACTCAGAGAGTGGTCGGGGCGTGGAATGCATTGCCGGAGAGGGTAGTGGAGTTGGCCTCATTAGGGGCATTTAAGCAGCTATTAGATAGGCATATGGATGATAGTATAAGGTAGGGGTGGAGGTCAGATAGACCTTAGAATTAGGGTAAAAGTTCGGCACAACATCATGGGCCGAAGGGCCTGTACTGTGCTGTACTGTTCTATGTTCTATGTTCTATGATGTAGTTGCTTTTCAAGAAGTCTACCATCATCTCAGTACCAAAGAAAGCACATAGAAAGTGCTTCCCAGTGGCTCCTACTTCCATAATTATGAAATGTTTCGAGAGGTTAGTCATGGCTCACATCAACTCTAGGCTCCCAGCCTGCTTCAATCCTTTGCAATTTGCCTACTGGCACAACAGTTCCACAGTAGACGCCATTTCGCTAGTCCTACACTCACACCTGGATATTCTGGATAAAAAAAAACCTACATCAGTCTTCTACTTCTTGACTACAGCTCTGCCTTCAACACTATAACCCCAGTTACACTAATCTCCAAACTCCAAGACCTAGGTCTCTGCTCCGCCCTTTGCAACCGGATCTTCAACTTCCTGAGCCACAGACTGCAATCAGTGAAGATAGGCAACTGTATCTCCTCCACGACAATCCTCAACACCGGAGCCCTGAAAGGATGAGTACTCAGCCCCCTACTGTACTCCCTGTACACTCATGACTGCATGACCAAATTTCATTCAAACTCCATCTACACGTTTGCTGGCAACACCACTATTGCAGGCCGGATATCAAACAATGGCGAGACAGAACACAGGAAAGAAATAGAATGCTTAGTTACATAGTGCAAAGATAATGATCTTTTCCTCAATGTCAGCAAAATTAAAGAGCTGATCATCAACCTCAAGAAGCAAGGTGGAGGACACACCCCTATCCAAATCAGTGGAACTGGGGTGGAGATGATAGAAACCGTCAAGTTTCTAGGAGTGACAATCACCAACAGTCTGTCCTGGACCATCCACGTTAATGCAATGGTCAAGAAGGCATAACAGTGCTTCTCCTTCCTCAAGAGGCTAAGAAAAATTGGCATGCCAATAAGGATCCTCACCAACTTTTACAGATGCACCATAGAGAGCATTCTATCTGGATGCATCACGGCAACTGATCTGATCAAGACAGTAAGAAACAATAGAAAGTTGTGAACACAGCTCAGATGACCTTGGAAGCCAACCTTCCATTCATTGACTCCATCTATATGTCTCATTGCTGCAGAAAGGCTGCCAACATCAAAGACGCCTCCCACCCTGGTTATAATCTCTTCCAACCTCTCCTGTCAGTCAGAAGGCACAAAAAATTAAACACATGTACCAACAGGTTCAAGAACAGCTTCTTCCCTGCTGTTATTAGACTTCTGAATGAACCTCTCAAATTTCAAATCTAATGTTGATCTTGCTTTTTGTACACTTTCTTTGCAGCTATAACTTTGTACTCCTCATTCTGTTCAATCAAACTATGGTCTTTGTGTCTTTGTATGTTATGATCTGCTGTACTGCATGCAAAACAAAATTTTCACTATAGTTAATTACATGTGACAATAATAAATTGAATCAAAATTCTAGAGACATAGCTGTGGAGTTGAATTCTTTCTTTAAAGTCTCTGCCTTTGAGCCATGGGAAAAAGGTCCAAATAATAGGCATAGCCCAAACTTTGCAAGTTTCCAGGTTCAGTGGGGAGAGAAACAGGGAGAGGTGGAGAGAGAGAGATGTAAGCAGCTGTTAGAGCTGTTCCACAGAGAAAGTATGTATTTAACACACAAAGGGGTTGGTTTTTCATATGACCTCTTCTCCAACTTCAGTACTTCAAACATGATCTTATATTCCAATTATTCTGGTTCATTAATCAGCCCATGTCTGTTGAGCTATCTTAAACAATGGCTTCATTGTTCAAGCCATTGGCCTTTAGCAATCTACTTCCAGCAGTTGAATACCTCAGGTAATTGTCAAAGGCACCTTACAAATGAAGCAGAAAATGTGGACTTTTTCACACTCCTCAGAGCATCATGCTGGATTTTGGTGGGCTTTATAGATTTGCTGACTTCATTGCTATGGGTTGAGATGTGGGATGGACAGTTGTGTTAACTAAGAGGTCATCTTGACTGTGAGCTTCATTTACTAACAGTCTGTGACTTTTTTCTACAGAATGTCTGTACTATAACGTTCAACTTCACATTTCTAGTTCGTGAATTAAAAATGATGATTTGACATAAGCTTGTTGTTTTGTGACAAAGTACAGCAGGAGATGGTTCTAAAGTTGTATTTAAGGAAGACTACCAGGCAAGAGCCATCCAATATTATTTTTGATGTCTTGAATCAAACTTTTAAGACATATAATGACACATTTGTGAGCAAGTGTGACTTGAACCCAGGGCTCCTGGCTCAAGAGATCGGAGATTACAACTGCATCACAAGAGCCCCTTGGTAATATAGGTATTTTCTAATCAAACAATTCAGAGGTGTTATGACATATAGATGGGACTTGAACCTGGACATTCCAGTATTAATTTTAAACAATCAATACATCTGTTTACAAGTTCTCTAAACCTTCATATATTCGGAAACAAAAACAGAAATTGCTAGAAAAACTAGCATCATCTGTGGAGAGCAAGGGGTCCAGTGACTCTTTTTCATATATTCAGCTTTGTCCTTTTTCCATTACTGCTGTGTTGTTTGACCTGATTGGAATTACTGAGAGTCAGTAGGAAGAAGTCTTGGTCTATATCATTGTTGGCAACTCTAGGCAACCAATGAACTTAGATTTCAGATGACACCAGATGGTTAAAGTTCAACTTTTCACTGCTGATGATGGTGCTACAATATACTTGTTAGTAATAGAAATTTGTCAGTTATAATCAGTAACAATGAAGTTCATTGATGTCACCAGAGCCTCAATTTCAACCCCTAGTCAGGCACTGAGTGGACAAAAGCTAAAGTAGATGACAAACTGTCTTGAGTTCTGCAACATGAAGTCAGGAATTTCAACTGCATTGGCCCTCACTCAATCTCCCCCCAACAGCTTCTGACAAGCTTCTAAAAAGTGCAGGAGCACAGGGACAGTAGATTCATCAGCAGCATGAGAGAGTAGGTCAGCAGTTTCAGAAACAATGTGATAGAGTGGGGAACAGCAGCTTCATAAAGGGGAGAACAGTCCTACGTGGGAAGAGCAGTAGCAACTGTAGATAAAAAGGGACAGTAGAGAGTCATTTCAACGTGTTTCTACCTGTTATAAGAAGATGAGAATATTCAAAATCAGAGCAATGGTAGACCATTCAGCCCATCAAGCCTGCCCTGCCAGTCAATAAAATTCTGTCTGCTGCAGGCATCAACTCTTCTGCCAGCTCCTCATATTCCTCAACTCGCCGATATTTCAAAAAGCTATCTCCCTCCTCTTTAAATGCTTTCAGTGATCTAGCCTCCACAACTCTTTGGGATACAGAATTCCAGACATTTACACCTTTTACATCTCAGTTTTAAATGAGTGAGCCCCTTATTTTCTATTTCCCCAAGTACAAGATTCTCCAACTAGTGGAAACATCGTCTCAACATTTACCATGTCAATACCCCTCAGAATATTATATGTTTCAATGTGATCACCTCTCATTCTCTAAACTCTAGAGGCATAACCTGTTTAACTGTTCTTCATAAGTCAACCTCTTCATCTCAGGAATCTGCCTAAATTTCTTTTGAAATGCCTGGAATGCCAGTATATCCAGGTACAGAGATTAAAACTGTATACAGGTAGCTCTGCTATAACATGTGTTTCATTAGCGTGAATTGGCTGTAACATGACTGATGAATAGTGGACGCTGTTAGGATAATGCAAACTTTCTGCTGTACAGTATAATGATTTTCTACAGCAATTTCCCTCTAACACAATTTTTGATGATTTTCTGTAGCGCGATTTTCTACAGAGGGAGGTCACACAGCAACACAACTATTGCAGTATAAGAGAACTACATGCACAGTACTAAAATGTGGCCTCACCAACTCCTGTACAGTTGCATCAAGCCTTATCTAACTCTAACCCCCAAGCAATTGAGGCCAAAATTCCATTGACCTTCTAAACTACTTGCTGAACCTAAATGCTAACTTTTTTGTGTTTATGTACAAGAACACCCAAGTCCCTCTGTGCTGCAATTTTTAAAATTAAATCTTTCTCCATTTAAGTAATCATTTTGATTCTTCCTATCAAAGTGCAATGCCTTACACTTTCCTACGTTAAATTCCATCTGCCAAGATTTTGCTCACTCACTCAATCTATCTAAATTCTTTTGCAGATTCCTTATCTCCTTGTCACAATATACCCTCCCTAATTATATATCATCGGCAAACTTGGCATCTTGTTGAATGTCATTTGGAAATACAAATACTTTACATCTACCATTTCCTTTTATCAACTCTGCTTGTTATATCCTCAAGTAACTCTTAGCAAATTTGCCAATCATGATTTCCCTTTCACAAAACCAAGTTGGGTCTACTTGACTGTGTTAAGCATTTCTAAATGTTCTATTATTTCTTCCTTCATAATCAACTCAAGCATTTTCCCAATTACAGATGTTAGGTTAACTTACCTATAGTTTCTTATTTCTGTCCTCCTCCATTCTTGAACAGGGGCATCACATTGGTGCTTTCCAGCATGGTGGAACTGTCCAGAATCCAACGTGTTCTGGAATATTTTGATCAATGCCTCTATTATCTCTGCAGCCACTTCCTCTAAAACCCTTGAAACAGATCATCAGGTCCTGTGATGTGTCTGCCTTCAACCCCATTAGTTTGTCAAATATATTCTCCCACATGATAGAGACTGTTTCAAGACCGCTCCTCCCAATGGACACGTTGCTTATCTGCTATCTTTGAGATATAGTGACCTTCAGTATGAAGAGTGATGCAAAATATTCATTTAAATTGTCTTCCATTTCCTTGTTCCCCACTTCTAATTTCCCAGTTGCATATTCCAAGAATCCCTCACTTAATTTAGCTACTCTCTTTCTTTTCATGTACTCCTAGATACTCTTGTCTTT
>NC_063351.1:22819204-22835540 GCF_021869965.1 Rhincodon typus | reverse complement strand
ATTCTTGAATTAATAAAGCCTCGATGCTGTGTATTTTATTAATAGTTCTCTTGACTTGTCCTGCCACCTTTAATGACTTATATACATAAATATTCAGGTCCCTGCGTTCCTGCACCTCCTTTGAAGTTGTATCCTTTATTTGAAATTGTATCTCCATGCTCTTTCACCAAAATGTCTCTGCTTTGAGCTTATTTGCCACTCTTAACATTAACTCTGCTTTCTCTCCACAGATGCTGCTTAACCTGCTGAGTTTCTCCAGCAATTTCTGTTTCTGTTTCAGATTTTCAGCATCTGCAGTTCTTTTTTTATTTATCTGTCACCATTTGCCCACTTAGCTAATCTGTTTGTGTCCTTTTGAAAACCTACACCATCCACCTCACAGTTTACAATGTTTCTGAGTTTCATATCATAGAATCATAGATAGAATCCCTACAGTGTGGAAACAGGCCCTTCGGCCCAACAAGTCCACATCGACCCTCAGAGCACCCATCCAAACCCATTCCCTATAACCCACCTAATGTACAAATCCCTGAACACTACAGGCAATTTAGTATGACCAATCCACCTAGCCTGCACATCTTTGGACTGTGGGAGGAAACCAGAATACCCGGAGGAAACCCACGCAGACACGGAGAGAATGTGCAAACTCCACACAGACAGTCACCCGAGGGTGGAATTGAACCCGGGTCCCTGGCACTGTGAGGCAGCAGTGCTAACCACTGAGCCACCGTGCATCTGCAAATTTGAAAATTGTGCACTGTACAGCAGGGTGCAAATTATCAATAAACAAAAAGAAAAGCAATTTTCCCAACACTTACCTCCAGCACAAACCTTCCCCCATCCTGAAAAACATTAACCATTACTCTCTGTACCTTGCCACTCAGTGAATTTGTAACCATTCTTCCTTGTTGTCTCATTCATTCCATGAGGTCTAAAATTGCTCACAAGTCTGTTGTATGACACTGTACCAGATGTTTTCTGGAAGCTTTGACACCACATCAACAACATTACTCTGCTCAATTCCCTTTGTTACCTCTTCAAAAAACTCCAGGAAGTTACAAGTTAAACATAATTTTTCCTTAAGAAATTCACACTGGATTTTCCTAATTAACCTGAAGTTTTTTCTGTTACTACTACCTGTATCCCAAATATTTGTTGCTCAAAGTTTTGTAATCACAGATTGTTCTGTTTGTTCTATATTTGCCTGCGTTATCCACACACTCCATTTTTGAACAAGGGCATAATATTTACATTCTCCAGTCCACTGGCACTACACCTGAGTCTAAAGACTGAAAAATTAATGCCAGAGCCTGTGAAATTACCACTCTCATTTCCATCTGTATTGCTGAATGCATACCATCCTGCTATTTTGTCAACTTTTAAGTGTTAACAGCAAAACCAGTACCTCCTCCTTACCAATTTTAAAATCTTCTGGTGGCTGAATTTACTTTGTTTCTATTTATTTAGTACTTCTGCTATGCACTCTGCCTCCATATGCAAATCCTGTTTTATGGGCTCATTCAGCCTTAATCTTCCATTCGCCACCCATTTACTATGTATATGCCTTTAGAAGATTTTGGGGTTCCTTTAATGGTAACTGTCAGTTTCTTATTCCTTACTTGCTTCTATTATTTGTCTTTTTTAACCCACTCCTCTGAACCTTCTATGTTCAACCTGGTTCTCACTTATATTTTTTGCCCGACATCTGTTGTAACCATACTTTTTCTTTTTCATCATAATTTCTACCTCTTTTTTTTCATCCAGGGAGCTCTGGATTTATTTGCCCACTTTTCTCTTTCGAGGGAATATACCTTGACTGTATGGTGCCTGAAGCATTTCTTCTTTGAAGGTATCCTATTGTTCAGTTGCTGTTTTTCCTGACAGCCTTTGATTCCAAATTATTTGACCCAGATCCATTCTTGCCCCTTTGAAGTTGGCGTCCCCCAAATTAATTATTCTTGCTCTGGATTGTTTGTAATCTGTTTCTATAATCACCCTAAACATGATTCTCCCCAAAGGTTGGGTTCGTAGAGACAACTGAATTCTGCTACAACCCTATGGCAACACTCTGGCCAATCAAATTTATCTGGCTGTTTTGAGAATTGAGATTGGCAGTTGACTGTTCTTGCTTTATCTCCACGCTATTGATGGGTCAACCAATCAGCACCCTGTTCTCATATTGTATAAAATGGTGTCTTTTATTTTCCCCAAGTCTGCTCCTTACATCCTAGTTCTGATGAGCGCAAGATGAAAAGCTTCAACTTCTAGTCTCTTTTTTAACAATGTTCTGTACTATTAAGCATTTATTTCCAAATGTTCTCTTACTGAAACTTGACTTACTTGACCCACCTCATTTCCAATAAAATGGCCTAGCAATGCTCCTTTCTTATTGGGCTGGAAACCTGTTGTAGAAAATTTTCCTGAACACACTGAAGAAATTCTTGTCCCTCTCTGTCTTTTACGCCAGAGGAAATAATCAAGTAGGCTAATAGAATGCTGGCCTTTACATCCAGAGGACTGGAATATAAGGATGCAGTTGACATGCTGCAGTTATACAAAACTCTTGTTAGACCCCACTTGAAGTACTGTGAGCAGATCTGCATCCCACACCTTGGGAGGAATATATTGGCTTTGGAGGGGGTACAACATGGGTTTACAAGAATAATACCTGGACTTCAGAGGTTAAGTTATGAGGAGAGATTTTACAAGTTAGGCCTATTTTCTCTAGAACTTATAAGGTTAGTGTTGATCTAATCAAACACTTCAAGATGTTAACAGGAAAACATAAGGTAGATAAAGATAAACTTTTCCCGCTCATTAGACATTCTAGAACTAGAGGGCATAGTTCAAAATGTAGGGCTAGATCATTAAGGAAGCACTTCTACATACAAAGGGTGGTATAGGTTTGGAATTCTCTTCCACAAATGAGAATCGATACTGGATCAGTTGTTAGTTTTAATCTGAGATAGATACATTTCTGTGAGGCAAGGATATTAAGGGATATGAGCCAAAAGTGGGTTTATGGAGCTAGGCCGCAGATCAGCAATGATCTCATTGATCAGAACCATCTTGAGGAGCTGAACGGCCTACTCCTGTTCTTATGTATTATTATTCCCAGTCTTGAATTGTTTAGATAATCAAATTTCCCTATTATGCATCTATAATTTTACCATTCCCTATAATTTGCCTGCAAATGTATTCCTCTACACTCTCCCTACTATTTTGGAGGCCTATAGAATAAACTGAGCAAAATAATTCCCCCTTTTATTGTTCTAGCCAAATAGATTCTGTCCTTGACACCTTTGGGGCTACAATGCTGTCTTTAATCAACCACATCTCCCACTTTTTATCCTTCCATTCATTTCCTGATCACCTTGTATCCAGAAATATTCAACACACAGTCCTATCCTTCCTCGAGCTAGGTCTCTATTATAGCCACAAAACATCATATTTTCTGATGGCAATTTGTGCTTATAACTCACAAATTTTGCTTAGTATAATCGTTGTATTCAACTAATTGCACAGTAACCCTGATTTAGACTTTATTATTTTTTAGCAAGATAGCTCGCAATGAACACAGTCTTGGCTCTGTTGAGGAGCAAACTCTTTGATCGGTATAAGTCCTTTCTCCCCCAGGGCTGCTCCCAATTTCCCAAGAATATAAAACACCAGCTTCCTGTACAAGGAAGGTTTTCTCACCATCCATCCATGTGCCCCATCCTTCTGTTTCTATATTCCCTTTTAGGTGGCAATGGGAGTAATTTGGTCATATCTACTTTTGAAGTCCTGGCTCGCTAATTTTCTATTTAGCTCACTGAATTCTGACTGCAGAAGGACCTCATCACTTTTTTCACCTATGTTGTTTCTATTGATGTGAACCATAGCTGCTTGCTGTTCACCCTCTCCTGTTAGGGTGCTCTGCAGCTTGCTAGAAGCTACATATATTCACACAGGGACATGTCATCTGCAGACAAAAGGAATATGCTCTGGCATTGCTCTTTATTGAACAAAACAAAAACATGGAGAACTATAGTTGGTGCAGACTCGATGGTGACGCTTTGACAATCAGAGTTAACCTGTCAACCGAACAGCACCTTTTGCTCATGCAACGTAGCTTGTAGCTTCCTTTGAAATTTGATATTCTTGAGTCTGCCCCGATTAGTGCGACATGAAGAATTTTGACAGCAGGTCTTTTTTTTTTAACTAGTTTCAAGTTCTGTACTACCTAGAGACTGTACCAATTGTTCTGACATAGCATATCTATAATCGCCAAGCAGCTATCATTTTTCCTCAGAGTTGGACCGCTAATTCGATATAAAATAGTGGTGAATCCATCATAGAATCATAGAACCCCTACAGTGTGGAAACAGGCCCTTCGGCCCAACAAGTCCACACCGACCCTCAGAGCATCCCACCCAGACCCATCCTCCTATAACCCACCTAATCCACACATCCCTGAACACTACAAGCAATTTAGCATGGCCAATCCACCTAGCCTGCAGATCTTTGGACTGTGGGAGAAAACTGGAGTACTCGGAGGAAACCCACGTAGACATGGGGAAAATGTGCAAACTCCACATTCACAGTCGCCCGAGGGTGGAAATGAACCTGGGTCCCTGGTGCTGTGAAGAATTATGGACAGTTCTGTGCTGTGAATCCTTTGTAGTTGGAAATGGTTTGTTATTACCTGAACTTAGTTCAGTTGGACTATTCCAGGCTTCCAATCTTCATTTTGAGTTACATTTGAATGCTTGGCTTTGAGGAAGTAACTTAACCCGTTGAGTCTATTTACAGGCTTGGTTTAATGACAACTGTACTGAAGCAGTGGGTAGGAAGAAAATATACTTCGGTAAATTATGTAGGTCAGCAATGAATGAATATGACAGGAATTTACTTCTTCAGGTTGTAACTCAAACCTATCTTGTTTGAAACAAAAAACTCAGCCATCCTCTGAGGTATAAGTCAAAATACAAGTCCAAATGGTGTTTATCCGAGAGGTTGAAAAAATTCAATCAATCAACTGAAAATTAGACACAAGACCAGATATGCCTTCAAGAGTTGAGTTTTAGGAAATCTAACAGCCTGGACTTTGCAACTGTTTTCGGTTCTCAAATTCCCTGTCTGATGTACCAGCTGCTCACTTTCTTCATCTATTTCAGCAATCAGCCATTTCTGTTTCATTCCACACTGCAACAGCTTGTGATCAATGTCCTCTTCAGTTTGGAAAATTGAGCATCTGACCTTATGTGGCTGAATTCGCAAGGCACCTGATTATCTGCTGAGCGATTTATACCGACATCAAAGGATTAAACAGCAGCGTCACTGAGAAAGCTTTGCCTGCCACCAGCTGGTTATCCCTTGTGGTAACTTTTTCTGATAGCTCAACTAATACTCAGGAAGTCAGAAGGCTCCACATTCGTGTCTGAATTTATTTGGTAAATCAAGACCATGTGAACTTTTGCCTTTCTGCTCAAACAGAAGTTTTTGTGTTCCCTGAGCCCATCCTCTATGGAATTGGCCTCTACTTCTAAATGGGATCATCCTCTATTGGCACATGTCATGCCTTAGAACCTACAACTCAACAGAATTAGTGTCATTTTAAACAAATAATGCATTCTTATGCCAACTCTGTAACTTCTTTTATGATATGATGCAGCCATTAAGAACCACACTCTGGATAGACATCACTCTCTTTCCCTATATGTGCTATAAGTCCAGCTATCCAGTCAAGCTTTCCTGAGTTATTAACATAGACAAGTTAGCTCAGAGTCTCCCACTGTAAAAGCTAGCATAGCTCACTCCCAGAAGAGCAGCACGATTTTGCTTCCAAGGTTGGGAAATTGATAACAGAATTATTTCTGGGTCCTGGTTTTGCCCCAAGGCTAAACAATCACAGGCTCTGATTTTCACAGGGGCTGTTGGATGGTGGGATAAGTAAAGGAATGGAAGTGAGACTGCAAGAATGCAGGCCTGATGTTAACATCCATTAGTGGCAGCCATTACTGTAGTAGCCCTTTGACTAGATCAGTGATTGCTTTACTCACGGACCAAGAACAGCAGAAGGCTTCAGCCTTTGTCAGTGCAGTCACTGACCTGGAGGTTCTTCTTGACACAGGAAGAGAGAGGACAGAGGACAACCTCTCAGAGAAGGCCTCCATTCCAAAGTATGCAGGTTGGAGAGAGCTTGCTGAGCATGCCTGCTGACAAAATGTTATTAGGAGAAACTGGGTGCGGTGAAGGAAAAGGTCCATTAGTTTGCTTTGGCAAGGAGAATTCTGTCAGACTCTCAGAACACATCCCTATGAATTCAATGTCCAGCAGACATGTCATCTAAGGAGCTTGAGGATGCACATTGCTCCTGCACATGGATGGAATCTGTGTCCAAGCTATTTACAGACCCTCAGCATTCAGAGGACATATGCCACATTTTAAAGCATTTATGTCAGAGATGCAATGTCTGGAAAGGATGCCAGGTATGCCATGGCTCACACTTCCTTTTTGCCAAATAGACAGCCAGTCAATGGCTGGGACAATCACCAAGAAGAATTAAGGATACCATCCCTCTTGGGGCACCATCATCTTCATTAGCCATCTCGGTTTCCCTAGCTGAGAGACAATCTGTGGAGTGGAGCCTAATGATAGAGGTTGTCCTACATTGACAGCAATGCAATAGACTTTGGAAGTGCTCACATTGACATGTCCACTATGAGGATGACCAACTTGTGCACCTCAGCCAAATGACCAGTCTGCCTCCACCTCTTCCAAGACCACAAGAGAAGCATCATGTAGGGATAGTTCAGAGCACAGACCATTGTATCTTACAAAGCACTGAGTAATCATTGGTTTTGTGTCATGTATAACTGCATTCTATCTAACTATCTTTAAACGCCATGTAAATTTTACACATGACACCTGGTGTTAGCAAAAGTAAAAAGGGGCAAGGGATGAAGAGGAGCAATAGTCCTTGAACAAGGGCAATTAAACCTCTGGATTGATATGCTTCTAATATTGGCAGTAAACATGTATCGAAGCCAGACAGCATTTTCAATGCCAGTGTTCTCAAAAGCAATTTAAAATAAGTCCCAGACCTCACTGTCCTGCTGTATTAGAATGGTTCAGCTGAAATACGCCTACATCAGATGTCAGTATCCTGATGAGACCCTCAAGTCCTGTGCCAAGCTTGGCCTAGCCACCATACCATGCAGGCAGGCACCTCTGTGAGAAAACAGAGTTCATGTTTCGAGCCCAGTGACCCTCCTTCCAAAGAAGCATAATGCTGGACTCAAAACATTAACTCTGTTTTATTTCAACAGATGCCGTCAGATTGAGTGAGTTTCTCCAACAATTTCTGTTTTTCTTTGTTTCAGAGCTCTAGCATCCACAGTTTGCTTTTGTTTTATATCACCTCTGTGTCCTGCTGCTTTCTACTCCTGTTTATCTTCCTCTTTGGCCTCCTGCTCTTGCCCCCACACCATCCTCTAATGAGTTGTGTCATTCCAGAGGCTCACCCTTTTTAAGGTCCACACCCACCTGGATGACATGTTACGAACAGGGCAGCAGATAACCACAAGGACCACAAGCCTAACAGGAGTATGCTGCTGGGCACTACCCATTGGGTTGAGAAAGGAGAACCGTCACATTTTGAAGCCTAATGGTCTGTTTCATGGTGGTACCTGGAAGCAAGATTTGGCTGTAGCACTTCTGTGGCTGTGTCTTGGGATCCTGTAAAGGGATGAGTAGTCACAGCTTCAAGGGATATCCCTTGTCACCTGGAACTGATCTGCAGAGTTTGGGGGTTGGGATGAAGAGCAGGAGCAGCACGGACTGCAGGAGGATGCAAGGGCCATGGTGGATGAAAGGAACATGAGCACAGACATGGTGCTGGTGTGTTCATGGTGTACTGATGGTGGGGGAGTGGAAGTCCTTGGTTGAACTCAGCTGTCAGCTGCTGGGTACATTAATAGCCTCATCTGTGTAGAATTGAATATTCTGCTCAGCTCTCACAGACAGGACATCTGTGATTTGCAAGGTGCAGTGTCAGCAACCTCTACCAAAACACCACCAAGATTCACAGCAGACTGATGGAAGGAACAGGAGGCAAAGAAGTTCAAGATAACAGTGAATCCAATAGAGATCATTCACGATGAAGTCATGATAAACTTTTTGAACATTGACCTAGAAAATCACTTTTAGCATCAGTTGTTCAAGAGTTCAATGTAACCTAACTGGATGATTAGATCCTCTGCTGAGAGTGCAGCTACTGTTGTCTACTTGCCCTCGTCTCTTTCTCCTGCTCTCCTTAGAGCCATGATGCATGGGAAGTTGCTCCTCATTGCCACCAGAGCTGAAATCTGAGAATCGTGATGCCATTGCCAGATGTTGCCTTCCTTGTGTTCCAGTGGCCTCCTAATTGTGTTTTAAACCTTAGCACCTCCTTCCTGACAGCACAATACCAGGAGGTTACTGGTCCCCCGCACTGCCTAGGTGTGCATTGACTCCTGTCTCTGCTACTTATATATATTAGATGTTAACTGTGCGATAAAGGCCAGGACCGCCTCCCAGCTTTAATCTTTTTTATGAACCCACCTGAATCATTGAGATAGTGAACATGGGCTGCCTACTGTCTTGCTGACTCCTCACATGCAGTTATGATGAGACCAAGCATGCAGTCATGCACCCCAACAAAATCTCAATGTGAACTTATCTGCACACTGGTGGACTCTTTAATGAATTCAATTTGACTCATTTGGGAACTGGCCATGTTCTTGGGGTGTCCTTCACCCTACCATGATGAAACTCACAGACAGTGGAATAACACTGAGAAATTGGCACAACCTCTGGTGCTGTATTTTCATCACTCACCTGCTTTTGTTCCCACTCCTGGTGGGAACAAAATATCAGGTCCCAGGTGTCAATAAAGCTTGCTCCTGCTAATAGCCTATCCATGATTTGCATAGTTGCAGACTCTTCCAAACCTGGTTACTACTCCCGAGGAAGACAAAGCACCTCAGGTAAAACTGCAAATCTTTTTTAAAAATCTGTAAAACACATACAAAGTTAATAAAGAGAAAACTCCAGATTATTGCAACATTCTTATCAAGTACCCAGTGAAATTATGAATTGAATGTGTGACTTTCTCAGAGGATACAACATGTATCATGATAAATGAATGTTCATCTTTTTAGAAAAGCATCTATTCAGGAGGCCTTGAAGGAGATGTGAATGTCTCCAATCTATTTCTCATCATTATCAACAGACAACTTTTCACTCTTTACCTGTAAGCCATTGAAAATAATTTCGCTTTTTTTTAGTGACAATGTTGTTCTATATGAATTGTTTAAAATAGTTTGGGTAGCATCTTTACATAAAAAGAAGAATTTCATGATGCCTTTTTGTTCTCTCCCAGCAATGTTGTGAAGCATGCATGCTCATTACTGTTGCCTGTGGCTACACCCTGTTGTCAACCTCTCTAACATATCACACCAACAAATCTGCATAGCCAGTTTTCTTATCTTGCCAGAAACCTCTGTGATCCTCACATACGCAGGTGATATCCTGCCAAAATTCTACTCATTTAAGGCTGGAAAGTTAGCTCTTTCATAATACAATGAGCTAAGGCTGAGTGCATTTAGATGCTGAGCTGTGTATAATTACATTTTGTTTGGGATTCAAATTGGGAAAGAGGCAGGAAGACAGGTGAATATACCTGATCAGCAGTGTGGCTGTGTGAAACTGCATGCATTTGAATCTTTACTGTTGTTGTACAGAAGGGGGCCTGTACATCATTCCTGCTATTGAGTGGACGTGACTTTTCAACTATAAGAAACCAAGGTCTGAACAGATCTCATGGTTTATAACAATATCACAACTAACAAAGAGAATTAAGTGTACTTCAATTTTCCCTAAGTATTGATAAATTAATATACACCCAACGTAAATCATATGCATTGCACTCAGTTCAAACCCTCTCATTCAGTTAATTTTAATTTAAAAATTGGTTGAAGGGAAAATAAATTCTACATAGTAAACAATATCATTAGTTAGAGAATTTTGTTTTTGATATGAATCATTTTCTTTCATTTTACCTCTATTCAGTACAAATCTTGGTTCAGTTTCTTGTATAACCTGCAATCCCAGCCTTTCAGGCTGAATCATTTGGTTTAATCTTCTGTAGGTTTTCTCCACACTACTCCCCACCAAAGAATTGCAAAAAGGTTTATTCTTCTCATTATGCCTCTTGTTCTCTTTTTTACACAGGCCTTTCATTAAATATATGTTAAAGTTCTATACTCTTATGACAAATGTCTGACCACCTAATTCTATTAAATGATTGCAATGAAATAAGGACCTGCAAAACTGATGGTCCAATTGAAATTCATGAATCCGAGTAACTAAACTATTAAATACTGTTTTATTTAATTTATTGTAATAATAATATATTATATAAAATAAACAAATCCCATTTGTTTTAAGTCAACCTAAAAACAAAATTGCTCATTAAGTCCATTATATTCCTTTACAAAGAAAATGAATTGTTTTCCCTTTTCCCAAGAATTGGGAATCACACTAATGTCAATTGTCAGACTGCAGTAAGGATAAGTGTGTTGGTTATGAATAGTTTGGTGGCCATTAAAATCTACTGCAAGCTGATGTCCAACTCTTCTTTTACCAGTAGTGATAGGGGATCCAGCCTCAATAGTCACACGACTGTGGTGTAGTGTCAAACTAATAATGCTGTTGCTTTCCCCATCTTAATGTCCAGACTGCCAGAAAACATTGATGTACAACAAAATTAGACTGCCAAATTCAGTATCTTCCTTATAAGCTGATACAAGATTGGGTGTCCTCAACTAGACGGCAAGGAAATTGATAGTGTCCCTCTAGACTGTTGGGCATAACAATAACAATTTTGTTGATGCAGCGCCAGCTACAGATGCCAGAAGCTGTGATGGTGGGAAACTGGGTAGTGTGATATAGAAGATGAAGTTGCATATTTTACAGAGAAACCTGATGTGATCCAAATTAGACTAAATTTGTGTCTTTGTGAATAAACTTGAAATGGTCTAATTAGAGTCACTATGGGTTTGCATTCACTTAAGTGCACATCTCTGGTAATTTCACACATGGTTGTCAATGGAAATCTGAATGACTAGACAAATTAAATAACATCTCAACTTTTACCACCTGGCTACTTTCAGACAGCCTAATTAAAATGAATAGATATGCAGCTATTTCAATTCCTGCATTATGATTTTATTAAAAACTATTTTTGTTAACTACATCTTCTAGTTTAATTACATGTGACAGAAAGACATTGAGAGAAAGTTTGTCAATGCCAGTGTAAATGTGGGTTGCAATTCATTGTAGAGGGGTTTGTAAATAGATAATTCTGGAGTCAGGATGCCTTATAGCATTACTTAGAAGAATAAAAAGTTCAAGTGGAGGATGTTTCTGATATTAGAAATAGCTCTAGGTGGTCAGCTGCTAAGATCAAGCCACGAATGAAGATATCCAGATAAGTTTTATTTGTAAGATAAAATCAGTTAGTTCAAATTAATGTGGCAAGATTTTTGAGGTATAAAAAGTTGTGAGTAGTTAAATTTGTGAGATTGAATGGTAAAATCACCTTCCAAGTCCAGGTTCTTCTCTACTGTAAATCCATGTTCAAATCTCTCCAATCAGATTTCAGCTCTGATGCATTGAAACATAAGGTATGTAACATAGAATCAGGCCATTCAGCCCAATGGTCCAGTACGTTTATGGTCCACTTAGTCTCCTTCTATCATCTAAATCTATCAGTGTAACTGACCATACTTTCTTGTATATTCATATAACTTGCTCTATTTCCTAGCATCTACATGATACACTTCAAGCACCCTCTGTGGTAGTAATTTCCATATTTTCAACCCATTTGAATAAAGAGGTTCTTTCTGATTTCCTTAAGGCTATCTTGGTGATTATCTCTACTGGCCTCAAAGAAGAGAAAGCATTCTTTCTATATCCACGCTTAACAGTCCTAACCAATGACATAAAAAAAAAATTACTGGAAAAATTCAGCAGATCTGGCAACATCTCTGGAAAAAATAGAGTTAATTTTTCAGCTCCACCTATCGTTTACTCCTACCTCCTCACCCACCCCATTTTCAGCATACATACCAACCTATGTTTAGCAACAATCAGTTTTGTAGAGGGGTCACTGGACTCAACACATTAACTCTGCTTTCTCTCCACAGAATTTGCTGAGTTTTTCAGCAATTTCTATTTTGTTTCTGGTTTCTAGCATCTGCAGGCCATTGGTTTTTATGAACAACATCCTTCAATTACCAAAGTACACTTTCCTAATCCTACTCTCTCATTTTTTTGACATCCAAGCCAGTGAAAAAATGGTTTACACATTGCAAAGCCGCTGAAGTCTTCTGTGGTTCATTTAAGTTGCTGTGTAAGGTGTTATTGTAGTAATTTTGGTTGTAGTACTGATGGTACTTCCACATCTGGAACTGGGATTCCAAACTAACTCAGAATGATAGTATGAACATCTACTCTGCCATTTAGATGTGTTTTATAACCATTTTGCTCAAGAACTATGCATGTTCTTGAAAGGTGGCCTGTGTGGCCGATGCAATACTTCCATTGCAATCGTTCCCAATGAGTTTCAAAATGGGATGATAGAAGTACTAAAAAAATATGGTGGGCAGTCATGGTGACCTAATGTTTCAGCATACTTAGTTATATACGAGGACATCAACTTATAAATAGACATAGAAAGGTTAGATACTTAGTTATATACGAGGACATCAACTTATAAATAGACATAGAAAGGTTAGATAAATTTTGCAAAAACAATGGTAGATGGAATTCAGTGTGAATTAGAGAAAGAAACTTAACTGTTTCTTAATGGGGGAAACTAGCAGATATGCTGGAGTAATTGGATTTAGGTATCCACATACATGCAAAATTGAACATCAGTTTACAGGAACATAAACAATTTGAAAGACATTTTTACAATGGCCAAAAGTGAAGATATTTTCTTCTTCATTGTACATTGCATTGACCAAACATCACATGAACTAGTGGTTTCAGTTTTGTGCAGATATTTGGGAGAGTAATTTAGCTTTGCCACGGGGATAATATAGGATGACAGCAGATTTTAAACTGTTAAATTGTTGGTCATATCTTATCTAATTAGATTGTTTTAAAGGATTTCTGATGCAGGTAGAGAGAAATTTTGGTGAAACCAGAACAAGTCACCATAATCTTACAGCTGGGCCATTTTGGAGTGATGGCAGGCAACTTCTTTATGCACAAAGGATCATGACTTAGAGAAGCACCATCCAATTTTATGTTAGATTGACTTCAGTTGGAAGTAAAATTGTTTGGGTGTTTAAAATGTGCCGGTAATCTAATTCCACTGATTCTCTGCTAGGTATGTTAACGATTCCCTTATGCAATCACATTACCTGGGTCTAAACTATGTGTGAATACAGACCCACAGAAATGTGGTTGGCCCTTAGCTATTTCTGAAATGGCTTATCAGTTCAAAGGTGATTTTGGATGGTCAACAATTGCTAGCCTTATTGGTGATGTCACCGATCCATGAAAGAATAAAGAGAGAGAAAAAAACAAGAGGCTAAATAAACACAGGAAATATAATTTAAAGAATAGGAACTGATGTGATCTAGCCTCTGGTCCAACTCCTTTGTGCAGTTTTAATCTTTTTGAATGGCACTAATGAGTCTACCACTCTAGGTGTTGTTATGCTTTGGTGCCGTTATCAGAGTTACTCTATCTGAAAATAATTCCTAATTTTGATTTGAATTTCTCAAATCTGTGGCATGAACATTTTCTTAATAAAAGAAGTTCATCCTGTTGTTTTTAAATTTAAAAGAAAACTTAGAAATGTTTCCAGCTTCAAAATTATTGGCAAGAAAGGGAGGCATACGAAGGTAAGATATTTTTAACAAATTTTTAACAACAAGTATTAAAAAGGGCAAGAAAGGATGAATAAATAGAAAGACAAGAATAGGAAATAGATTCAAATGAAAGGTAAATAAGGAACCATGGGGTGAGCACAATTAAAATGTTTCAAGTCATTTTTAAAACATAGTGACTTGGATGTTTGACTTTGGTAGAATACACTTATTAAAGTCATATTGCTTTAACTTTATTATTGTAATATTGATGCTTATTGGAATGAGTGTGGCACCAGAATAAAATTTGGACCAAAGAACCAGGAAATCACTGAATCCAACTATATTCAGGGTTAATGCAAATAATTAATGGAATCCCTACAGTATGGAAACAGGCCATTCAGCCCAACAAGCCCACACTGCCCCTCCAGAGAGCATCCCACCCCAACTCAATCCTCTATCCTGCATTTTCCCATGTCTAACCCACTTAACCTAAACATCCCTGGACAACATGATTAATTCAGCATGGCCAATCCACCTACCCTGCACATCTTTGGACTGTGGGAGGAAACTGGAATACCCGGAGGAAACCCACGCATGAGGAGAATGTGCAAACTCCACGTAGACAGTCGCCCAAAAGTGGAATCAAGTCCAAGTTCCTGGTACTATGAGGCAGCAGTGCTAACCACTGAACCACCTTTGCTTTATTTTCATGACAATTTAACTTTGTACTTCACAAAAAAGCATACTACTGCTTTATAAATTTGCAGTAAATTGGATTTCACTGTCATAACATAGTAACTCAAGAGAATTAACAGACATTATAATACTTGGTAACTTGCAAGTAGAGCCCCTAACTCTTTACTACACTACTAAAAGGTTCAATTGAATGATCAGCTCCAGTGCATGTCGGTTGTTTTGCAAGTAAACTGTGTTGGCCTCAAATAACCTTTTTCACTGTTTATTGTTATGATCCCAGATCAGACCACCACTGATTCTGGATAAGATCATCAAATTATTTTACAATCTGATTAGCCTTTATTTTTCGAGTAGAGAAAAGGTAAGATCCAGGGGACTTGTGACAAGAATAAAGCCACAAGATTCAATTGTTTGGATCAAACAAAAATACTTTACTAAACAATGTTAGAACAGTAATATTATCTATAACACATATAAAACTTATTTCTAACACTCAGCATTTATAGATAGTAAACATTTGTAATAAACCACAATTAGACATCAAATTGTAAATGCTAAAAAGGCAGATTCCATAGATTTCTCAAGTAACTGTCAGATATCAATGACATGGTAAGTCATCAAATTTCATTCAACTTCACTAGGGATTACAATTCATCACTTCTGCAGATTTGGTCTTGAAATTCTCCCTCAAGATTTACTCTTACATGGATAGCCTCAATGACTGCTCCTGTTCTGGTCTCTTTTCCTGATCTATGCTTCCCTGGACTCTGAAATTGTATTCCAGTACTCACTCATGTGCAAAACTGCAGCTTTTCATTGATAGCCAGCTTTACTGAGTTAGATCTACCTCAAGATGTTTTATTTCCTGAGCACCATCTTGCTCGGTTACGTCAAGC
Source organism: Rhincodon typus (assembly GCF_021869965.1). Classification (NCBI taxonomy): domain Eukaryota; kingdom Metazoa; phylum Chordata; class Chondrichthyes; order Orectolobiformes; family Rhincodontidae; genus Rhincodon; species Rhincodon typus. Next base: position 22,820,038 of record NC_063351.1, on the reverse strand, counting down.
AAATACTGCTTAAAAACGTTTCAACACCCACTCTCTCAGCTGCACTGAATCATTAATGCTTACCTGTTTCTTCTAAACCCCTCTTAGCTCCCTCTAACCCAGAGCCACTGACCTTCCAACTTTCTCAGCTCTACAGGACTTCTTCTGACTTCTGATTCTAACATTTAATCAAATCTAATTCCTAGAACTTCTTCCTGACTTCTAAAAGCACAAAGCCATACTCCTTACTGAGTCCCCTGTATAGAATTTATCTAGTTCAACTGCCATCTCAGGAATACAGCTGGGCCATGTTGAGTGGGTTCTACTAACACTATTATGTCAGATCCAAGGGCAGATTCGGACACAAGTTCCTGGAATTTGAGTTCAGTTCTGAGGAAGAGTCACCGGACGTGAAACATTAACTCTGTTTATTCCTTCACAGATGCTGCCAGACCTGCTGGGCTTTTCCAGCAACTTTGTTTTTGTTCTTGATTTACAGTATCCACAGTTCGTTCAGTTTTTATTGACCATGTAGGATGACTGGAGCAGGAAATTGTAATAGGAGATTAATACACTTCATTTTCAACACCTAAGATTAGGTCTGTAATTGATGTAAATCCACCCATGTATCCAAGGCATCTGAAAGTTTTCTACTATCTGGTCCAGGATTTGAAATGTATGACTTTCAGCCTTATTGAGCTGGATTTCAAGATCCAGCCTATCTAAGAGTTTGGTTTCCAGACAAGGATGATGGATTTGGGGATGAACTAGAGTGGGAGAGATGGGAGAGCATGAATGTACTTGGGCTAATGGTGTGCTAAGCAGCTAACTTCACCTTATTTGGTAGACAAACAG
>NC_063351.1:22728031-22818804 GCF_021869965.1 Rhincodon typus | reverse complement strand
GACTGAAGAAGGGTAATACCTGAAACGTTGACTGCTCCTTTCCTCCAGATGCTGCCTGGCCTGCTGTGTTCTTCCAGCCTCCTGTTTGTCTATCTTGGATTCCAGCATCTGTTGTGTTTTTTGTCTCTAAATAAGTCTTTTACCTTATTTGGATTTGGCAATATTTTGATGTGAATTTATATACAATTTCATCTTGTTTACAAATTAGTTTATTCCCTTTTTATATCAAAATAAATGATATTAAATTAAATAAAGGCAGTACATCTAAAATAGAATCTCCATCTTTCTCTCTGTCCCATAGTTATTAACTTCAGGCTCTGTCTGCCTCTTTTGAACTCCCGTTCAGTGACGCCTAAACTGTTTTGAGTCACCTATTCAAAAGAATGCAATAAGCCCTTTTACTATTAAAGGACAGAATTGAATGCTGCCACCTAGGAACCCTTGAACTGAGCGTGCTCTGAATGCTGCATTTTGTAGAGAAAGCTGACTTCCCTTTGTCAATTCAATGTAAAGAAAACAGATTTCATCGCAATATGAAAATACCATTACTCTGAAGTCACTGTGCACACATTCACTAAAAGACAACACAATTACAACACAATACAATTACATAAAATATAATTATTCATATTTATGACATGTTTTACATTTATAGAGTTGAGACCATTTGTATGGCAGCAATTGTATCCTTCATGGCTGTCCTGCTGTATGTGGTCAAAAATGGGTAATGAGAACAATATATAAAAGGTTTAGCTATTGTTATGATTTCAGCAACTTTTCTATATTTATTACTTCATACTTTTCCTTACTATCCTGTACGATATAACTAATTAATCTTGAAACATGATTAATCATTAATTTATGAACAAATATGGTACTACCATTTGAACTAAGTAGTTCCTTTGAATTCACATGTGCAAGTAAAACCATAACAGATTTATTTCAACTGCTTCACACAATGCATAAATCTCTACTGATGACATTACTTTCAACTGAAGTCCCTCATGTTAAATTAGAAAATATTGCTGCGTCCTTCTTACATGCCTGGCTATCTTTCTCCATTTTCTTCTACTACACATTCTGTCATAGCTATGTCTTGTGTAATGAACATATTATATTCATACGCTCCAGCTACATTTGACATAACACAGTTTCTAATGGTGTTTTGTAATTATATTCTCAACTGTGTCAGTTTAAACAGGGCTACAGAAGAACACTTATTTTTAAAACATGTTTTCTTATAAAAGTAACATGGATCTTCAGTTAATACATGATTTTGTAACGTAACACATGCTATCAAAAATATTTGACAACATCAAAGGTGTATGCAGCGATGCTCATATTAGACAGATCTGCCCTGTATATTAAAGTGATTGTAATTGCGTGATGGGTACAATCAGAATGTTCTAAATGTTTGTGAATTGCAGCGTGGCAAGCACTGTATTAGATAACAGCAACAAATGCTTGTTGAGTTTCCTTAAGATACTCATGTCTGTATTCTCATCAAGTAGCTCTGATGTCAATCTTGTTTTTGGACTTGGAATAGAGATGCACACACTATGGATCAGAAATTATATGTGCTCACCATTGTTATGGAGCAAATCAGTCAGGAACATCTGGCATCTGCATATTCATACTTAAATGTTAAATCCTGAACTTGCTATTTTAATTATGCTGTTATTTCACAAACTAAATTTTATAGTATCTCAGCACTCAATCACACATAATGGCATGTAGGTGTGCTATATACTTACTAATCATGACAGGAAATGTCAGAGCCCATTCTTGTAAAAGCAAATTAATTTCTAATGAAGTAATAATGCTTAATTACTGTCATCAATGACACTGGAACCCAAAATTTACTTTTTACAAGCTTATAGTCTCATTCCTACAGTTATTACTATTATTGAAGGTATTCTAAAAATTAAATTTTAAAACATTTCTAATCTTACCTGTCTCTCTATCACAACTTGGTCGTGTTCTCCCTCTCTTTATTTCACTTTCCATAAATGATTTCATATTAAATTAAATATTTAAAGTTATACCCCCTGGTTAAGGCTCAGCATGCCTCAGGAAGGATTCTTCAATAGCAAACAGGCAGCGTTCTCATCCTGCCCTTAATTCCAAGATCCCAAATGGAACGTGCTGCACTAGGCTCTCCATCACTGAAAGTTATCATGCAGAGTGCATATAGGGTGAGTAGACAGTGCAAACTGGCAGTAAACAGTTGATGTTGACCAAAAAATTTCATGGGATTACATCCTACGGAGCTCTGCTGGATTTACTCATAACTTGGTAAAGTATTCCTTTCTTTGACATATCTGCCACTTGTCCTTAGACTGCACTAAAAGTTGGACATATTCAATGATGTCAACTTAGGGAATGTATCATTGTGATGAAAAGAGTAAGATCTTTGAACCAGTGAGTGGTAGACATTCCTTTCTTGTTGTGGAGTTTTGAGCCCAGAATGATAGTCAAGATGGCTTCAGTATTACAAAACAGAAAAAAATGGAAGGTACTGCAAGCATCAAAAGTACAAGCAGGACAATGCCCATTACTTATTTATTTAGCTCTATGACCATACTTTTGCAAAGAACATTTTTGGAACATTTAAAGATGCTTCATTTGACAAGTCATATTATGATAACTTTGAAAGCATTTTTCGCAAAATACCAGAAAATTATACATGATACTATCTACCGTCGCACAATTTTTTTAATATGAAAAGGTTATGCAATTGACAAAGAGTTTGTAGAGTCAATAAAGTCATCGAGTGTTCATAGTTTAACTGTGTTGTGAGCAGTTAACATAACAAAACTGAGTTGTTAATAATGATTTAGCAATTCACAATGCAACCATTGAACCCTATTGTGACCAAGAACTACAACAACTTGAAATGCAGTTTGGGGACAGGAAACATTTTTCAATGCTATATAGAGAAGATTCCAATCTTAGCAGCTCATGAGGAATAACAAGATGTCAACATATTCAAGTTTGCTACAGTGTTTATTATTGTTCATGGATCTAATATGGGTTTCCAGCAAACCACCATAGAAAATCATCATTACATTACATGTTTCATTCAGAAAAGTGTCAATGTTTTGTCTGTATTTATTCTCTCAGCTAATGCTGTATATGCTACTTGTGAGCACAAACTCATAAAAAGGTTAGCCAGAGTACATTATCTGATGAACATATATTTTAATTAAATAATGAACTTCCCAATCTCTAATCAAATTAACTACTAAACCTTATACCTAAAACAGCTGCAATTACATTCTACTGCTTAAAATTCATTTTGATTTAATCCTGGTTCCCAGCCTCTATTTCATTTGTACAGTGTTAATTTCAGAGGCCCCCGGTCATACTCCCACTATGAACAGGACAATAAGAGACAAGGTAATAATGGTAATCAATATTATTAAGAAACTAAAACCCGTGATAAGACACAATATTGACATTGCTAATTCTGCTTAAATCCCTGCTGTCAGCAGTTCAATTTTTTGACATTCACTCTCATTCGTAGCTCCCCACAGTCTCAGTGTATATTTCAGTTATAATATAAACCTTTACGATTCTAAAAAAACTACAATGCTGATGGTGAATACAATCTATAGATAAACAATTTTTTTATATTAGAGAATGTATCACCATTATTTAAACAATGATTTCCAAAAGCTGCCACATCACAATACATTAACAATTGCATTTTTAAAAGAATTCTTTCCCCTCCCTGTGATACAGCCCCAGAGAGGGTCAGGGAAACCTTTCTATAATGGATCACTGAGCCCTTTTTATCCATTGGTTGCTAATTCCTTATTACTGATGAGGCCAATCTGCAAGTTTCACATTGTAGCTGATTGTAATAAATTATCATTTATTCAGGTTTTTAATGACTTAAACATACATTAAACCAGGCTATCCTGAAAATTAGGGGTAAATTATTTCAAAAATGTAACTTGTTCAATATAGAACCGATACTATTTTTAAATAAAGAAATATTTCTATCCTTTGTATATTCAACAAGGCGTCCATTTGTGTTTTTTCACCTATACATAAACAATTGCAATATAAATGTCAAAGTTGATTAAATGCTCCTTGAATTAAAAGTTACAGCGCCATATCATAATAAAAAGCTTTGTGAGGCAGTTACTTATTTATATCAAGACTCATTTTCCTTCTCTTCCCAATGTAAATTTTATTCTGGAATAAATATTCATTTGGTAAAAAGGAACAGATAAACTCAAACATAGGCAGATGAAATGAAATAGCAATCATGTATTTATAATTTGTGGCAATGTTTAATAGTGACGTAAATGTTCTGGTGGAATCTTTATTCTGAAAAGCATCGCTTTGAATGTTTAATTAGACAAAATTAAAGTCACTTGGCATTGAGTATATAATTTATTTCCAGCTCTTCCCCATCTGGAAATAGTATAAATGTGAGGGTTTTGGATCCAAGTTCAGCCAAGATTACCAAAACACAAATGGGACAGATCACAGGGGTGTCATTTTCTCAAAACGTGGAACCAAACAAGTCGTCTGCAAGCCAAAAGGGAACAGAAACTACTCAGGATGAATGCCAGATCTGCAGCCACCCTCCTTCTACCTTTCCAATTCTCAGCCCTGCTTAATTATGATTAATTGCTGCATGGATAATCAGATACAGCTTCAAAGGTTGGCGATGACAGTCCAAGGACACCGGGGAAGAAGCAAGGTAAGTATTCATGAGGAAACCAGGTCTCTTCTTCAGCCTGTAACCTCTCTTATTTTAACATTTCCAAATAGAATTAATAAGAACATTATATGGTTCAGGCACTTAGGGAATAGATTCGACTGCACAATTCTATTGCTGTCATTTTTAGAGCTCATGTCAATAATTTCATGTTTGCGTGCCTTTCTCTGAATGACAGCAGTTTTAACTTTCTGTTTTATGTTGCTGCTTTCTGGGTGGCAAAGCACGATCAGAAAATAAAAAAAAATCAGCTGAAGGTTGGTCTCATGTAGTAGCTTGGATTAATGGACTGCAATTTTTCCCCACCTCCCCTTTTTATTTCCTGTGCTCAATTCAGCACAAGCTATGAACCTTGTATTTTTTTTACTTGCCAGCCTTCCTCTCTATTGAAATCCCTTTGGCAAAGGCATTGATCATACTATGCCATTTCCAACTGAACAAAACTGCTAGACCTAGTTCAACTCTTGGTATTACTAGGGGGCAAATCCCTAGGTTCCAGGCGCCAGTATTTCTACTTTGGCTCCAATCCCAGTATTGTTCCCTTCGTTACATACCAAATTGCCTCTCAACCAGTTAATGTCTGCTATGGGAGGTCTGCTGATCCAAGGCCCTGTGCTGGACTTTAAAGAATCCAAAACACAACCATTCTTGGACAAAAGTTTTTTTTTACTTACATACAATTCAATTAAATGTTATGCAATGAGCCAGTCAATTCGAATAGTTCGTCCTTAACTGAAAATTGCATGAAAGCTGAAACCAAAAAAAAACATACTGTTATTTTGAAATTACATTGATTTTAAGCTTCATTATTCACAGAATTTTTCATTTTTTGAATTAACTGTTAAAATATAGATATAAAACTATAACATTAAGAAAAATTGAAAGCTAACTTCTGATGACGTACAGATATATGAGACTATCATTTTCTCTCAATTGGTGAAGATCACCTGTTCTATACATTTTGCATATCTGCATGTGTTTTGTATTCTGCATCAGAATAATACAGTAATGCACTTGAAAGGATAAAAAAAAACTTGTAACAAGTGCAGTGCCCAATAGTTTTCAATACGTTGTTTCCATAGCATAGTCGGAAGTAAAAAACATACTTAAAAATTGTTTCAACACACTTTTCATTGAGAAGATGACCAGGATTTTTGCAGCAGAATTCAATTTTAAAAGTGCAAGGTTTTCATGCTCACACTGTTGACTTCAGGTCCTTATTTCGGGGTATTTTGCCAATCACACAACCAAGAGTCAAGATAAAACAGCAGAAGTAATGAACGTAACCATATTGAGCTTATCTTGCATATGTTTATGGTGTTGTTCATTTATTTAAACTAGATCATAGTCTGCTTTTTTGTTACTTATCCTCCTATAAGTTACATTTCCCTTCACCACTGTTTTCTGGTCCAGGCTGGTAGTGTTTCAGAGTTCCTGTCAATCCCGATACAGACCTGCTTTCAGAAATTGAGTGAGTAAAGTACTAAGCTGACTGATGTCCCACTTGCCCTCCATTTTTCCCCACTTTCTATGTAAAAGCACCTCATATGGTAAAGTTCACATTCCAGCATTTTATACCATGTAGCTATACATTCCTAAAATCAACCTTCTGTGGAAGTCTTAAATGGCTTCATAACGGTTGCATCAAGTAGACATTTTAAACAAGGTATTTTATCTTGATCTTACCCACTAGGTAAAATATTTTGATGAAAGAGCCCTATCATGTAAGGTAATTAAAAATAAGGCTAGTTTTTCAACCCACTCAGTGGTTACCATTTTGTCAATTATGCGAAATGGTGGGCTGTGTTAGCCTGGATCATTATCGAATGAGATACGAACTAATAAATACTCCTCCTCTAGAAAATATAGCACATCTCTTGTTAAAACTCCTTCCCTGACCATTATTAAATTAAAGAAACATGAAACTCCTAATAGCCCTTCACCTTGTCTTTTTGTTTGTATAGCAGAGCATAATTTATGCTAAATGAGTTTAAAATTCCTATGCAAAGTACACATTCACAAATGCCACAGAATCAGTTCATCAAAAACCGCTAATTCATTTACATTCATTATGACATACTAATTTACTATATGCCAAATTACAGGCTTCAAAATTAGGAAAAAATTACATGCAATTACTGGAACTGAACAACACCTTAAAGATGTACAAGATAAGCTCAATTAGTTATCATAGCATTTAACAAACTGGTATTTGTTGTGCGTACACTTCGAAATTTTTATAGCCTATAAAGCTGGTCTGAAGTCTTCAGAAGTGATGCAGCCTTCACCTTTAGACATAATCCTTGTGTGAAAGTATTTGAAAAATATTATTTTAGTATAATAAACAAAGGTCATATATTTATGATTGATGTTAGCACTGATGTCATCACATTCTTGCAACCCATGCATTTCAACTTCATGTTTAGTTTAAATGTAGGAATGTCTGTGGAGCCAGTGTTTGTGGAGTCATAACATACTTAATCCCTATTTCTTATAAAACTTTAAAAAACTAAAATGTTTGCTGCTGTGAATTGAATTATAGGCTGGACCCATAACATAAATTCAAATGGTGAGGTCATTCATAATACGATGTGTTGTAAGGGAATTTCATTATGTTTAAAAGAATGTAAAATGTGTCAATTTGATTCAAATGGGAAGTATATTAAAACCATTCTTGATGTTCCTGTGTAATAAATCTTCAACAGTCTTCTGTAAAGGATTCTGGAAATCCATAGGGAATCTAGCGTTATGACGGTGATGCATACTGAACTGGAAAATTTTTGTTGTTGAAATTTACCATGTGGGAAAATAGACAATTAAGGACATAGAACCACACTGCAATTTGGTGAATGACCTCTATTGCATATATAACATGCAATAAGTGTAGCTGCATAATTCTTATCATTAATGCAGTTTGGTTCTATTATTTCCTTCTTTACATTCTTTAGCTTTATCACATTAATAGTGTTAAATTTCCTATATTGCAACTTTTATAAAATCTGATTTTAAATATTTAATTAAAGGGAAAATATCGTTCCATAGATCAATGATGGCATAAATACATATTTTGTCTACTACAGACACAATTTTTTTAACCAGTTTCAGCAAATGTTAGATGACCATTAAGGCACAAGATGTTTTCACTAACTTTGTTTTACTCCTCATTCATGAATGATGCTTGTATTGTCATATGGATTAACAAAATCAATGCAATACATTGAAAGAGTAAATATAATAAAATAAATTTACCATTTTTAAATATTTGCATTTAATGGATTCTCTTTAATGAACTACTGTAGTTATCAATTAAAAAAAACAGAATATTCAGACTCCTGAAAGATTTGCAAAATAAGGCTCAGAAAAGTTATGTTAGACTGAGCACTCAGTGTTCTGTCTGCTTTTTTCTCATAGCAAGTAATAGCTTGCAAGGTCCATGTAGATCACCTCTCGTCAGAACATGAAATACAAACACCAAGATTTACAAACTGATGAAAATAATATTGAAGCTGGCACAAAAGCATCAGTCAAGGCACAAAATAGTAGTGATGAGTGGGGAAAGTTAGACGAGTAGCAAATGGAGTAAAGTGCTCTAGAGACAGAGTTGAATCATTGCTTGTGAATATTTCCATTGTGTTATTGAGGCGCAAGTATCTGTGCTCCAGGATGATCATAACAGCTTCAACTCCCTTCAAGAAAGGTTCCTTGCAACCATGAGAAAAGGATTGAGAGAACTCAGAACTCTATTTTCATATAGATCAAGGAAGATAGGAGATTCCATCTGTTCCTGTTCTCCTTGTACTGGTACCAGAATACGATCCTTAATAATAAGGGGAGCTGATCTCCTCATGGTATTATCGCTGAATTGTTAATCCAGAGATCCAGGTAATGTTCTGGGGACCTGTGTTTGAATCCCATCATGGCAGATCATGGAATTTCAATTCAATAAAAATCTGGAATTAAGAATCTAATGACAACCATAAAACCATTGTTGGAAAAAGACCAAATAGTTCATTAATGCCCTTTAGGGAAGGAAACTGCCATCCACTTACCTGGTCTGCTCTACATTTGACTCCAGACCCAAAGCAATGTGATTAACTCTTAACCGCGCTTTGGGATGGGCAATAAATGCTGGCATAGCCAGCGACACCTTCATCCCATGAACGAATAAAACAAAATCTGTGCGATGTTGGTACAACACTACAATAATGCTTGTACAGAACTGCATTTTATGTGGTGTATATGTTGAATGTAGCATGTTGTTGGATTTGCCCTTGTGTTTCATGAAGTTCATACTGTTTGGGAATGTATCAATACCAAGTCCCCACCCTAGTTGAGAGGGAAGCACTGGTTAAGAGGTGCATAGCCAACTGATAAATAGCATGCAGATGTTGAGAACCTAGTTTTGCTATCGGCAACTGACCCTGATACATCAGCAGCAGAGTCAGATTATCTTTGCTGCTGTAATAATCATGGGTTGATTGTTTTCAACACCAGCCAGTGTGCCAGTCCCACACCATCCTTCTCACTCCTGACCATTGTCCTGGATCAGGCAAGGAACTGCTACTCACTTGCAAGCAGAGGGGGCCTTGTTCTGTCATCTAAAATGCCAATTAAGACCATTGGGCCCAGGCCAATTTTGGTCAGCATGCGAACCCCTGAGATATCAGGAGCACAGCGGTACCTGGAGGTGGCCACCCAGTGTCAGACTGGGGTAAGCCATGTTCCAGAATCCTTTTGTTTTCCATCCATAATTGTGGTAAAGCAGCTATGACCATTTGTAACTTTAAATCTTTGAAAAATGCTGAGGATAATTCTCATGATAGAGATATCCTCACTCTCTCGCTGCAAATTGTAGGCTATAGCTCTTTCATGCTGGAAGGCATCCTTTAACTGTCATTTATTGGACTCTGGCTTCCAACTTGCCACCCAAGCAAAACATCACAGCACATTGCTGTTCCTGGCACAAGTCAGGGTTGGCAATTTCAGTTGACGCTGATATCAGGATTTTGATCCCAAAGGGAAAATTCTCCCTAACTGTTAATTGTCTTAAAGCACCAGGATATGCATGGTCGCTGAAAAAGAGAAAGAAACAGAAATTACAAAATTGTATATCATGTATCATGTTTGAGCACTTGAAATGCCTACTGAACAATGGCCTTAGCTTTACAGGTATCTTGTTGTAGCTCACGTCCATTGGAATATAAACATTATACAGAGGCTCTTCAGGCAAATTTGCAGTTCATTTTCATGCTTCCAAAAGGCCAAAACTTCTTCCTTTTCAAGCACAGAGGCAAAGTTTGGAATGAAAGCCTTGTTCTGTTTTCTGCCTAATTCTCAAAGAATTCCAAATTTATGGCATGACCAGTTTGGTGCACAAGTGAGTACAGTGGAGTGAGCATTGGTCACATGAGTAGCATGTCCACCTGAGTCAAACTGTTAGGAGTTCAAGTTCAACTCCAGAGAATGAGCGCAATGACTTTAAGCTGAGTGAGTGCTGCACAAGATGAGGTGCCCTTCTTCAATAAGATATGAGACTAGGGTTCCATTTGCCATCTGAATTGGCAATAAAGAATCCTATGGGATTATTACAAAGGAAGGGTTCTACCTAATGATTTGTTCTATATTTATCCCTCAACAAGCAGGTAAAAACCAATAATCATTCTGCAGAAAATATAGTAAATGTGTGTAAGGTCGGCAGTTAATGCCTTGAGAGAGCTGTAGTAAGAAATGCATTGGACAGCGGCATTTACATTGAAGAGGTCTTTGTTTACCTCATTGCAAAGACTTGAACAATAAAGAACTCAGCTTGCATTTTACATTTTTGGATACTCCTGCCCTTTTCAGGTTCTTTGGCAGAATGTTTATTATTGTGCAGTATCATACCGGAAATCTTCTCCAAGTCCCTTCTGGTGGGCTCGATCTGGAAAACACCAATTTTTTTCTGAAGCTTACTGTATATTTGTGATCAGCCCTAATTCAGGAAAATGGGGTTGAGGATGAAGTAAATATGGAAGACTGGGTGGACATATGACGTTGCCAAAACTTCATCCTGTAGACTAGTATCCAAGCAACAATGTCCTAGCCAATAATGCCAATTCTTAAAATTTTGGATTTAAATCTTGATATATGATGGGTTATATAGATTGAACTATACTCACAACCTATCAGCATATCAGTTTACAGTATTCCTGTAGATCTGGTTAAAATTCTTCCTACTCTAATAATATTAATAAATTCAGTTCATATCGTTCATGATTTGTTCAGACATGGGATTCACTTTTAATGACTCACATAAAATATCTTGTTCTCACCTAAACAGGATGTTAGACAATATGGATGGAATTCTCTGCTCCTTTAACTGGTGTTAGTAATGATGAAAAAATGTGGAAATAGACAGCGGAAATGAAACAAAAAATTCAGGATCACCTTGTCGAGAAAAAAAGTTCTGATTTTCTCCTCAAGGTTTATATGTTAAGTCTGGAATCTTGGTAATGAATGATGATCCAGCTTATTTCCATATACTTGCATCTTATTAATAACTAGACTGCCTTCACATCAATGCAGCTTTCAATTCTCAACTCCTTTCCCCAGATTCTGGATGGTGTCAATTCCCAACATGAAAGTCAGAATGCTTACCTGGTAGCACCAGCTCACCATCTGCTTCTTAGGATCTTCATCCAGCTCTGACTTCACCACAATGTCCCTGTATGTTCCATGACAACATCGTCCTCCATCCTAAACAAGTCAGCCACAGCAAGTGACCAGCCTCACCACATCATCATTCAGACAAACTCACACACCACTTCAACCCTTTATGCCTTTGCTTTGGACCTCAGAGACATCTATTGTTTTCATGATTCTGCCCAGTTGCTTCGCGTGCAGAGACATACACATCTTATACATCTGTACAGGATGCATCTAGTGGCTTATAATTTCCATTTCTTAGTACCCATTTACATTGTGCTTACTTGAAGGCTGCCTGCCTCTGTGGTTTGCATTGCTTTTTTATTGCAGAGGGAGAGGGATGCAGTTCATCACAGGTCAAGGTGTTGAATAATCAAAGGGTTGGATATGTTACTATATGGCACATCAATATCACACTTACACCATCTCCCAGCAGTTTGTGAAACAAACACACTGCAAGCACATCAACAAAATGTCAAAGGAGACCAGCACAAAGTGGGGTCAAGGGGGACCACAGTTAAGGGTCTTGTCTGATTCTAATCCAAGGGGTTAACTATTATCACTATTGGGCACATGGTCCTACCAGTTCCAGGTCTTTGCAGATCATGGTCAGTCCTGCACATCAAGTGTAACCAATTAGGAATTACAGAAAGTCAATTGGTGCACTGCAAAAACGTCAGTTTGGGGGCTGGGCCACACTCAGTTCAGGCTGTCCTGCCAAATCATTGGGATGGGTGATGGGGGAAGGGCAATGCTGAAATGCAATATGTCCTTTGTTTTTGACAGTAATGGTTGAAGTCATATCTGAAGACAATCCGTGGAGTCCTTGAAAATGTGGAAAGCTCAAGCCTGGAAATGGGGCTTGGACTGGGCTGCTGAGAGAATGATTACAGTGACTGGGGACACAATTCAAGATAGAAAGATGGGACCTCATCGAGCATTGGAGGAGAGAGCAAGCACTAGGAGAGTTTTATGTATTTCAGAAGGCACAATCACTCTGGACTTTTCAGGAGGAGAGTGCATGGCCAACAAGGACTTGTAATTCACAAAGAAATAGGCTCCCAGGGTAAATTTGGAACATGAACAGTTATATAAAGGGAATGAACAGAAACAGGTAGAGGTTGAAAGGTCATGGGGACACAGGGACAGTGACACAAACGGGCTAGAAGATGAAGAATTGAGTGAATAATGCTACATTTCAGATGGAGCTTGCAAGTCACTCAGCAGGACACAAAGTTGAAAACCTGCTATCTTAAATCCAAAGTAATCTGCACAACAACAATGACTGCGCCTTTGGAGGAGCAGGCAGAGAAAGTTATCACTTTTCTCTACGGGGTGAAGTTAAATTGTTTGAATTTGAGACATTATTCGGGACAATTGCATTAATCATACATGCATTGATTCAGTAATGCCACCCATCTGGCATCAAATTGCACCTCATCAGGAGATCATTCATTGTCCAAGAGTGCGCATTCCAGATTATGACTTCAAGCAATCATGACCATCATATTTCTGAAGAAGACTCATGTCTGACTCAAAATATGAACTCTGTTTTTCTCTCTCTGCAAATGCTGCCAGATTTATTGAATTTCTCCAGCATTTTAAAAGAACATTTTATATGACCATTATAATGTTTGCATTAATTGATTCCTTTGCATGTCGGCTAATCAAATCTAATCAGAAGCAAACTTTAAAACTGCACCTGACCTTGACATTTCTGAATCACATATAAGAGTTAACACTGGAAAACAACACATTGGAGCTGCCACATTCTCACACTGAACTGCGTATGTAAGTTTGTAAGGCATGGTATTGGCCTTTTTGCAAAGCCTCCAAGGCACATGGTATCAGGGCATAAGATGACACTTCATTATGATTGACATGAGGGTTCAACTGCAGTATTAGTATTCTCTATCTGACATTCCCAACAGACAGTGGGCTCAGGCATCTGACATGAACATTGTTAGTGTCCTTAGGGCCATGGCTCACATGCGAACATTGCATAGAAGGAGACAGCAATTACTGCATCAAGTTGAGCAAGAACAGAAAATTCTGCTTGCTGCCACATGGCCTCCAGAGTGAGAAACAGGTGAAGATCCAGGAAGGAGCTGGAGAAAGATAATGTTATACTGCATCTGCAGTTCACACCAGCATTTTCTACAGCTCTTGGAAAGACAGCAAAGTCCGAGGTCGCCATCATCGAATTGTACCATCTGCTGGAGCAAGATGTGCTCAGAAGGAATAGTTGGCAAACCCTTTCCAACTGTCATCAAGTTTGCAGCTGTCTTGAACTTTTGTGCCAGCAGCTCAATTCAACAGGGGACCTGTGTGGTATTTGCCAATTGTCCACACACAAATGCATCTGGGATATTGCTGAAAGTTCTCTTTCAGATAACACCAGTTTATTAGCTTCCCTCATGTCGAGCATCAGGTCGCCCAGCATTGGGATTGTCCACCATCACTGGCTTCCCCCAGGTGCACAATGCTGTAAACTACACCCACATTGCTTCGAGAGTGTCCTTGCATCAAGTTTCAAAGGTTGTCAACAGAGAGACTGCCAATCAATGCTCAAATTATCTGTGAATGTTGATGCCAGATTTTGAAGGACTGTGTCAGGTATCATGGGAGCTGCCATGAGGCATACATACCAAAGAGCACTCAGATTCCTGCATCAAGGCCCTCAGGTCATACAGGGAAGGCTGCTGTGAGACAAGGACTACTACCTCCAAATATGGTGGATGACCCCTTTGCAAAACCTTCAGACTGATGCAGAGTGAAGATACAATGAGGCCCATGCTTCCACCAGGACCAGAGTGGAACAGGCTTTAATGTCTAGTTAATGAGGTTTTAATGTCTAGACCACTGTTGGGGAGTCCTGCAGTATAGCCAAGAAAGGATGTCCTGTATTATTGTAACATGCTGTGCCCTTCGTAACTAGAGCTGACAAACGGTGTCACTATGGTAGTCGTCAACCTATCCATAGAGATAACCAGATACATGTGTTCTGGAGCCAGCCCTGTACTGATAATGTTGTTGGGCTTTTCCATCCTTCAATCCAGTTTACCAACAATCTCTGCTGAACTTCTGTTTTCCCTGACCCTCTCTGCACATTTTGACAAAGTCATTAATGGCCAAGACCACAAGATATCTTTTGCCTGAGGCTGAGTGAGTGTCTTGTCTCCATCATTCGTTTGAGTGCCAGAGGTCTGATGTATATCTTGTTTTGTCAGCTGTGGACATGTGTCAGTGATATTCTGTCAAGGTTAATCTAGGTAGAATACCCATTGATGTGAAAGTCTCTGAGCTACAGATGGATGCACGAGATAGCCTTGCTGATGGATCGTTTGAGAACTGGATATAGACATGAGGGTCTGCAGTGCTGTCCCTTTGGATGGAGGTTCTTTGGATAGGACTAGAGAGGAATTTGTGGTGTAAGTGGTGTAAAAGCTTGAGAGGGTTAATAATGAGTTAGCACTGGTATTAATGGGAGTGTAGCACAGCACAGCCCATGGAGCTTACAATGGGTCTTCATATCTCAAAATACACATGTGCATTCTTCTCTGGTTAAAACCAGCATTTTATTTCCTCATTTCATTTGAGGAGTCTTCTGTCCACCAGATCCCTGTCAGTCCTTTACCCTGTCATTCAGTAATGAGAAATGTCTTCCTACAATAAAATCAAAAGAGGAATTGAGGGTGATGACAGTTGATGGGACTGGTGTTAATGGTGATGAATGGGTGGGAGAGGTGCTGAGGTGCACTCAGTGATGGATTAAGAATGGCAGAGGGTAGGAAGTGTTAGTAGTTTGGCAGATCACTGCATTGACCCAGGCCACTGCATTGACCCAGGCTGACTCTGGTGGTGTGGCTTCTGCAGATAAAAACACTGTCTTCTTTGCACCACCCCATCCACCAACTCCGTCAGATCCCTAATTTTGAACTGAGGAGCTAACTTGCCTTTATGGACCACTTCCTTGGAGGTTAATAGTGCAGGAACATGGTGTGAAGGGCAGTTTGTGGCTTGCATCTCTGAGGTGGTGGACGGTTG
Organism: Rhincodon typus; assembly: GCF_021869965.1. Lineage (NCBI taxonomy): Eukaryota > Metazoa > Chordata > Chondrichthyes > Orectolobiformes > Rhincodontidae > Rhincodon > Rhincodon typus. The sequence continues at coordinate 22,803,338 of NC_063351.1, read as the reverse complement.
AATTCTAAATATGGCATTTGTTGTGTGAACCTCATAAAGTTTCAGATGCAGCAGGCACTTCCCTCTCTCTTGCTATTTAATTACATGTAATTGATGCCATAGATGCCAGATATATAATTAATGAAGTGAGGACTATGGGCCATGAAAAACACCATCAAAAATTGGGAAAATTCATGAATCTTTTAACATAACATCACCCAATGACATTTAACAACTTTGTACATTTTGTATAGACCAAGGAGACATCCAATTTTTGAAAATACATGACAACCATATTACCATTTTAAACCAATTACACTTAAATGACAGATCAGTGACTTATCGTCAAAAAGTATTGGTATGTTCAGTATTACATAACTATTCGATCCACATGTCCAGATAATGTTTTACAGAAGACAGTTGGCAATGTAATGACGCTAGAACAAGTGTACTTTAGTGTATTTTTGATCTGTAATCTATTAGCCAAGTGACTGATAAATGTACAAACCAAAAACTGCAATCAAAACAAGCTGGGTTCCATAGAGTCTGACAATAACATATGAATGTGCAAGACTGGAATCCACATGTGACCACACTGCTGTGCCATTTTATCAGGTTGTAATATGTCTGAACAGCTGAAGGATTGTTTCAAGAATAATAATACCAATCTGTCACTACAACTCGATCTTCAAGGTTAGTTATATTTAGGAATAACCATCATATTGACCACTGAAGAATCGGCTACTTGTAAATCCAATTCCCTTATCTCAAATTTAGATTGGGAACTAAGCCTGTAGCCCTAAAACTGTGCCACCTTTATATATTCAGTGTTCTTGTTATGATTATTTTGGCATATCCTTGATTTACATTGAAACAAAAGAGTGCTTTTCCCTGAAATAAAATTACATACATGAATTTGCAGAATAATTTGCACTTGAGTGCCGAAATTACTTGAGTTTCCAACCAAACCAATGCCACCTCACAATTGTATACATTTTTTGTACTTTTACTATTTCTTTATTTGATTATGTAAGTACATGATGGCTTGAAGATAAACAAGTTGTATTGGCATATGCATTGATAGTGCAAGTAGAGAAACATGAGGGAGATATGTGAAATGAATGAATGCGAGAGGTGGAGGCTTTGGAGAAGGTCCAGAAGAGAGTTACCAGGATGTTGCCTGGTTTGGAGGTGTTAGCCATGATGAGAAATTGGGCAAACTTGCTTTGTTTTCACTTGAATGTTGAAGATTGAGGGGTGACTTGATAAAAGTTTACAAAATTATGAGATGAATAGGTGGAATGGATTGGAAAATCCGGTCGGAGGGAGGAGCAGAACTTTTTCAAGGTGGGCATGCCAGAAGAGATGTGGCAGTGAGTTAAATACTAAATAAAAGCCGAAAGAACTGCGGATGCTGTACATCAGGAACAAAAACAAAGTTGCTGGAAAAGCTCAGCAGGTCTGCAGCATCTGTGAAGGAAAAAGCAGAGTTAATGTTTCCTCAGAATTGTTCGTAGGAAGAGTCACCTGACCTGAAACGTTAACTCTGTTTTTACCTTCACAGATGCTGCCAGACCTGCTGAGCTTTTCCAGCAACTTTGTTTTTGTTCCTGATTTACAGCATCCGCAGTTCTTTTGGTTTTTATTTAGGTAGAATGGATAGTTGGATCCTTTTTCTCCAAGGTAGAAATTTTAATTACTATGGGACAGAGGTTTCAGATAAAAAGAAGAAAGTTTTAAAGGAGATGTGACAGGCATTTTTTTTTACACAGAAGGTGGTAAATGCCTGGAATGTGCTGTCAGAGGAGGTGGTACAATTGCAACGTTTAAGAGGCATCTTGACAGATTCATGAATAGGCAAGGAGTAGAGGGATATGCTCAGTGTAGAGACAAAACATTTTTAGTTGAGAAAGGCATGATTGTCAGCTTAGGTTTGATGGGCTGAAGGCCCTGTACCTGTGCTGTGACAACAAGGTGCAGGGCTGGATGAACACAGCAGGCCAAGCAGCATCATAGGAGCAGAAAGGCTGACGTTTCGGGCCTAGACCCTTCTTCAGAAAAGGGGGAGGGGAAGGGGGTTCTGAAATAAATAGGGAGAGAGGGGGAGGCGGATAGAAGATGGATAGAAGATGGATAGAGGAGAAAATAGGTGGAGAGGAAACAGACAGGTCGAAGAGGCGGGGATGGAGCCAGTAAAGGTGAGTGTAGGTGGGGAGTTAGGGAGGGGATAGGTCAGTCCAGGGAGGACGGACAGGTCAAGGGGGCAGGATGAGGTTAGTCGGTAGGAGATGGGGGTGCGGCTTGAGGTGGGAGGAGGGGATAGGTGGGAGGAAGAACGGGTTAGGGAGGCGGGGACGAGCTGGACTGGTTTTGGGATGCGGTAGGGGGAAGGGAGATTTTGAAGCTTGTGAAATCCACATTGATACCATTGGGCTGCAGGGTTCCCAAGCGGAATATGAGTTGCTGTTCCTGCAACCTTCAGGTGGCATCGTTGTGGCACTGCAGGAGGCCCAGGATGGACATGTCATCTGAGGAACAGGAGGGGGAGCTGAAATGGTTCGTGACTGAGAGGTGCGGTTGTTTATTGCGAACCGAGCGTAGGTGTTCTGCAAAGTGGTCCCCGAGCCTCCGCGAGGAATGGGAGGGGGAGTTGAAATGGTTCACAACTGGGAGGTGCAGTTGTTTAATTACTCATATTCCGCTTGGCACAACGATGCCACCCGAAGGTTGCAGGAACAGCAACTCATATTCCGCTTGGCACAACGATGCCACCCGAAGGTTGCAGGAACAGCAACTCATATTCTGCTTGGGAACCCTGCAGCCCAATGGTATCAATGTGGATTTCACAAGCTTCAAAATCTCCCCTTCCCCTACCGCATCCCAAAACCAGTCCAGCTCGTCCCCACCTCCCTAACCTGTTCTTCCTCCCACCTATCCCCTCCTCCCACCTCAAGCCGCACCCCCATCTCCTACCGACTAACCTCATCCCGCCCCCTTGACCTGTCCGTCCTCCCTGGACTGACCTATCCCCTCCCTAACTCCCCTCCTACACTCACCTTTACTGGCTCCATCCCCGCCTCTTCGACCTGTTTGTTTCCTCTCCACCTATCCTCTCCTCTATCCATCTTCTATCCGCCTCCCACTCTCTCCCTATTTATTTCAGAACCCCCTTCCCCTCCCCCTTTTCTGAAGAAGGGTCTAGGCCCGAAACGTCAGCCTTTCTGCTCCTATGATGCTGCTTGGCCTGCTGTGTTCATCCAGCCCTGCACCTTGTTGTCTCAGATTCTCCAGCATCTGCAGTTCCTACTATACCTGTGCTGTAGTGTTTTATGTAGTTTGTAAGGGACTTCTTAATGGAACCACTTCAGTAAGATCTCAACACGGCTTTCCAATTAATTTTTTTTTTAAAAATTGCTCATATGGGTGACACTGGCTTGGCTAGCATTTAATTGACCATACCTAGTTGTCCATGAGGTGGTGGTGGTGAGCTGCCTTCTTGAACGTAGACAGGCAATGCCTTTAGGGAGGGAATTCCAAGATTTTGACCCAGGGACAGTGAAGTAACAGTGATATATTTCCAAGTCAGAATGATGAGTTTCTTGTAGGGGAACTTGCAGGTGGTGTTCCCATATTTTTGCTGCCTTTGTCCTCCTGGAAGGAAGTTGTCGTGTGTTTGGAATGTGCTGTCTAAGGAGCTTTGGTGGATTTCTGCAGTGCATCTTGTAGATAGTACATACTGCTGCTCCTGAGTGTCAGTGGTGGAGAGATATTTGTGGGTGTGGTGCCACTCAAGCAGGCTGCTTTGTCCTGAATTAGTATCAATGGGTGTGATGATGACTTGCATGATACATTCTTAACTCTTGTATTCAAAGTAACACTCCAAACAAGGACAGTGAAGCATCTGTGATTTACGAATGCAAGAGAAAGAAATGTCATCATGGAAGGTAGAAAGTCAACAGCTAGACTCCATTTTCCCTATGGTACCATGAATGTGCCGCTGTTACTGTGAGGAGCCAGAGGGAGATCTTGTTCTCTAGCAATGGGAAGGTGAATCAAGCTCAGAAATGATAGTTGGATCAAGATATTTCTTTCCAACAGCCTCTTGTGAGATTTTCTTGAGAGCTACTTCTTGATTTTCAGAGCTATGTTTTAGGTTTCAGATGCAATGTTTTTCAATCTCTCTAACTCCATTATTATATGATGCAGTCATGCAGTACTCTTAGCTTCTGTATTGGTGCTGATTTGTTTTAGGAGTTTCTTCTCCAGAAATATAAGATAATATAAACACCAAAGATTGGATACAAAATTAAAACTTTCAACTTGGAATCCACAATTAATTTATCATGAATAAATCTCCCATACCCTGTTTCCAAAATGAAAATTCTAAATATTTTATACAAGGTAATTTATTGGGAAATAAAAATCTAAGGCTTGGATCTTCCAATTGAATAAAAATAAACACATTTATCTTTAGATCAGTTCTGCCCTGGACAGTCCTGAACAGCAGCCATCTGTGGCAAACCAGCAGAAATGAATCCAGGAATGGTCACACCTGCAGTGGGATAGAAACATAGAAACTAAGAGCTGGAGTAGATCATTTGGACCTTCAAGCCTGCTCTGCTATTTAATAGGATCATGTTTGATCTTCTAACTCAATGCCCTATTCCCACTTCTTTCCCAAATCCCTTGAATGGACCAGTGTAGAAACCACAACCCCTTTATCAGTTGAGGGTTTATCATATTAATGTCTGCAAACACTTTGACAGCAATGCCAAAAAGTAAATTTGTCAGGTCAATGTGTGGGGGAGTGTGGCAGCTGGCTGGGTGGAAAAGGGAGTTAGGCACCAAATTCAGGGCAGGCAATGGTCTAGTGGTATTATTGCTGGACTGATAATCCGGAGAACAAGATAACATTCTGGGTTCAAATCCCACCATGGCACATGGTGGAATTTGAATTCAATAAATATCTAGAATTAAGAATCTAGTGATAACCATGAATCTGGTGCTGAATGTTGGAAAAACTCATCTGGTTCACTAATGTCTTTTAGTGAAGGAAACTGCCATCCTTACCTGGTCTGGCCTACATGTGACTCCAGACCCACAGCAATGTGGTTGACTCTCAACTGCTCTCTGGACAATTAGGGATGGGCAATAAATGCTGCCTAAAAGGGATGCCCCCATAGATGGCAGGTGACTGAGTGGGTGAGGGATTTAGGATGTGGGTGGTTTGGAAGGGGGTGGGAAAAGAGTAACAGATGGATGAGATGGTAAAGGTAGCCAGGTTGGGGAGGGGGTATGTATTGAGGCAAAGGGAGAGGTCATGGGGCTAGTCATTGGGAAGGTTTTAAATCCTCTCAATTTTCCTGGGTATCTTTTAAGTTTAAGGGAATTGGAAAAAGAGAAAAATATCATCTGGTGATCAGAATTTCTGGGCCAAAGGTCAGGAAAAATCAGATTTTGAGCCCAGGTGGAATGTGAAAGAAAAAGATTTGTTGCTGATGTAAACCAGACAGTAGATGGAGAAGGTAAATATAGTGCGATCATAGCCAAGTCCTGCATATGCAAAGACCTTGAAGTTCTGCCATGCTTATGTTGCAAAAGAAGGAGACAAAACAAAAATTGCGTTGACTCAACTGTCAAGATTTCTGGGCTGAATCTTACACCTTTTAGTTAAGTCTGAATTACATCGCATATTTTTTAAGGATTTCTTGCCACGCAGTCTAGAGACTTTTTCACCCTACCTTACCAAGCTCACCTCATTAATAACCATCCCACCTCCATGGTGTCTGTCACAGGCAATTCCCACTCCCTGTTACCACCTACCATTGCTGGACAATTCACCACTCAGTGGATATCCTGGAAATTATTGCTTGTTTCTGTGCATTTTTAAATGGCCATTGTGCAAACCAGAGAAGCACTGTCAGTCAGCCCTGTGGTGCTGTGCAACATTGCTGACATTTGCCCTGGGTATGGCAGACAGGGGGAAATCACCACCCTGATGTGTAGACCCGCTGGACAGGGTGGTGCATAGACAGGACAACCTCTCCTCCCAGGACCAACAGTGGAAGTCATGATACTAGACCATGCCAGCTTGGTTCAACGTTGCCACCTGGGTTAAGGAGTCCCAACCATCTGGAGGAACGCCTAGCAATGCAAGAAGATCAAAGTTGTTCTCTAGTTTGCCAAGATAAGTGCTAAAATCAACGAAGTGAAAGTATCTAGAGAAGGAAGATTGAAAATGTTCAGGTTAGCACAAGAATCATCTCAGCAAACAGTAACCACTGATCTGCCTTCTCAATCGTCTGCTCCACCCATAACACGCATGTTGTTGTTTTCCTATATGTATCTATCTGTATGTATGAATAGGGGGGAATTTAAAAAAGGACACGAGTTTTAACTGGGAGAGTTATATACTGATGGTATGCCTGTAGCTGGTGTCTATTTATTTATAACATATAATATTTCTTGTTAAGTTTAAGAAACCTAGTTCATACTTCCAGTCAACTTTGGTCTGAAAGTCAGGTAAATTAGGAAATTCTGTCTAGTTTTTAAGAGCTTTGATTTTTGTGATGACTCTGAGAATTTCCTGATTTCCAGCGTGCTATCCCAGTGAGGCTTAATTAGATCTTAACCCCATCTCTTGGCAGCTCACTGCTGCCTTGAGAGAATTGCACCATACCTCTTTTGAGAAGTATAAAAGATGGAGCAAGATGCTCCAAACGTCAAGATGGGCCTTACCTCACTTTTCACACAATTCTGGCACACATCTTGCCATGGCCCACAATGCTCTGACCCTGATAGATTCTGCCCTCTACATTAAAAAATAAAGGTGCACTGGGTGAGATTATTCCATGGGGTCTAGTAGCTCCATTAGTTCCCTTTCGCCCAAGATGAAACATCAGCCCATTGAGTCCAATATGACTCTTCTTCAGGGCTTCTTCAGGTTCCAAAGTGTGATACTGAATTATAAATATTAACTCTGTTTCTCTCTTGATTGATGCTGCTGGACATGTTGAGTTTCTCCAGCATTTTCTATGTGCACTTACCTACATTGTGATGTGAATTTTGACATAATCGCCTCTCACTGCCTTCTTTACTGTTCTCTACTGTTGGATGGCTGTCAAGTGGCCTTTTCAATTGTTTGGTGATAAATGGGAAGATTTGAATTGACAGAGACCAATTTCGCCACAGTGTGAGATAAGGATGTATGTTTATTTAATTTGCGAGATTATTTTGTATTGTTGGCAAAAAGACCTGAGGTCCACCATGATAACTCAATGGCAGGACTGATAAGCTGGCTCTCTCTCCATGGATGTTGTCTGGTCCGCTGTGATCTCCAGCATTTGTTGTTTTCAGTACAGATTCCAGCATCTGCAGGAATTTATACCTTCGTTGTGTTTAATCAACTGCCACATCTCTTTGAGGAATGCCTGCTCTAAAGAAGTTTTGTTTTTCCTTCCAACAGGAACTCTGCTTGTCCCTTTCACTCTGTACATCTTCATTTCTTTCCATTTCACTACTGATGTTCGACAAGGTGTTTGCCGAAACTTGCTTTCACAGCTATGTTTCCTTCCTCAGCAATTGCCAACGACACAGACTTACCCCACATGGATTTCAACTCAAGTTTCACCTTTCGTGTTTCAAATCCACCCAGGATTACAAGTATCTGCAGGACATACAATGTTCTTCAGGTTGCTGTTCCACAATCAATGCCATGCGCTGTCATATGCGCACACTCAACTCCACTCCGCAGCAACATTGACTCACCATATAACAAAGATGCGCTGTTCCCCAGTTTCTCTTCATGCTTCGTCTCATCCATTGCCTCAACATAAGACTTTTACTCTTTCTTTTGAACATCAAGTCGTGCAAACTCCAAAAACTTATGGACTCCAACATCCGTCCTGCGGGGTGTCCCACCCCCTTTCCAGTCCTCAGGTGCCATCACTTTCTGTCCCCCTGAGGCCACTCCTCCCAACCCAAACCCTTGCCATGTGTTCACCGTACCTCTTACCTCCCCCTCTCTGAGGCTAAACGTACTGTCCTCAGCAACGGACTCAGTTTCATACCCTTACAGCCCCACCTTAATGAATTTCAGGCTCGCCATGATGTTGAACTGTTTCTCCTTCGCCTTCATCTCCACGCTCACTTCTTCAGGCAGGACGAACCACCCCCAGCCCTGTTCCACTGATCCCTTCACCTACCTCCAGTATTCACCTTCCACTTGAACTCCCTTCCCGTGGCCTCTTACCTGCCCTCGATCTCTTCATTGAAAACTGCCAACGTGACATCGGCCATCTCAATTTCTCTGCTCCTCTAACCTAATCTAACCTGTCTCCTTCTGACATTGCCGCACTTCATTCTCTCAGGTCTGACCCTAATTTTGTTATCAAACCTGCTGACAAAGATAGTGCTGTTGTAGTCTGTCACACTGATTTTTACCTTGCAGAGGCTCAATACCAACTCTTGGACAGTTCTTCCTATCTCCCCCTTAAGCATCAAGATATTATTGCTAGCACTGTCATCAACCTCATTAACTCCAGAGATCATCCCCCCACTGCCTCCAACCTTATAGTCTCCCAACCCCAGAAAGCCCACTTCTACCTCCTTCCCAAAATCCAAAAATCAGACCTCCCCAGTAGGCCCATCTTATTAGCCTGTTCCTGCCCCACTGAGCTCATTTCTTCCTCCCTTGACTCCATCTTCTCTCCACTTGTCCAGATCCTGCCCACCTACATCTGGGTTTCCTCTGATGCCCACCACTATATTGACATTTCCAGTTCCTTGGCCCCAGCTGCCTCCTGTTCACCATTGATGTCCAATCCCTCTATATCTCCATTCCTCACCAGGACAGTCTGTGAGCTCTGGGGTTCTTCCTTGAACAGAGGCCTGAACACTCCCCATTCACTAACCACTGTCCTCTGCCTGGCTGAACTTGTTCTCTCACTGACAATTTCTACTTTAATTCATCTCATTTCTGCCAAGTCAAAGGAGTGGCTATGGACACCTGCATGGGTCAAAGTTATGCCTGCCTCTTTGTGGAGTATGTGGAACAATCCTCAGGTTTCTGAGAAGGGTCATCAACCACATCCTATGTGAGTTTCTATCTATGACTATCCAGCCTGCAATCTTCTTCCTGAGGTTGGACTGCTGCCTTATACAACAAAATAAAATCTTGTTTGGTTTCACACCATCTGGGCATTGGTAGTGTAGAAGCATTTGTGAATGATCAACACTCCTGGGTGATTTCTGGGTGCCTTAATTGTCACACATGCAGCCAATAATTTCCTGTATTTGTAGAAAGCCAGTCAGAACACAAACTCTAATTGCTCGTCATTCTGACTGGCATCATTGTAAGCTCAGTTGACATGATTGGCATTCCTGGGAAACAAGCCATTAGTGCCCTACTTTACACATTGCTGTGCCATTGATTATGAGATTCTGTAAATGTCTCACTGCTAGAATCCTGGAAGGATCGATGGACAATAACATTGAGAGCAGAGGTGACTTTGTCAAGCCATTGGTAATATGTAGCCATTTGAATCAGATGACAATTCTTGCTCGAGCAGATTAAAGATGTCTGGACTGACAGGACTCTCTGATCCTTCTGAGACTCTGAAGTTTTGCCTCTCAGCCTTGGGTTTCTAAGAACCACAACTTTCTGCTGTCTGCTGGTGTGATACCTGCAGTTACGTGTCTGTGGATGTGAGCTGTTTACACATGCATTTTTGGAGGCAAAATTTGGTTTCTAACGTCCATGTTCACCTTCAAACTAGAGTATGTCTCTCTTGTTCTCTTCAGTACTGCAATACTTTTTATTTTCGTTATAAATATATAAGTTAGTGAATACAGCCATGTAGTGCTAACTCATGGTCTTTGCTTCTTTCTCCCTGGTTTGTTTTTCTCTCTGTGCTGATCTGCTAATATCAGAACAACACCATCATTTGCATAGTTCACCACATTTGCCCGATGTTTCCCTCGTTCTTGGTTTACATAATACCAGAAATTGTTTATCATTTATATTTACATTATCACTAATGGCTTAATCCACATCTCTGACAAAATCCATCAGGACCAGGAGACTTGTTAGCTTGCAGTTCCAACAGTTTGCTCAGTATTACTGCTTAGAACAATGTGAGCTCCTCTTTTGACTGAAGAAAGTCAGACAAATATCATCGCAGATACCTACAACAATGCAATCTCATTAACTCATTTTTAACATTTTGTATCCACTGTCCCCGTGACTGTATAAACTTGTTAAAAACACTTCAATCAATTCACCTTGAAGATGGGACCATTGATTAAACCTCCCACTCTTTCTATGACCAAATTTCACCTTGAAAAAATGCATGCATCAATTGCCTTGATTAAAGCTTCAAACTCAGTAGTATTTTCTTCTACACCTTGCCTCACGAGGACATTGACAGCTATATGTCCGGTTGCACATGGAAATGTATTAACCAGTGTCCTTTATTCCTTTACGTGCGATCGTGACACAGTCCTATACCCTTAGAACTTGCAATTCAAGAGCTCCACTTCTGCCTTTTGTTGCAGGCCTTCAGCATTGTCCAACTGCTGTAGGAATGGCACTGTCTCAATAGGAGCTAGTGCCCCAATCGATTACTGCACCACATTGATCCGGGTGTGTACTTGGATGTTTTTATGTCTCTGTTCAAAGTATCCAACTCTTTTTGTTACCTGGAGGCTTCCAATTGTTTTGCTCTGACTTCAAAAGTCTTCTGATGTTCTGTCCTGTCCTTCAGCATCTTTCTTCTTTTTTCTTATGCCTTGAGTACTGTGATCCGACAACAAACTGACAATTTTGCACCATGGTTTAAAAATGTGCTACTATGTATATCTGAACATTGCGTGGCTAGATATAGCTCACCCCTTTTTAGGGCAGGCTGTCTTATTCTTCTCAGTGCTAGAACACCCTTTATTTACATATATATAATTACAGGTCACTGAATGCACCTTTCTAATGTCATGACCAGGTCCTGCTCTTTACATGCTTCTCTCTAGCTGCTCCCCTCTCTACTGATTTCAGAGTAACATCATCTTTATTTGCATTTTCTACCATACTGCTTTCCCCACCTACTTGCACATAAACATACAACCTGAGTTGTGAAGGTAGGAGAATCTTCAAAAGCATTCACCAGTCTTGAAGTCAATGACTTAAAGTAACATTGGGAATACAACATAATATTCTTATACTGAGGAATATTGCTGGACAGGGGTAGTACTGCTGTAACATAAATGTATTGTAATTATACAATGATTAGTTGACTATATTGGATATTTTGGAGAAAAATTACTTATTTTGTTGATGTTTATTTGTTACCATGAATGTCTGCTTATGATACTGACATCAAACAAGTGTTAGGTCAAAAGCTGCAGTCAGGGAGCTAGAAAGATCATTTGAAGGACAGAAGTTCGAAGATTTTCCACACATTCAAGGATTTCTTTTTGCTCTGCAATAACTGCATTTAATTTTCTGCTCATTGGATTGTTTTGGCAAAGGAGGAAACCAGCAAGAGGAAATGGCTGCCCATGATGCCAATTGGCACAGTTCATGATCTAAGTCCTGTCAATCTGCTACACAGCAAGCTTTCTGTGCCAAAAGTAGCTATTTGTTAATGAGAATAGAAATGTTACTGGGGAAGGTTGTGGGATGAGGTTGGGGGATTTGGTTCAGCAAATCAACATTCCCATAGCTGTGCTTTCAGCAAGACCTACACTCAACAGGTAACATTCATATGGGACTGGTAGCGATTGTTAGAGCTGATGCAACCATCAAACAGGTTTTCTTTTAGCATTGAGGATATTGGTAGTGTAAGTTATGTTGCTAACCAGTGACATATCCATAAATTTTCAAATGTTTTATAAATTAAGGCATTTAAAAGTCTTCATGAATTTTGCCACTGACCACCAAAGGCAACTCAACAGGGTACACAATTCCACACAATTGCTAGTTTTCCTAAAACTCAGGGGCGATTTAGAATGGTACTTGGATCTTCCTGTGTATCTGAATATTGAATATAGTTTCCTGCCATTTTAAAGTGAGCACTTTTGGACACTCCCCTGCCAGCTCATTTGAAAATTATAATAACTTTTCACTCATGGTCCCTGCCCCCAGCATGCACTTATAAATGCACCTCATTGTATAGGAACACCAACACATATGTAGGAAGTTCAAACAGTCATGTCGCCTTCAGTTTAAGACAGTCATTTATACTGCCCTTCATCTGAAAAGTGAAGATAGCAACAATAGTATAAGGAAGATCAAGGCTACCTACCAAGCCCCAAACACAAATCAAATAAAGCAATGTAAAAGCAAAATACTACACATGCTGGAAATTTGACATAGAAAAAGTGTTTTAAAATGTCAGAGAGAGAAATGGAGTTAAAGCTTTGAGTCGAATCAGAAATAAATAGAGTCAGGAATGTGATGGGTTTTGTAATATTAACAGGAGGGAGAGGGAGCAGTCGGACAAAAAGGAAGGTTTGAAATAGGGTAGAGTGTGAGAGAGACTAAATAACAAAGATGTCATGGAGCAAAAGACAAAGAGAATGCTAGTGGCTGTAATAAAGAAGCAAAGCATTGTTTCTAAGGTATGGAGTTGGCCATTTAGGACTAAGATGAGGAGATATTTCCTCACTTAGAGAGTGGTTGTGATTATCTGTCATCTGGTCATTATCTGTGATCATATGAATGGTAGAGCATGTTTGAAACGCTGAATGGCGTCCTCCTGCGCCTGTTTTCTATGTTTCTATGTGGAGTAGCATAAATGGCAAAATAAAGATCAACTCTATCTGAAAGTACCATGTAATTCTGGGAGAGTAGTGTTTATTAGTGTGTTGCATGGTGTTGTAATAAAGACAGAACATGCTGGAAATACCCAGCAGGTTAGGCAGTATCTGTAGAGAGGGAAGGAGACTGAACATTTTACGCCAGTGATCTTCAAGCAGAACTGGAAAAGTTAGATATGCAGTAGATTTTAAGCGAGTGCAGGGCAGGGCAATGGTGGGAAAGGATAATAATATGTTAGGTGAAAGGTAGGAGAGGCTAAATTTTCCAAAGGAGTAATGTGCAAGGCAAGAGGGGGCATTATGTAAGTAATTGTGCATTTGTTCTTCCTAAGTCCTTGTAGAAGGGTTTGCACTTTCTGACCCTGGAAACTGTTTTTGTCTCACAAGCAACACAATTCTGCTGCAATTTGGTGATTAAACAGATGTCTTTGCCGTCTCGATGCTATTTCAGGTGCTTAACTGCTTTCTAATTGCAGCTCACAGCTGATTTGGAGGATTACTGCTGCTGTTCCTTCATCATTGGTTAGCCCATTACACAAGCGACAAAGCCAACATTTTACTCTGCAGAATACAAACAGTGAACATTGTATATAAAACAGCAGAAACAAAAACTTCTCCCCGAAATACTTTGTAACCTACCGAGGAAGGTATTAACCCTCAACTAACACAGTCATATCCAGTCTATGGTTATTGACTATTTTAAATATTCCTTGATTGGTTAGTTATGTTTCCCATGAAAATGGACTCTGGTAGAAAAGGCTGTTAGGCAGTTTGGTATTATCATAATTTTTTAGACTCGGGTTCTCAAAGGAATGGAAGATGAAGGCTCTTCTCTAAATTCTGATAGCAAGGGCTGCATTTTTAATTAAAAAGGATTGTACAAATGGATTTGATGCCATGCCAAATTAAATTTTACTTCTTTGGATTTAAAACATTTTAAAAATTGATGTTAAATATGTGAATTTTTAAAAACTTTTCACTCAAAGATCTTGATGTGTTTCCAGTGGTTACTTGTATCACCAATGCTGAAGAACTCCATCAGTGAATTATTATAACTACAACTCTGTTTTGATCATGGTTCAACATGTAAACTCTGCTGTACAACATTGCATGACTTCCAAAAACAAATCTAGATTAGTCAGGTTCCTTAAACACTGGTGTATATGGTAAGTGAATTATCATACTCAGTGACATGCTTTCTTTAGTTTCTCTGACATTATGCTGATTGAGTTATGTACTAAAAGTATCAATTATATATGTGTTGAAAATTGCATTATCCTGCCAATCTCATGAAATCAAAAGCATTGTTAGGATCAGGAATAAAATCCGTCTCATTAAAAGTTTTCAATCTGTAGTGGATCCATGAGGTAAAAGCATCTATTCCACAGTAACCAACCAGCAAGCAGCAAACACAAGACTGACCAATCTAAACCACAAACAAGAATATTGAAACAGCCATGTTGGTTTCCTTTCACGGCCATTATACATTGCTAAAAACAAAGTCTGAATATTGTTATCAATTAAACTGAAAAAAATTCCAATGAAGAACAAACCATAAAAACAAATCAAAATTATCTTCTGTTAGCTTCTAACAACTTCCTCTCAGAATCATAGTCATTGGAAACAGGCCCGTCAGCCCAATTTGTTCATGCCAACCAGGTTTCCCAAACTGAGATCACCTTCTGTTCTATTTCTCGTGGATAACTGAACTTTTGAAGCCACTGTGCAAATTGAGCTTCTCAGATCACACCGCAATAGGCAACCTGAGTCTTGTGCTCTCAGTGTTTACCTTCTCACTACTGCTGGCTCTTGGCTTTCATATTAGACTCCTCTTCTCCAAACACAACTACATTACAGATCAGCTACGTGAACCCTACTATGAAGTAAAATTCATTTTGATAATGATCTCTTGCAAACAGAAATCATTTTCTTTACAAGAATCGCAGAAAAGATCTTTGAAAATCAAAATGCCAAATATGAAAATTAGCAAGGCTATGTAATAGCTGTGATTGAGGGCAAACAGAATATCCTGAACTGAGAAAACCAAAACACATTAGTGGAGTGCGCTGTAAACTTACATTGCAGTTAATTAATTGACTCCTTTTTATCTTTTTTCATCTGATATTCAGAATACAATTGATCAAGTAGAATATCAACCATTTCTATTTCCCAGGCTTGGTTTATGTTCTTCCCTCATCAGGGACTCTGTTTTCCTATGTTCTGAATACAGACTCTGTCCTCCATCCAGTGAAAGCAAGATACTGAGGATGCTGGAAATCTGAAATAGAAACAGAAAGTGCTGGGAAAACTCAACAGGTCTAGCAAAATTTGCAGAGACAGAAACAGGGTTAACATTTGAGTTCAGTCTGACTGTTCTTGCACAACAAGAAAATTCCTGACACATACACATTATACTGAATTGTCTACTTCCTGAAGATGAGGAAGTACTCCCAGAAACATGGTGGGGCCTTAGACCTTCCAAAGGTATGTCAGACATGATCTTCCTTGCCAGTGAAATCAAAGAAAAATGTCCATAAAACCATCAGGAACTCTTTATTATATTTATTGAACAGATTCAACGCATTTGATTCACTGAATTGTAAGGCTCTATGGATTCTGCTCCAAGGATTTTGGCTGCGCAAGAAACATCATCACAATCCTGCAATTACTTCATGATAACATTCTGAAACTTTCTTGAGTGGGAGATCTGTAACAGACAGCTTCAGGATCTGAAGCCAGGTCCAGCACAGATATTTGACGGCATACCCCTCCCCCATCATCGCATCATAGTGTTAATGGTCTACCTGATAGTGTTTGCTCTCCTTATCAAAGATCGACTGCCCTCTAGATAGAAAGCTCTTTAATTTCAGTCACTTCCCTGCCAAAACGAACCTAACTACTAGAAATTCAAGACCTACAGTTTGTGGATAGTTGTAGCATTGTTGCCCATTCTGCACCAGATTTGTTGTCACTGTCAAACTCTTCAATTCTGTATACAAGAAATATAGCTTGCCCTTGGATATTCCCAAAATAAAACTCATGACAACCTAAATTTATGTGTTGAGGGAGAGACTCTTCCTAGACATTGGTAGTCATCTCTCAAAAGATCACCATGGCTCCAAAGCAGATCAAGGAAACCAATTTAGCCTTCTTCAATTTATCAGAAGTCCTGGTGTACGGAAGAGTTGTAGTTACTACTCTCCTGTGCTGCAGGAAGATTGGACTGTGTATCTACAATACAGGACGGCACTACAGAAGTTCAACCAGCAACACCTGCACATCCTTCAGATTCAATCAGAAAACAGTCCAACAATGCTTTGGTGTCCTTATTGATACTAACTCCACAAGCTATAAGGCAAAACCCCTGCAAAACAACTCTGATGGACTCTAGGCCCGAAACGTCAGCCTTCCTGCTCCTATGATGCTGCTTGGCCTGCTGTGTTCATCCAGCTCTACACCTTGTTATCTCTGATGGACTGGACCTTGTCTCAATGGCTGAAAACTGCCTTCCTCACTAGGTCTTGTTTCCTCAACACTCAAATGGCCAATGTCTCAGGGAAGGAAAAGAAAATGCTTCACAGATACTCTGAAGTTCTCTTTGGCGTGTAGTAGCATTGACACTAATGACTCGGAGGAGCTTACTACCAACTGTTCAGAACAGCGACAACTCGTCCATCAAGTTGCATCACACTTTGAGTCACAACATGTTAATAATAAGGCAAACCATCAACAGAGAAGAAAAGACAAGAAAACAATTTCTGCACTCCAGGTCTCACTATCTCATGTGATGTGTTGCCCAAAATTTACCAGTCAAGAATTAGCCTGTTCAGTCACATGAAGACCTATGACAGAAGCTCCAACTTTGACACATCCAGGTAGACCCTGGGATTCAGATCAAATCTTTTATCCAAATAACATTGCATTAACTATATTCACATTGGATATAGCAGCACCAGTAGTTTTTGGACTTTACTGTACTATGGACACTGCTTCTCTTCCTTCTTCAATTTTTCAAATAATTATAAACATTTCCATCTCTTCCTTTGTATGAATCTTTTTTACTATAGTTCACAAAATCTTTGTGTTCCTTCTATTCTTTTCTCCATAGAGAATTTATTGTAAAGGTTTGGAATGACATTCATCAGATAACCTTGTGGGAATGCAGCATGAGTCTGAAATATATTATAGGTTATAAAATTACATTTTCTACATCTTCAAAATGGCAGGGAAAAGAGACACGGAACTGAACAGTAAGATGACAAAAGTGGAAAAAAGCTAACTTTGACGCTGACATTTTTTAAGATATAGCATTGACATTCTGCTTCTAAAAGTATATTGGAGAAAGTTACAGGCACTTTTATTAATAGCATTCTGTAAATATCTTAAAAAGGTCATCCTCTTATATGCAGTGTCTTAATATTGCAATTTAATGCAGGAAAAAGGACCCCATCAGATTGCATTTGATTTATATCACAACCTATTGATACTACTATTTTTATTTAAACTTGTCATATGCTCTTTATTTTAACCCTAAGAAATTGAAACAGCAATATTAATATCAATATGAATAAAAGTGATTAGACTGTGTTACAATATATAGGTCTATATATTTTCCAATACCATACCAGCTAGTAATAAAAACTTGTTTCTTTTCTGGGTTCACTTTGAAATGTGGAATACAATTCATTTTTCGCATTTGATTCTGCTGGTTATACATAAGTATCCCCACATTTTGCCACCAGAATGCAAAGTCACCTATCTGCCTGTGCACCAGCAGGTATTGAAAGGAGATACTTTTCCAGACTTACACAACCAACAATAGTTGGGCATTGGAGCATATTGATCAATAAAATGAGAGGAAACCGCCCTACCACAAAATGGATGCAAATGCATTTAAAGAAATGCTGCTTCATGTAGCTATTCTGGCCAGAATATCTGCTGCCTTTGTATGCCATGCTTATCTGTCTTACCCTTCACCCCACCTCTTACATCCACTGTAACTTGTTTGCAACCACTCTGTGACATCAGTAATCTTTTTGAACCCATCATTCTGCTCCTCTCCACCACAGGCTGTCTCTTCAAGGTCCCCTGGTTCTCAACATAAAGCCTCTCTATCTTTGTACTATTTTAAAATAAGTAAATGGAATAATGAAGGTACCAAATTAAACCAATACAACAGATGGCAGCCCCTTAAAGTGTATCTGGAACTTAAGTCAAATCACGAATGAAACTTATAAAATTTAAACTAAAATTGGGTATTGAAGTTGATTATGCACTCTGGCTCCTACAGTACATCCAGTCATGAAGTGTACCAGTCATGACTGCATGTTCCATCTTCAAAGATACTCATGTGCAGATGTAAAGACTCTCTTTATATGTACTCAGGGTACCTAATTATGCACTTACCTTCATCCATCCATCTGTAAAATAATAATACAAATAAAATGCCATTAAAATCTTACTCGTTCTGACTCTCCTTAAGAGTCCCTCCTTAAAACCACCCATTGTCCAAGTGACAAAATAGTTCATCATCCATTATAATCTCTCCTACTTCGGATTTATCTTGGTCATAGGGAGCACGAAGCTGCTTCCCTCTTATTTTAATGAACTGTAGTTAAGGTAATAATTATTTATTATCATTCTGTCTATTTAAAATTAAATATGAGCATGGCTTATAGACAACAAAAAGTCAATAGATGTGCTGCTGAAATATGACATTGACTGTAAAGGTGAGAGACCATATGTCTGTATCCCAGTATCCTTGGGGAGGAGCAGGAAGTGTCCAACAGTACGTTTAGAGCTTTTCATTATTTCTCAGTGCCATAGGGACCAGAGCAGGTCATTTCCCTCAAAAATATTATTTAAATTTAATTTTGGCAAGTTTCTTACATGTTTTTTTTTTGTTACATTACCCTTTTTAAGGGTGGTTCATTTAGTTAATCAGTTTGCAAATCTAATTGATACAGAAGAGTACAACTCATCCATCAAGTTGCATCACACTTTGAGTCACAGCATCTTAATAATAAGGCAGACCATCAGCACATATTTAGGAAAGGGTAGACATGTGCAGTATTACATTCTGTAAATAAATGTAGTAATAAGTAAAGGATTGAACTTTGATTACCAACTTCACCATCTAGATTTAGAATTAATTAATATGAAGGAGTTACAGAGTAATATGTAAATACTTGAACCCATGACTGATTACTACCAGTAACAGAATAAAAGGAGAGGCAAGCACAAGAAGCCAGAGTCAGAGGAACACAGTACATGATTCATAGTGTTGAAGAGGTTTACAAACATACTGAGCACTGAGTTTATCAAGGACTTTCCACATGTAGATAAAGAGTGACTTGGTGACAGGAAACCAGCCTCTGCAGAGTTATTTTAATGGCAATGAGTGTAAAGCACATTCCCGAAGAAACTCATTCACAGCAGTCGTCTTTGAGTTGGAATAAATATTTCTGGCATCATGCCATTATTTAAGAAGCTTGACTTGTTTGACACTGCCGTCGAAGACTGATGTGTGGAAAGAACGCATTATTTTTTTTCCAGGCAAATAACATTAGGGCAGATAAAATACAATGAGCAATTCTCCTGGCAGCTTTTGGATCCCCAGCTTGTTCAGTTATTAGGAGCCTAACTTTCCTTGAGGCACCAGATACGAAAACCTTCCAACAGCTGATTGATTTAGATAAGCCATATTATGACCCCAAGCTTCCTCTAATTCTGAGTCGCTATCAATTTTGTTCAGCAATTCAAGAACCCATATCGGGATTTATGACTAGGTTAAGACGACTGGCATAGGCATGTGACTTTGGTTTAACCTTAATGAGATGCTGAGAGAGCAGTTGGTATGGGGAATTAATTACGCAACCATACAAAAGCACCTATTAACTGAAACCCAACTGGCTTTCAAATATACACAACAGCCAGCTCTACCACTGGTTCAGTATAAATTTGAACATTTGTAAGAGTGCTCAATTTGAGGCATGATAGAGGAAGTCCATTCAAGCACAGGAATCTAGGTGAGTGATAAAATATAGATAGTCAAGGTTTTGATGAACAGATGCTTAAACAGGGCAGAGACTGACCACATAAACACATTGCCAAAAGAGCAGGTCAGAGGCCAGAAATACTGTGTGAGTAACTCACCTTCTGAATCCCCAAAACGTGTCCGCCGTCAACAAGACACAGGTCAGGAGTGGAATGGAATAGTGCCCGTTTGCCTGGCAAGGTGTATCTGCAGCAACACTCAAGTAACTTGACACCATCCAGGGCAAAGCAGTCCACTTGATTGGCACTACATCCACAAGCACCCACTCCTTCCCCAACAACACTCAGTAGTAGCAGTTTTGACTATAAGATGTACTGCAGAAATTCACCAAAGATCCTTAGCCAGACCTTCAAAACCCAGAACCTCTTCCATTCTGAAGGTTAAGGACAGCAGATACATGGGAACGCTAGTCACCGCAAATTCTCCTTCAAGCTTCACACCGTTCAGACTTGAAAAAAAATTGTCATTTTTTTCAGAAATAATACAGTGTGGAGCTGGAGGAACACAGCAGGCCAGGCAGCATCAGAGGAACAAGAAAGTTGATGTTTCAGGTCAGGACCCTTCTTTCGATGCTGCCTGACCCACTGTGTTCCTCCAGCCCCACACTGTATCATCTCAGACTCCAACATTTGCAGTTCTTGCTATCTCTGTTATTTCTTCAGTATTGCTAGATCAAAATGCTGGAATTCTCTCCCTAATGACATTGTGGGTCAACCTACTGCACATGGACTGCAGTGGTTCAAGAAGACAGCTCACCTTCACCTTCTTAAAGGCTTCTAGAGATGGGCAATAAACATTGGTCCAGGCAGGGATGCCCTCATCCCAAGAGTGACTAAAAATAAAAGAATTAGAGTAGGCCCATAAACATCTGGTGTATTTAAGCCTTGGGGTGACAACTAGATCAACAAGATTTTCACAGCTGATGGGCTGAGTTTGAGGTGGAGATATAGGTGGTTTTGTGAAGTAAAGATTATGAGGTGAGGATCTTGGCTCAGGGTCAAACAACCTGGAGCAGAAGCAAAATGTGCTATACTGCTCTCGTTTGATGCTGTTTGCCTATTACTATCATGTGATTTATTGGAGCTACATGCTTGAGTTACTTTGTCTGTTTGCATAGTTATTCTGATTCCTTGAACTGGCCAAGGTGGCAACACAGCAATTCATTCAATGTTGTTGGTGTTTCCATGATAGAGTCTGCCACTCTCACTTCTGCTGCACACTTCTGCAGAAAGTCATCAAACAGTAAAGCACTTATGACAATAAAATAAATACCTGTGCAACATGATTTTCAATTTGAACTTTGTGGGTCTTAGTTCCAATCTTAGAAGCTGCTACTACAGAATTAAATATTACTTTCAGCACAAACCAGTTTACATTGGCTCTGGTTGGACTTTTTTCAGTGTAAATATGTGGACTATATATACTGTGGACTTAGAATCTTTAAAGGCCAATCTAATACTGTTCATGTTTATTTGACATCCAACCCTTCGACCACCACCATCCTTTGGATCAACCTTCTCAGCTATCCTTCTGACAAAGTCAAATTTCTGTTTACAATTTTTGGACAAAGATCAAGAAGTTGCATTAAGGTGAGCTGTACTTGATAAATTCATGCCAAAATTCCAAACTTTAATAAAAAGAGTAGATAGTATTCCTGTGAATGGTGATAGGTGTTTGCGAGGTAAACATACACATAATGAATTGCCTTTTTCCAGAACTGTAGGTAACAGTTTTTCTTTAACATTAGTGCATGAGTTAAATTAACTGATTGGGTTTCACTGACGAAAAAATCCTGAGGCTAACAATGCTAACCATTATTTATGTGCAAACCGGTCAGTAAGCTTAGTGAACACACATGCACAGTTAAGTGCAGAAATCCAGATGTTGCTGTCCAAAATTCTCTGCTGCTCGAAATATTTCCTGGAAAGAACATTTTAGCATCTGACTAACTATTCAAGTATGGCTCTGAGGTTACTGAGCTTACCTCACAGAAACAGACTAAACTTATTGAAAACAGTTTGTGTTTGACTGTTTCAGTCTCAGTTACATTTTTAACCATCTGTTCAGTCTTAATTACAGCCAAGTAACATTTCTGGCATTGAGGAATTTATACAAATATAGAATCACATTGCTTTAGGTTTCAATTTTGTTGGGGATTGAGATCCATGTTTTCGCACAAGTGTTAGAGACTCACAGAGCTATAAAAGTGCTTGATGTGGCCTGGATTCAGAAGTCTCACCGCCATTTCAGACAGATGCCCTTTTTGTAGGAGCTGAAAGGAGGCAGGCGTGACTCGTTTATGAGGGAAACGTGAACTCAGAAGGGCTGAACTTAGTGTTGAGTTCAAATAGACTCTATTTTCATTGTAGCAAGGACCTGGATATTATCACTGTAGCAAGGATCTAGATCCACAGTGTAGGAGTCACAAAATTTTAAGACTAGCCATAAATGCTTATGAAGGCTGGATGAGAACTGGGGAATTGTCAAGCTGCAAAGTTTGTTACAAGCCAGACCTTTCAAAATTAAAAAAAAATCTTGTCTCTGTCTGCGCAGATTGAAAAGATCTGTTCTAGAAGTTGCAATAGCTCTTAGGTACATTTCCTCAGGAGCAACATTATATCATATTAATGCCATATTTTCCAAAACATATCATTATCTCATCAGAGATTCGTTTGGTTCACGTTTGATTAACAACACAAAAAAGTGATTCGCTGTCTTTGCTCTGGGGTTATCAGTAAAAGCTTAAGTATAAAGACTTAAGTAGTTAGAGGAATTAAAAATTTGATTTGATGTTCATGGATAGAATTTTTTTTTCCTCTAGTACAGGCCCTGATAGATTTTTACATGTTTATCTTTTTCATCTCGACATGGTATTTGACATCCGCTCATACGGATAATGGTGAATTGAAATGAAAGGTGTAAGGGCAAATGGTGGTGGGCAGGAGGCATGGGTTAGCATGAGATAGTATTAAGTTGACATTGGCCCTATCAAGAGCCATGTGGGTATATGTGGGGCAGGGGATTGCCACTAACTAGCATGCAGGCCATAAGAGCTCATGGGGGTTGCTGGGGTCAAGGGCATTTACCAGTTGGCACAATTGCATGGAGATGGTTATCGAGCTTTAAATTTAAGGAAATAACTGAGATATGTCCCAGAGAACAAAAGCAGGCTTTTTACCCGAATTGAATCTCCACATAGCAGATTCTGTCACTGTTTCAAACAAGACCAAATTCCGTCCATACCTACCCTTTGAACAAAGATCAAGTCTAATGGAACTTTTCTCCCGAGGCAGGTGAACTGGCAAATTTCTCATCTTAGACTCCCTATCTTGTAAGCCAAAAACAAAAGCTATTTTACATTTTCTTGCTATCTATCTTAATTCTATCTTTCTTTCCCTCTCTTAACTTCATTTTCTATACCCAATTTGAAATAATTAGTCTGACTAGTAATTCTTTATATTGACTCGGATGTTCATCAACAACTCCTTGAATAGATTGTATAAACTTTTCCCTTCTTCATACAGGTCCCATATGCCGTGTTGAAAGTATTGCTCTTGGATGGTTGTCTAACAGTAACTTGCAGGCTAACATGCCAAGCCCATAGAAAGTATATGCCTATGCCCAAGTCTAAAAATTGGCTGAATTTTCTCTGGGCAATATGGCACCATAGGCATGCTGGCAGTTATTTAACAATTTCTACTGGAAAAGGCTGGACAAGATAATTCTGCAAAATCATTATATGGATTTGGACACATCTTCTTCCTCACACTGCCCAATTTCAATGTTCTGTCTTTAATTCTAACCTGGTTCTCTTTCATTCTCAAGTCAACACCTCCAATTCAAGGGTGCAAATTTTGTTTCCCATATAAATTCTGTTCTTACCATGCTCTATTTGAAATCTGACTCACTGCCACTTCTCGTTGTCTATGTATCATATTGGCCTCAACACTAAGCCTTTAGAGATTTTTGTGTCGGCATTGATTCTCACTTCAGCCATGACAGTTCCAACCCTGGATTCTATCATGCAAACCAATCCCTCTATTTTCTGAAAATTTAAAATCTCAGAGATGTATTTATAATTTATGCAGCCAAGAGTTAAATAGGTATCTCAGCACTTGCATAGAGCTTGCTAACTACTAACATTAATGTGATTTTGGACCACAAAATGCGTATCTAAGCAGCAAAAAGAATAGTTATAACTAAAAGAAAGAACTTCAGATGTTGAAAATCTGAAACAAAAACAAAAACCAGTTCTGAAGAAGAGTCACTGGACTTAAAATGTTAACTTTACCTTCTCTGCACAGATTTTGCCAGATCTGCTAAGTTTCTCCTGCAATTTCTGTTTTTGTAAAAGAATAATTACTTTGAGGAAAAAAGATGAAGAAGCTACATAAATTAAATACTTTTAAAATAAATTTATGTGGTAAAAATAATTGAGGAAAAGCTTCACATATTACTTTCTAATTATTCTGTTTAATATTTTAAAAATCAGTTTAATAATTTTATGTGAAACATGGGGGATCAATTACCAATGAAAAATAACATAGAAAAATTACATGTGACAGATGAAAAGCCTCTATACAATGCATGAAATATTCCACAGTGGCTGGACTACATTAGCCAACAGAAATGATGGTTTAATTATGAAATAATAGTTTATTCCTTGGTCACATACAGATTCCACTCATACCATGAAAATCTTCATAAATTTTGTACAACAACTCATTTTTGTGATGATGTAGCTGAGCCTGCAGTGCTGAGTTATAGAATTAGGTAAGTCACTACTTTGAACTATAAGGCTTTATTCAGCTCCTAGAAGTCCTTAGCCATGTGTGCACCATTCACTGTGGTGCATTGTTTAGTTGGAAGAAATAGCCACTGTTGTTCAATGGTTGAATGAACTATTTGCAGTATTTTCAGTATGAAGATTATTTTGTGGGAGCAAATCATTGATTCTTTAGTGGAATGTAACAAAGAAACTATGAAGATGGCAATGTAGTGACTTCAAGAAAATATTTTTAAGCATGCACTACGGCAGGCATCAAATAGACAAAATGGTAAAATTTGTCAAGTAGTTGGATGAGCTATTCCTTCCTATAACACTAATACCTTAGACCTTCCTGTGTCACTGACTGCTAGCCATTAATTATCTGCCTCGTTGGCCTGCTCCCAAACCTCTGCCTGTGATATTTTGTAAGAAGCTAAAAGATGGACAAGGGTAGCCTTGCAATTCTGACTGTCTGATCCTTCATTTCTCTGCATGGAAATGGCTCTCCACTGCTATGAACATCCTGCTTGCATCCTGGCTAAAGTCAGGAAATGACCATACTGATTACGCAGGAACTTCTCTTTCCCAAGTAAAAGAACTGTGCACAAAAATCTGATTTCTTTTTCTTAAGCAATTAACTTTTCTGTCTAAGAGCTGCTTGTGTCAGAATTTGAAATGTAGTAGCAATTTCAAATGTTAAATGTGTAAGTACAACTAAAGGGAATGTAGCACTTACATAAATAATAAGAGAGACTTTTTACACTATACTGTCTAAACAATATGTTAAAAATTACTTTGTGAATATGTCTGCGATATAGATTTGGCCACTTAAAAAATTGGATAAGTAAAACCATAACAGGACTTATATTTATTGACGGCTGTATCCCTACTGTACACCCAAAGCTTCAATTTCAGTGTAATGCATAAACCAGATGTTTGACATGGCTGTACCTCCTCATAGCTTCAGCCTTCAGTAAATGTTTAACAACTATTCAAGGGCAGTGTTTCCCATTCAAGACAGGAAGCTGAGGTAATCGTGAAACATGAGGACCAAGCAGGATCCTTAACTCACATGCACGGCAGCTGGTGCTCTCTTCCTTTAGCATCTCTGGCACAGATGTGTTTCTGAGGATGACTGATACCAAAAGAAATACGTGAATCCAGTCAGTGATAAGACCTTCCCCATTCATTTAATCCAATAAGAAATAATTTATCACACAACGGGAAGCATTTGAAAAGCACAGCCGTGACTGGGGAGATTAACCCTTTAAAAACAAGGGTTCATAACTGATTTGGTGCAACACTTCCAAACATAGCTGTGAGCTGATTTGGCATATACTGAGTACTGATTCGATTTCATTAAAGCTGGGAAAATGTAAGTGTTAATTTGTTCCAGAAGATAATGCTATTGAATTCGTATGTTGTGAGGTTCTCAGACAATCAGCCATGAGTTATTCATGAGAAAGCATGGGGTGTACACAAATTTCACAAACAGTATTAATAACATAGCAGACTTAACTATTCAATTCCTTTGGATGTGTTTCATGTTGGTGTTAGGTCAGATAATCAAACGAGCGATAATGTAACATTTATGCAGTAGTAAATTACACATCTTATTGTATAGTATTTCATGTACTATTTTCCATGTTTCATGCATCATTGACTTGATTGTCATCTTTGTACAGTTATAGGGTTCAGAAATAAAGACTTTACTTTTGAATAAGAGACAGGAAACGAAGTAAATATGAAGTAGTAGGTCTCTAATTGCTGCTATTTAACAAGAGCTTAATGTGCACCCTCTTTAAGAGTGGATGCAATGTTCTTTTTGTAATGTAAATTATGATGTTCAAGTGCAGGATTCAGCTGGGAATTGGTGTCCACTTATTCACCAGTAAAACGTTAATTATTTATTTATTTTGTTTACTGGGGGACATGTATACTTGTATCCAGGGAGACCGCGAGAAAGACAGATGTTTCACAAGTTTGACATTGAATGTTAGAACTATGTATTATTACCTTAGAATTCCAAAGGCATACAATGTAGTACCAAAATATTGTATGTATTGAGCAGGGTGACTGCCTCTTGGTTTTTTTCCCTGTAGCTTAAGGTTCAGTCTAATAAATAAACAAATATTTTATTTATAGAAAATATTATTTTGAATGACGGCTCTTACAATCTAGTATCATAATACAATCAGTTGGTGGCAGCCATCTTGTGTTAATTCTGTTAAATTGCACCACGTTTTTCAACACTAATTATCTCATATCCTTTCACGTGGATAAAGAAAAATAAACTTTATGAAACAAAATATTGTATTTCAAGCTCAATGTATTTCCTAGAGGGCTTTTGCCTTAAGGCAGACTATTTTAACTGGGATGTGTGAGCAAGCAAGCAGTGTTTCTTTATGAAATGTAGGTGCCAAATTGCTCTCTCCTCATTTGGCATGAGGCACAATTATTGGTGGTTGAGCAAAACTAAAACAGTCTCTTCATTTAAAGTGAGCTTGACCATTGAGATATCTCAACCAGAAACTGGCTAACGACTGCATGAGCAATCCCCCAGTACAACTTCTCTGTGTTGAACTAAACTAGGATGTTTCTATTCAAAAATCAATCCAATTCTTTCCAAAAACAAATGTTGAATTTAAGCCTGGAAATAGATCTTCATTTTTTTTGTTTTTGGAAATCTAATTCAAGAACCTCTGGAGAGATTGTCTTAGTGTAATAATTAAGTACAATTAAACAATGTCAAAATAACACATTTTTAAACATTTAGTTGTTGTATTACTTGTTTGAGATCATGAGTTTGCCAATAAAATTATTCTACTGGCATCTGACATCAGTAAAGGTTTCATGCATGATTATATCTGTGTATGTACTTAGCATGAGAGATACCTTGATGTTCATAGACCCTAAAAGAAAGAATATCAAGAGCACAAGAGATGCCTGATTTGCTGAGTTCTTCCTGAGAACGGAAATCTTCTTCGATTGGTATAATCTGACTCTCGATATAATGCTTGGAGGTTGCCATTTCTAAGAGTGACAATACTTCAAAACTTATCCATATTTATTGGTCTTCAAATTCTCAGATTTTGGGGAATTGTACTAACCTGATGACTTTTATGGTCAACATATCATGAATATGTTTCTCCTCTTTTCAAGCCCAACATCTGCTGTCTTTCTCTGTGCAATCATGGGATCCTGTAGTACAGAACGAGGCCATTAAGTCCACTGTGCCTCTGCCAGATCTTTGAAAGAGCTGCCCAAATTAATTCCATGTCTTTGTTATTTTCCCAGAATCCTCAAAATACTCTTCAACGACATTTCACATTGCCTTTAGAAAGTTTCCACTCCTCTACCAGGTGGTGTCTTCCAAAGCTTAGTAAATTGCTGTGTGAAGACATATTTCCTCACTTCCTCTCTTGTTCTTTTGCAAATTTCTTTAAATGTTGGCGTCTTCTTGCAAGAAGAAACAGTGGCCTGGATTTTTCAGCAAATCTCCAAACTCTGTTCTTAAGGTGTGATATTTGGCCAGTCAATTCTTGGACAACATGCAGGGTCATCATTTGGTTAACTTCTGGACATGGGTCTTGAGGTCGCAGGCACAAAATCACCTGATGTAGAAGAAATGGTGGAAGCTTGTTTAAAAAGAGGCCAGAACCTGAACCTGGACTGAATGGAGATCTGCAAGAATCAGGCTATCTGCAATACCCCTCCATCAAATAGTAAGCAGCCTATGAACCAGGCACCCCCACCCCTAATGTTTGCTGCCTGTGACTTCCTCAAGAGCTAGCAGGCTATAACCATCCCTGATCTTTGCAGGGTAGCCACAACGGCAATTGTCTTCTGGGCATGACAGAAGAAAGAGCTCAGGTAGCTCCCTGGGTCAGTGGTCAACTGCCTGGATGTTCTTATCTAGGATTACTCCAACAAGGTGGTAAAACCTCTTCTCCAGGAACCGAAGGAGGAGAGCTCCCTACCTAACCAACAAATGTGGATGGAGATCCTTGAGGATGTCAAAAGTGTGGGGACATCCAGAGAGTCTGACTGCAGTACAAGTGGGTCAATGTTTTGCATGGGTGAATGACCAATTTCAGTTCTCTGTGGATGGACGAGGAGCAGTGAAGGGTTAAATGTGATGATGCAGACACCGAAGAGTCTTATAGTGCTAGATTCATGGTGGTCTGCAGCACAGAAAAAAGGCCCTTTGTTCCTTCAATTCTGCACCAGTCAAAAACAACCAAAGAACTATTCTAATTCCAAGAGAGAGAATTTAACTATCAATAGCAAAGGGTAGAGGCCTGCAGCATCTCCTTGGAAAGGAATGGCTGAAGCTTTGCCATGGATGAAAGCCTGGCACTGTCCACTGTCACAATGACTCTCCAGAGTGACCGCATGCCAAATTGGCTGCTGGCACTTAGTAAGTAAAGTAACATGCTTGGTGATAAATTTTATTATCTGGTGTTCCTATGGTAGGAAAGGACTCAGGATGTGACCTGGTGACAGAGTCCTAATATCCACCATCCTGACTCTGATTACAGAGGAGGCTTTTGAATGGACAGAATATCTGCTCCATCATGGTTGCTGAGCCAGAGTTCAGACCCTGGAGGGTGAGGATCTCAACTGGACATCACCTCTTCTGTCATCATGGCAGACAACTCTGTCCCTCTTGGGAGGAAAAGATTTCACTTGCTCAAATTCCAACTGGTCTGCAACCATAGTCAATGGGTATTGCACTCATTGACCTGGGATTCTCTGGCACTTCCATGTGCCACAGGTTGTCATTCATGCTGCACACCTACAGGGAAGGCTAATTGCCCACAGGGATGTCCATTACAAACAAAGGATGTCTACACCAGCAAGTACCCAGGAATGGAGGCAGAGGAACACTGTAGCATGAACCAGACCATTGAGCCAAACCAGAGCAACCACCAGAGAGATAGTCTGTCTCCTGAAAATGAGATTCAGGTAGCTGAATTGATGGTTGTAGCACTTCAATTATGTCTTCCAGACAGCGGTCGTCTGTTGCACTCTAGTGCATTACCTAGTACTGCAGAGAGGGGAGGTGGCCCAGGAACAAGGCATTCTAGCATGAGGAGGAAAATGAGGCACCACAGAATTCTGTCAGACATGAAGGGCATCTTAGAGAGCACAAAGATATAGGCACAGGGGAGGCTTTGAAGGCACTTGTGGTCACATGCATTTCAGCTGATTCAATACCACTAGCCCTCCAGCTACAGAAAAAAAAATGCACCTTCGAGCACACAAAAGGCACTCATTTCTGCTGCAAGTCCAGACACCCAGATTCAATAGTACCCAATGCTCTTGTAATAAGCAAAAGGTGAGCTTGAGTGCCATGGTTTCCTCAGAAAGCAACGCCATAATTGCCACATGTCACTCTGCTGGCAGATCACAAACTCTGGATGGAAATTGCCATAAACCAAATCAAACATTTGTTACGTTCATCAGAGCTCACAAGGAGAGAATCACTCACTGTCTAATCATCTTTGAGGCCCATTTTGGTTTTGCTGCTCTCTTCCCTTCACATCCATCAAGGTAGTGTTCAAAGTTTTGATAGAATGCTCCACCCATTGGCTGGCTGTGACCTGGAAAAATAAATCAAATAGGACACATAAGTTTTAATACCAGTAAAGAAATGAAGACTTCTTCTTACATGACATGTTTCACAACCTCAGGATATCCTAATGCACTCTACAGCCAATGAAGGACTTTTTTTGTAATGCCCTCACTTTTGTGCAGGAAATGCAGCAGCCAATTTGCGCACAGCAAGATCTCACAAATATACGTAGAATGATGAGCAGATCATCTGTTATTATGTTGTTGATTAAGGGATAAATAAATCCCCTCTCTTCTTCAAAAACATACCATGATTTTTTTAACACCCACCTTATAGACCTCAACTTAATGAAATACAGGATTTCAAACTGTGCAGCACTCCCTTGGTACTGCACAGGGCAGTCAGCTGAGGTTTATTGATTTCAAGGGTTGTATTTTATGGTGGCTGTGGGGCATGTTGAGGTCAGCTCTCCCATCCACTCTGACACCCTGGAAGCTAAACTTGTTGGCAGCCAGCAGGCCCGAAAGAAGCCAGCCCTGGAGCTGGATTATGCTGCTGACTGAATGGGAAAATGAGAGTTACACCCCTCAGTGGGAGGAAGTCCAAACAATCTGATTACCTATCCACTTCAGCAGATCTGAAACCATGAGAGCTCAGTCATGGGTGCAGCGGGACTGCAAGAAAGAGGTTGAAGAAGGAGGATGGCTACACCAGAAAGGGAAATGCCACGGTTTTAAATTGCCAGGGAGGAGGACTGGGTTTGGAGAGTAAGTGATGTGGAAGGAACAGTGGGGATGATATTTTGACTCGTGCCACAGACCCACACAGCACATACCCTGAATGAGATTCCCACCCTTTCTTTCTGCCTTTTCACCTAAGTTACAAAATACAGCATTACCACTGCCACTTGTCAGCTTATGCCAGCTTTATTTTGGCATGAGCAGTGAAGGAGATTGAGCAATTGGCTCGTTAGTAAGCTTAATAGACTGATTTTGGTACTCATCCAATTTGTGTAACAGTGGGGTCAATTCCAAAGGTGGTGGGCTAGCCCTCTGACCTATTTTATGTTAAATGGAAAGCACACCCAAACTAGGGTGGGTGGTGGAATAAACATCTAGCCCAAATCTCTGGAAGGACGTGAACTCAGAGAAATGGATCAATAACAAAAGTGTAAATGATGATGATGATGATGATGATGAAACAATAATTGCAGTCGTGTGACTTGGTAGAGGAATTTGGAAGGGAGCAGAAATTCCATTATCATGTGAAGGTCCACTGTTCTTGCATTAGGAGACAATTGACTCGATTTAGGAGATCAGTCACAAATGATTCTCTTAACCCCAGTCGCACAACAAAACAGAGCCATAGCCTTATAACACAAAGACAATGCTACTAACTGAGCTATGGCTCAATAACTGGATTGTTTACAATTTGTTACAGTGAAGTTTGCAAAAACAGTTTCCTTCAAGATTATGGGGCTTTTTTTGCAGCTGATACCCGCTCAAATAGAACATAGAACACAGAACAGTACAGCACAGGCCCTTTGGCCCACGATGTTGTGCCAAACTTTTACCCTAAACCTAAGGTCTATCTAACCTCCACCACTACCTTATACTATCATCCATATGCCTATCTAATAGCCGCTTAAATGCCCCTAATGAGGCCGACTCCACTATCCTCTCCGGCAATGCATTCCACGCCCCTACCACTCTCTGAGTAAAGAACCTACTTCTGACGTCTCCCCGATATCTACCTCCTTTCACTTTAAAACTATGTAACCTCATAAAAGCTACCTCCACCCCAGGAAAAAGTCTCTGGCGGTCTACTCTATCTATACCTCTGTTCATTTTGTACACCTCTATCAAGTCACCTCTCATCCTTTGTCTTTCTAAAGAGAAAAGCCCTAGCTGTCTCAACCTTTCCTCGTAAGACCCTCCCTCCATTCCAGGCAACATCCTGGTAAATCTCCTCTGCACCTTTTTTAATGTTTCCACATCTTTCCTGTAATGAGGTGACCAGAACTGGACACAATATTCCAGATGTGGCCAAACCAGGCTTTTGTATAGCTGGAGCATAACTTGACAGCTCTTGAACTCAATCCCTCTATTAATGAAAGCTAACACACCATATGCCTTCTTAACAACTCTATCCACCTGGGTGGCAGCTCTCAGGGAACTGTGAACGTGAACCCCAAGATCCCTCTGCTCCTCCACACTGCCAAGAATCTTTCCGTTAACCCTGTATTCTGCTTTCAACTTTGTTCTTCCAAAATGAATCACCTCACACTTTTCAGGGTTAAACTCTATCTGCCACTTCTCAGCCCAGCTCTGCATTCTATCAATGTCCCTTTGTAACCTAGAACAGCCCTCCGCACAGTCCACAACGTGACCCATCTTCGTATCGTCTGCGAACTTGCTAATCCACCTTTCCACTCCTTCATCCAAATCATTTAAAAAAATCACAAATAGAAGAGATCCTTGTGGTACACCACTTGTAACTGAGCACCATGTTGAATATTTTCCGTCCACTACCACCCTTTGTCTTCTAAGGGTCAGCCAATTCTGAACCCAATCTGCCACATTTCCCCCTATCCCATGCCTTCTTCCCTTCTGCATGAGCCTACCATGGAGAACATTATCAAACGCCTTACTTAAATCCATATATACCACATCCACTGCTCCACCTTGATCCATGTGTTTGGTCACCTCTTCAAAGAATTCAGTAAGGTTTGTGAGGCATGATCTACCCCTCACAAATCCATGCTGACTGTCACAAATCAAACTGTGCCTTTCCAAGTGATCATAAATCCTGTATCTCAGAGCCCTTTCCAATAATTTGCCCATCACTGACATAAGACTAACTGGCCTGTAATTTCCAGGGTTATCCCAGTTCCCTTTTTTGAACAAGAGAATGACGTTTGCCTCTTTCCAATCTTCCAGCACTATACCCGTGGACAGTGAGGATGAAAAGATCATCGCCAAAGGCCCTGTGATCTCATCCCTCGCTTCCCATAGAATCCTTGGATAAATCGCATCAGGCCCGGGACTTATCTATTTTCAACTTCCTCAGAATTCCTAGCACATCTTCTTTATTAACATCAACCTCCTCTAGCCTACCTGCCTGTTTCACAACATCCTCCTCCACAACTAGGTCCCTCTCAGTTGTGAATACTGAAGAAAAGTATTCATTAAGGACCTCTCCTATCTCTTTAGGCTCTGTGCATAAATTCCCTTTACAATCCTTGATCGGCCCTACACTTTCTCTGGTCATTCTCTTGTTCTGCACATACGTGTAAAAAGCCTTGGAGTTTTCCTTGATCCTATTTGCCAAGGTTTTCTCATGCCCCCTTATAGCTCTCCTAAGCCCTTTCTTCAGCTCCTTCCTGGCTAACTTGTATCCCTCTAGAGCCTTTTCCATTCCTCTTTTCCTAAACTTTACATAAGCCTCCTTCTTCCTCTTAACCAGTTGTTCGACCTCTCTCGAGAACCATGGCTCCCTCACTCGACAGCATCTTCTCTGCCTGCTAGGGACAAACATATCGAGCACATGCAGTATGCATTCCTTAAACAATCTCCACATTTCTGTGGTGCTCTTCCCTGACAGCATCTGTTCCCAATTTATGTTACCCAGTTCTTGCCTAACTGAATTGTAATTACCCTTCCCCCAATTATAAACCTTACCCTGCCGTATGTACCTATCCTTATCCTTGACTATCGTGAAAGAAAGAGTTATGATCGCTACCGCCAAAATGCTCTCCTACCAACAGGTCCAACACTTGGCCCGGTTCGTTGCCAAGCACCACATCCAAAGTGGCCTCTCCTCGTGTTGGTCTATCTACATACTGTGTCAGGAATCCTTCCTGAACGCACTGGACAAAATCTGCTCCATCTAAACTATTACAACTAAAATGTTTCCAATCAATATTTGGAAAGTTGAAGTCACCCATGACTACAACCCTGTGACTTCTGCACCTTTCCAGTATCTGCCTCCCAATCCACTCCTCTACTTCTCTGCAACTATTAGGGGGTCTGTAAAAAAACCCCAACAAAGTGAAAGCATATTGTGAAATGCTTTATGTGCAGAAAATATTCATGCTATTCCTTGAAATCTCAGAAAAGTGGTTGAAATTTTAGCCTGTTCCAAAGAACAAAGAAACCCAATGTGTCTTTGTGTAGCCTGCATTTAGTAAATCAAAGTATAATTACAACTGACAAAAGTGCTTTTCATTTCTAATGCAGTAGTTTACAAATGATAGGAATTTTACCCCAACAAACAGCAATAAGTATTGCCAAAGGTTTCTCTAATACTTGTTTCACATTGTTCCTGCAATGTTTTTGTAGAAAGTTACATAATAACTAAACAGGATCAGAGTTCCTGTGAAATTTAAAAGGCAATGACTAACAGTTTAATTTCACTGATGATGTGATCCAAGTTGAAAGTTTTCACTGGTCTGTTTCCAAAATCTTTGCTCTTAGACACTTGACCTCACTGGTATTTGGAATCAATGAACCACATCAGTTCCATGAGAGTGCCAAGTATTGCATGAAAAATGACAACAGGACATTATTCTATTCTGGCCAGATGCAGCCAAAAGTGGAAAGAAAATGCATGAACGAAAATGATTTAGGACAGAGGGAATGGCTGTGTGAACTGAATCTCAATCTCATAATAAGAAGCAACTTTAGAACAGCTTTGAGGCTTAGCCTGACTTTAGTGCCAAATGCCAACTTCATTTGATGATGATTGTCTCCCAACCTTACATGTCAATGTTACAAATGAAGAATTAACAGCATATATTTGTATTTGGAATACTGCCATTTCAAAATATGTTCTTCTTGTAGGAAATAATGCTTTTCAGAATAGAAAGGGTTAAACAGCTTTGTACTGTGAGCTGTGCTGTTGAAAGTCCCTGGAGAGCTCTGCATGTTTAGTTGGTGTTACTATAACTGACAAAGTTCTACAGCCCGGGTCTGGTGGTACATTCCAATGTAATACAGGAGATGGCCAAGCAGGGGGTCCAGGAAAAGGCTAGACAGGGTCACTTCCCTGCTGCAAACAGGAACATTTGATGATACCAAACAAATTTAACTGCTATAATTTCTTCGTTCATAATTTTCCCATAAATGTCAGGTAAATGTTGCATGACGAAACAATTTGAGCCAATTTTAAAGTTATTAGAGAAATCAGTTATTAAGATAACGCTATCAAGATTCAACCCCCTCCCTCAAACAAATTAAAGTCCTGAATATTGCAAGGTTACAAAAAGGAAGGTAGTTACATTAGTTAACTACAGCTCATATGCAGAAATAATTACTGCACTGATGATGTGAGAATGTAGATTTAAAGTACAAGTTCTATTGAAGTACGTTTATTTTTTTATGCAGAGCTGCATGGGATTCAGCCAAATCTTATGCTCTAATGAGGGGAGTGGCATCAGTGAGGTTTCATTTAATTCTATGGCATGTACAGAGGGCAATCTCAGAGTAGTTAGTTTTATCAGTATTGCTGTGCCTATGCTTTAAAGAATCAATGATTAGTAAACTGAGAGTTGATTGATAGTACTCAAGTTAACTCACAGGGTGGCTCCTTCTTGTATTGAAAAAAGATCCTTGCAATCTTTTGAACAAATGTTCAGTTTTGGGTGGTCTTTTCCAACTGTGTGAGTTATGAAGATCATTGTTCCTTCCAACCCACATACATGTCCCAATCTCCAAATTGAGTTCTGTCCTTTATCTACATTGCATCTGCTCAATATATCAGACTATTAGTATTTTTTTTCTCTTTCCCATTAGGGTTCTGCTGTCTTCCTATTTTGATATACCAGTGAAAAGAAAATGGATAACTACCATGGCTTTTATTGTATTTATGATTTATCAACGAACAATTGCATTCATTTACAACTAATACATTGCTTCAGATTTTACAAAGTGATGAAGCTGTTTTTTCTGTAAAGTGTGATGCATTAAATGTCATTATAAACTTCAGTAAAATTATCGATAACGATAGCATTTGGGTGCTTTCTCAATTTCAAAGTTCATCAAGTTTGGTGCCTTGAAAGAAAATGGACCAGTAGCCAATGGGGTTATGTCTTCTGGAAGAACTGATGATCATCTTGACCTTAAACAAAACTGTGCAAGGAAAAAAAATACTTTTGTGGAAAGCCATTAAGATGTTCCTTTTAGGGTCACTGGGAAGGCCTGTCAGCTCCAAGGGAAAGTATGCATGATTTGCCTATTTCTCTGTGTCAGTTTCAATCATGGCTCGACAACAGGCACAGAAGTCTGATTTGCATATTTAAGCAAGCTTTCCTCCTGTTTTGGGTGGGAGTGCTGAATAAACTCTTTTATAAGACCTGTCTGATTCTGCCAGACTAAATGATTACATCAGGTCCTCATCAGATTTCAACAACTGGTGAACTGTTTTTTGCAGAAGTAACAGTAGCTAGTAGTTGAAAGTCTTGCCCCCTTGTCTGTTATCACAAACTGGTTGTCCCTGCTCACCTACAGCTGCTTTGTAATTAACTTGCTGTAATGTAGAACACATCTTTTTCATGAACATAGGCAAGAAAAATGACATGGATCAATGAATATTTGAAATGAATTGCAAATATAAGCTATGACTCCCATTTTTTGGGCAAAATGAGTGCCACTGATCAAGGATGATCTCTGAAATGCATCCTTGAACCTGCAGCATTCTAGATATAATTAAAATTTATGAAAAGTATGGGTTCTGTCTAAATTCATCCATTTAATCACATTAAGTTAAATTTCAAGATATTATAAACGTAAGGAAGAAAATGCAACAGGGGGTGTTTTATTTGTTGTAATTTATATTTTCAGATTTACTAATTTAAAGTCATCTTGTGCATCCATATAAAAAAAACACAAGGAACCAAATTAAATTTCTAAGCAAGCTTTGATCTTGTTTCAGACAGTAAAGCTTATCTTAATTATATTCTATACTATACAAGCAGTTTACAATTCATAATGTTACACA
This sequence comes from Rhincodon typus, assembly GCF_021869965.1. NCBI lineage: Eukaryota > Metazoa > Chordata > Chondrichthyes > Orectolobiformes > Rhincodontidae > Rhincodon > Rhincodon typus. The sequence goes on along the minus strand of NC_063351.1, from coordinate 22,766,150 downwards.
GCCAGACAGTAGTAGTTGTGCATGTACTACAGCGGAAACGTCCTCTTATTATTTCCACTTGATGAGAAGAAATCTACCGGCACATCATTTAAGATAAAGATCAGTCTCCTAATTTGAATTCCAGACCTCTAGGCTCTACTCTACTGACATCTCTTCAGCATATGTGACATTTACCAGTGATACCATTATATCATTTCAAACTCAAGAGACCTGAAGGGAAGATGCAAAGACATATTAGAATACTGATTACATCAAAGAAAAAAACTTTCAGGTTTTGAAAATATCCAAGAACACAAAAAATTTATCCTTTGGATAATCTCCTTTCTGCAAATTAATTCTGCTTCAAATTAAGCCCTATTTTGTTTAACCTTTGAAAGTGATCAAATGCTATAAAAACAACTTATCACCTGCGTGTCAGTAATAGCAAATTGAACTATTTATGGGGCATCAAGATAGGTCAATAGGCACAATTTTTACCTTCACCCTCTTTGAAAAGCTCGAGAAGAAAGAGGGCAACTGTCAATCTAACAGTGTGGCAATCATTACAGGTTTGCAGTGAAGCAGAAAAATGCTGTAATGAACAGGTCCTGCAGCTTTCTATCAGTCCATTCATCCTACACTTTCAGTGCTTGAGCCTTCTGGCCTTGCTGAGCCACAAATCCCAATCCAGCTGTTTAACCCTATTACTGGTACATGATGGGGACTCCTGTCACTAGAATGGTTGCAACAGTCGGATGCGCAGAATCTATCTTTCAGACAGGTAAACCTGCAGATAATTTATTTTTATGTGTTACTGAGCCTGTTGACAGGAGTCAGGTGGCATCTATAACACAAAATGTGTTTATGAAGTGCTTACATGTACTCGAACAAACTCTGCACCCATCTCTAACAGAGACAGCTAGGAATAGAAATATACTATTTAATTTAAGCTTCTGCTCATCTGTCCAGATAAAAGAGTGTGAATATTACTTCAGATTTAGTAGAAGTCCAATATGGCCACACATATCACTGAAGCTATTAGTGACACCTGGAATCATTCACATTAACTTAAAATCTTGCACCATAAATTTCTGGCATGAAATTTTGCCATTAAAGATTATTCTGAATTCTCATAATGAATGGCTCAATGTTTTTGATAATGAAAATATACACTCTACAGAAGGACTTGCATAATATCTAACTAATGTATAAAAAAGGTATGACATTTTCAAGATTTTTTTCAGGAGTTCCCTGCAAAAGTCAAAACTATATTTATTCTGTGCACCTATAATGTAGGGGAAAAATTGCAACATCTCATTTAGTATTCTGACTTATTACAACTTAGAATATTTGTCATCATTTAAATCTATTGGGAATGACTGGGATATTTGCAAAAGATTTCTCTTTTGTTATTAATCTATTTGTGCCACTTCTCATTTGCACCTACATTTTATCCCCAACTCATGCACCACAGATTGGTTTAAATTTGGACTAAGTATATAACAAGAAGAATTTTCACACTAAAGATAGTGACATATGCACACCAGTAATTTTCTTTACTGTAAAAAGAAAATGTTTTTCCCCCATGTATATTTGTTGTAGCTATGGCAGCAGGTACAATCTGCTCAAAGTACATTTTGCTGTCCTTCACCAAGCAGGACTGTTAGAGGAGACATTTTGCCTCTAACTCCTAATTCTCTCACCAGTTAACAAGAAGTAGCTCTTGATATTAAATCCTGCATTATGAAAGTCGAGGATCAAATATTTTTCATAGTTTTATGTGGATGGTTTTATGAAAATTGCTCAAGTCTAAAAAGTCATAGCCTCAATGTAGCCAAGGTTAAGGATAATTTATCCATGATATTTCTAATTTTATTCAGAGCCCTTTTATTACTTTGCAGGCCTTTATGACTTTAAAGAAAATGTCAGCAGAGGTAAATGACATGGTACTGAATAATCTACTTACGAGGCTTGAAGGTATTCAAAAATATCTTGCATTACTGCAGCTATCTTTTAGCAAAGCACTATCTTTCTCTCAAACAACAGATTTAATTTTCCATAGAGTTTGGTTTATGTTGTTTTCACTTTTTTTTCTCCCCCCTTTACCACTTATTCTCTCTAAATGCTAATTTTTTTTGGTTGTGGAGCAGTGTGTTAATCTATTACAACTAATTAAAGTGTTGTAGCTGATACAATTTTACCTCTGAAATTTTTTTGCTTCTTGTATACAATTATTGTAGCAGGGGTAAATAAATCAATATTCCCAATCCAACTGTAAAAAACAATCAAGGAATGCACAGCTTCTCAGGGAAAACACCAAATAATATTTATTAACTCAGCTGCAACTCACTGAAGAGACTAATACCACTGAAGCATTTTCTGCAAGAGTAATAATAAACAAACGATGGAAGTGGCACATGCCAATAATTTCACCACTTTACATCCCACAGTAATTGTAGCGTTTAATGAGGAACAAAAAATATGCACTCTATCAAATAATAAAGAACAAGCAGCATTCTGGCTAAATTAGCTTCTACACATCTATTATTTTGATGCCTTGAAAAAAAATGGTGTTGTTGGAAAATACACACCATGCAATAGGAAACTAATGCTGTGGTCTCTGCACAAATATAGATTTTATTTTTTGAGGAAGGCAACTTTTAAGAAATCCTCTATGGCAGTAGTTCTGAATTCGGTATACATTGGAATATGTTATATATAAAAAAGGCTTCTGCATTGTAATGTGTTTAGTAATTTAGAATGCAACTATTTGAAATGAGATGAACAAGTTTAACATTGCGCTTCATAAAAAGCTACTTTCAGCTCTTGTAATGAAGGAGGTATAATTTAAGTACAGAGAATAAAGAGAACAAAATGATAAATCATAATAATTAACCAATGATTAATCTGAACTCATGTTTAATTAGATTAACGTTATCACAGAGTGTTGCAGCATGAAGCAATATCAAGTGTTAAAATAATCTGCACCTGCAAAATCATTGTAACTATTTGATTCTATAAGAGATTGGACTGGGTTATGAGCACATTTGTTTCTGTATGTCTGATATTTGGTCCGCTTTCCATCATCAGGCTTCAGAACTGGAATAACTGTTTGTTATAAAAGTACAAGGCTGAAGTATGAATGGGTAGACTAGTGCATTCTCAGTGAATATGTTACTGCTGTAGTTTTTTCTTAAACACATCAGTCCTTAAGACTTTTATTCAACTGTCATCATCCAATTGCATATATTCAAAGGAAGTTTTATTTAGATAATTTATATGCAATTTCCTTCATTTTATTTGAACAGTTTTTTTCAGATATTTAATGCTTTATATCTTAAAAAGTATCATAATGGAGAAGTTACAAATAGGTGATAACCTTCATCGAAGTATTATATACGGAGTAACAGCTCACATACAATGTTATATAGAACAAATTGGTTATCACATTTACAGAAGTATACAGAATATTTTGAAAGAATGACTGTAAAATCTGAAGCATAGCGAGTTTAGAATCTGTACATACTAATAAACGGGTGAAAAGAACCTTATTACATGTAATAAGACAGAAACAGAATGGACACGAAGCATTCTTATAAATTCTGCTAGTAGGTAATATAATTCCTTCAGCATAGGCCTTCAAGCTAGGGTCTACAGAGCCTAAGGTTTCAATAAATGATTCCAGGGGATTTGCAAGGACACCAGATTATTTTCATTCATATTTACTTATTTGTTTGCTTAATTTGTGTTTTCTGCAAACAGAGCACTGTATTCCTTTGGATACCTGACGCTATCTTGACAATGTTAAGACAGAGTTCAACAGGTGTCTTAATATTGACAGTGTCTCAATATTTATAAGCAGATTGCTAGTCAGAATAATTTAAAGGTACTACCTTAAATATGTTACCAGGAGAAAATTTTAACAACCCTATGTAATCAATCCTAATTTTTATGTGATGAATTTGCATTGCTCATCATTTTCCATACTACAGACTGAATTTTATCAATCTATTGAAGATGTGCTGGAAAGCAGTTGGGGTGGAAAAATTAACAGCAGAAGGAGGGAGGTCTGTATGTTCCTGTTGCCATGGGTTTTCAATAATGGGAGTGGCATTGGTTGGATGTCCATCGGCCGGAGGTGGCTGGCCAATTAAAGCAATTAATTGGTCTATCAATGGCCACTTTACAACTCTGCTGGGATATTAGAAACTTTGGAATGAGCCCTTGCCATATGCTAAATCCATCGGCTAAAACAAGATACCTTGCATGTCTCTTCCTAAAGGAATGTGGCCTTCCTTTCCGAAAGCCTTAGACAACTGTTAAGCCACGTCATCTTTCCAATCGCCATGGCTACCGGCCTGGATCCAATATATTACAAAACCTTTACAAATAATTGTAGTGATGGTTCAACAAAGAAGGACTGTCTTTCAGCACTTATGTCCATCATATTATTTATTTATTTACTTACATATTACAGCTGCAATAGTGGCTACTTCTGATTTAGCCAATCACCCACAGAAGCAGATTGTCACCTCATAATTGGCCAATTCCTGTCAAATCAGCCTGTGGTCTAACTGCCTGACATATGGATTCAGTAATCCTAATATCAAGACCCATGGTGAACCAGTAACACTCTAGCCCTTGTTTCTATAGTGTACATTGGCACAACAGCAAGGGGATAGAATGAACTGGTTATCACGGTAGGTAAGTAGAAGTGCTGTCAAGATACTCTAATGTAAACTTTGCTTTAATGAGAAGCTACTAGTAAACAATTCAACTTATTAAAGGTTTTAGAGAGGGATTTCCCAGACTACTTTTTATAATATTCTTGGTCTAAGTGATCAGCTAAAGAATATTTCTAAAAGGAGAATCATGTCAGATCTGAGATGTTTCTGTCACCACAGATGCAGTCAGAACTGCTGACTTTCTCCAGCATTCTCCATTCTTATTTCTGAATTCCAGCATTTCCAGTGATTTTTCTTTTATTTAAATATTTGCAGAGTCTGCTGAGGTAAGCAAAACATTTAAGAACATCTTAATGTCGTGCTATCTTGCTGTGAGCCTGCAACAGAGACCAAGATCATGTTAAATTATATCACTTCCTGTAATAATGCATATTGTGTCTCTTCAGTATTTTACACAGTCAGACTTAACTTTTTGTAGTACTTTTCCTCCCAATTCACGTGTTGTTAAAATTTGGTTTTGCATTTCTGGGAGATGATCACAGTCATTTGAGCAGAGTGGGGAGAGTGCATTTTGTGCTGTACTCAGCAATGCAGTTATCTGGGATGCATCAGAGGGTCTTTTCCTGTCTGTCATTATTCCTCATTACCACACAGCATCACTGTTTACACAGTGGCCTGGCAATTCTGAATATATGCTCAATAAAGAAACAGATCACTTTACCAGTTTGATTATCCCCATCCCTTACAGGACAACCTAAACACCTGCTGTATTAATACTCATAACATATTTTCTTGCAGTCACCACTAATGGGAGACGTGTACAATTGGTCTTTGAAGTGCTGTGATAAATGTCAAGCTCAATATTAAGGCAATGTTCTTCATACCTGAGTACATTTGCATTGTGACTATCATTCACCAAATCAATTACACTAACACTTTACTTAATTTTGCTTATACTTGCTTATTTTCAAGTAAGCAATTCTAAGCTTGATCAGAGTGTATCAAGTCTTAATAAATCCGAAACTTTAAATTCTGAAAGAAACCTTGATTTTTCATTCTCTTTAATGAGAAACCAAAATGTCAGAAACAAAAGAAGGAATTCATATTTAAATGCCATCTTTCACGATGTTAGGCAATTCTAAAGCTCTTCACAGTCAATTAAGTACTTTTGAAGTGTAGTTACAGTTTTAAATAATGGGGAAGCCAATTGCACACCATAAGTTTCAACAATTAGATAATAACTAGATAATCTGTTCTTTCATGAAGTTAGTTGAGTGACAAATGTTGACCAAGAAATCAAGAGAATTTCCTTGTTTTGCTTTGAGGTCTTTGGCAGCTGTCTGAGATGGCTGACTTCTGTTTATAGTTCATCCTAAGATACAGCAATTCTGACAGTTTAGCATACCCTTCATACTGCACTACAGTACCAGCACTAATTGTTATTCCAATCTCGAGTTTGAATTTGAACCTATAATTCTCAGTGTGGCATAATGCGATTGTTGCAAATCACAATGATATAACTGATCTCATCAGAAAGAGAGAATACACCGCTCTAGGATGAGTATGTGAACAGAGAGATATTACACAATAACTCTGACCTCACTCTTTCCCACTTCACCTGCCATGCCAACTTATTGAGTATCCACAAGTAACCATTTGCATAGGAAAAAATGCATTTCCATTGCAGACTAAACCCTATTGAGAAAAGTACTCTTCCCAAATATATTTTGACACTTCCAGACACTTTTTGACAGGTCTTGACATTTGCTGCAATCTCTTCTATAGTTAACTGTCAGAAAGGGCACCTAACAACTCCCTCAATGCATTCTCTACCACGAACCCTAAGGAATGCTGGGACCATATCTGCACAGATAACTCCAAATGAGTAGAGACAAAAAAAACGGCAGATGCTGGAATCCAAGGTAGACAAACAGGAGGCCGGAAGAACACACCAGGCCAGGCAGTATCTGGAGGAAAAGAGCAGACAACGTTTCAGGTATTACCCTTCTTCAGGACTGGATGTTGGGGTAGGGGGAGCTGCAGATAAAGAGTGGGGGTGGAAGCGTGGAGACGGAATGGTGGTAATTGTACCCTGGTTATATGAATGAAACACGCTGAGAACGGAGCTGCTGTTACTTGCTTAATCTCGACACTCCTGGTTCTGGACGTCAGGGCCTCCAAAATCCAATTTCAGTGAAGATCTTTTCGTGTCTCCAGGAACCATGATTGTGAGAAATACAGCCTTTTTTCTAAAGTTGGGTCAAGAAGTGGGGGTAGAATTGCCTATCAAATAACATTTTCTGGTGTTCAGCAATCTGGCAAAGACATTGGAGGAGCCAAAAATAGCTTTAGAAGGGATTAGGATTTATGGAATTTTGTTGAGGGTAAAATATTTGAACACAAATGAAGGAAGCACATTTCTTAGACGAAGCTTTAAAACAAGAAGGGTCTAGGCCTGAAACATCAGCTTTCCTGCTCCTCTGATGCTGCTTGGCCTGCTGTGTTCATCCAGCTCTACACCTTGTTATCTCTGGTCTACTAGTCTCTCTATTGCATGCATTATCTTCACTCAATCACTGTCATCCACCTCATCCTCCCAAATGATTTAAGTCTGTCTGCCCTCTGTAGTTCTTACTCACCACCTATCCAACTCCCATACTGCTAGTAACAGCTTTTCCAGTCACTTTCATCTCACTCAATTCCTTGAGGAAATACCATATATGAGTCTAGAGGGCAGTGTTAGTTTGTGGAGTGGTCAACATTTGTGCCCTGACGAACAGGACTTTATTGGCTCTTGCATGCGCTATGTCTGGCTGTCTCTATGGAAAAGTTAGCAGCCACCATGGAAAGCCAGTTCTAGCAGAATTCTCAGTGGCTGTTGAAATTGCACATGGATCTGTACTCCATCGCTTTAGCTATTAGTGCTCAGCATCAAGGTCAAAGTGAGAGGGAGACGATGGACCAAGACCTCATTCCATGTGATCATTCCTCTCAAGGAGACATTATAATGCCAGCAGGCACCCAGATAGAGATGGAACTTGACTGGAATAGGGAAATATGATGCAGAATTATGAAAACTATCTGACTAGTAGCACTATACTAATGAGGAATTGGAATGAGCTCAGAGTAAGTGAAATCTACACTCATACTTCAAGAACAAGATTGAACAACTTCAGCTAAAAAGTTTCCATGGATTATTTTAATCTGTTGATGAGATGTCACCAAACAAGAGCAAAAGGAGGATCTTGTTCATAAATAAAGTGAGATGGGAAGCTAATACAGGGTGGCCACATGTAAAACATAATCACACAGGTAGTTCTGAAGCAGGGTCACTGGACCAAAAAACGTTAACTCTGCTTTGTCTCCACAGATGTTGCCAGGCTTATGAGTTTTTCCAGCAATTTCTGTTTGTATTACCATTCAGGAAGTAATATGCTGAATTACTACTGAATAGTCTATGCAGGTGTTCATGCAGGACAAATAAATTAAACCTTCTTTCAAGCTAAATATTAGAAATGTCTAGTAGTTTTGCAAGATGGTGGTTATTAAAAGATCCCCAAATATTTTTGTAATGTTCACCATAGTTACATGGTTATCATTCTTGAACAAGAATATTGTCACTATATGAGAATTTTAAGATGTGATATATTTGGAGTTGGTTTCTTCTAACCAAAATTTTTTGTCCAATTATATTGCAGGTATCCTCCAAAGTGCAGGTAAGCTGTGGAAGCCAAAAATAATTGGCATATCCTTTAAAAAGTATACATTGGAACCTATTGAAAAATTATTTATGCAGATCTTCCACCTATAAAATTTGGATCAATAACTTACTGGCCAGGCTCATAAAATCATAGAATAATATAACACAAGAGGCCAGGTGGCCCTTATACCTTCACTAACTATTTGAAAGCATTATCCAATTTGTCCTACTCACTAGTGCTTTCTCCATATTTTCTTCTTTCGGTATTTATCTAATTTCCTTTTGGAAGTTGGAACTGAATCTGCTTCCACTATTTTTTCAGGCAGTATATTACAGATTTAGTTTATATTGCCTCTCATCATTTTTCATCCAGAATGAATCAGTTCACATTTTGTCTTCCCATTTCAACAATCTATGTCCTCCAGAAATCTATTACTATCACTCACATCATTTGCTACGTTTCTAAGTTTCATCTCATCAGCAAAAAACCATATCAGTGTCTTAAAAATATGCTCATCCTGGTTTTAGACAACAAAAACACCAGGTCAGTACATTATTATATGCAGTAGGCACCATCGTTAATGACGTATTGGTAAAAGAGGGCATTGATGAGACTACACATTCACATGAAAAGGTACCACAGGCATTTAACAATATTTCAGCATTCATCAGAATTTAAATATTGAAATAGTGTAATTCAATAAAGAAACATAAAGGCTAGGTGAAAGCATGGATTCATTTATTATGACCTCTATAGACAGGAAGAGAACAGCAATGATGTAGGGTTAAATATGGAATTGATTCACGATTGGATCATAGTTAGAGTTGCCGATGAGATGTTTTGGAGTTGTTGCAGGTTACAAATAATTTACAAATAAACCCTGGAGAAAGCAGTTCAAATCATGAGGCAAATAGAACTTAGGAAGCAGAATTGGGTATTTGTTTGAGTGAAAAATAACAGCCCAAGAGGAAAAAAGATCAAACGAGATCAATTCAGTTTGTAGGCAACAAAGAAGAAAATGTGCAAAAGCCTCCATCTGCCAAAGCAGGCAAAAATACTCCAACTGCCATTTTGAAACATCTCAAGTGTGCTGTGAACTGGTCATGCTAACACAGAGAATGTCCACCAGCAGGGACAGAGTGCGGCACCTGTGGAAAAATAGGTCATTTTCAATCATGTTGTTTTAAAATACAGACAACCAGTATTAACATTACAGAGAGCAACACAAGCGAATAAACAGTGAAAGGGACAGCAAAGAGTGAACTAACACCAAAACATCAATAACGGACATAGAGTATGAGAGTTGGCAGAACAGAAGCCTGAGGAGAGAGAAGGTATAATTATCGAAACAAAAACATAACAGGATCAATTATGGTTTCGATCAACTGTGGTATCACAAAGAGAAACTGTAATGCATTGGCATCTTTAAACCAGAAACTAAGAGAAGTTGGACTTACTGCTAAGAAGAGGAGGAAGAAAACTCTGCAACCACTTGGGAGAAGAACACATACAAACAGAAAGGAAAGGAGACTGATCATCCTTGACCTCAGACTGAGAGCAGAGCTAAATTAGCGAGATTGGTCAAAGCACAATGGACACCCACCTTGTGAAATCTGAGACGGGGGCTGGGGAGGGGTCAGTACAGAATGTAAATAATACTGGAACAAAGATTTAGTGGGAGACATAAAATAAAGGAGTTAACAAAATGCCTAAGTTTCATAAAAAAAGGTAGCGAGATCTGGATGGGAGCAGGTGCTCTAACTCATATGAAGAGCATGTATATCAAGATCTAGCTGTAAATAAACAGTTTTGCAAAAAGACCTCGGACTCAAATGCATACTTTGGGAAACTAAACAAGCCAAGCCAAAAAACATAACAAAAGGATCATGCTGGTCAAACATGATCTGCCTTTCACAAATCCATACAGGATTTTCCTTATTAACCTATATTTTTTCAAGTGCTTGTTTTATCTATCATTGTTGTCTGTAAACATTTTCCCACCATTGATGTTGGGATGATCAGCTTCTAGTAGCCAAGAGTATCCTTTCCCACTTTTTGGTGACACTGGCAGCATCCTCTTCTTAAGTGAATACTGGTGGAAGGTATTCATTTAGTAAATGGTAAAGTCACAATAGTCCTTAGAGAAAGACAACTTGCGGTGATTTAACCTGAGGATCATCACACCTCAGGTGACAGGCATCATTATAGCTGCAGCCAGTACAAGAATTGAACCCGTGCTGCCAGTCTACGTCACAAACTAGTCATCCAGTTAGCTGATGCCCATTTGTTTAGTACCTCTATCATGTCTCCACAAGAGACATGTGACTAGGTCATTTGTTTTTAGTGAAGTTAGTTGAGGGATAAATGTTGTCCTGGATAAAGGCTTTCTTCAACTAAAAAAAAGTCCACTGAAGATGATAGATGGACTTTAAGTTAGTGTCTCATTGGAGATATCCCTGAGACTGAACTGTCAGCCTGGATTATGCATTCGAGTCCTATATAGCCAAGGGATTGAACTTTTGATCTTGTGACTCAGATGCAATCGTGTTACTACCTTGGCACTAGAAATTATGGAAAGCTGGAAATTTAACAAATACTTCATTTGATTGTTCCTCCCTTAGTTAGTACAACAGCATGTACTTGCAGATTCTCTGTTTGTATTGGCTCTGGTTAAACAGTGAAGGCATGTTGTTATTAATGATTTCAGGTGATAGATAACAGAAACTGTCAACACTGAGAAGTAAAGTAATGATGGCTTCCAAGGGTTTGCTCCACAACTCAGTTACTAAGAAGATTATTTTCTTGCAATTGGTATCATAAAGGGTTGTCATATTCTACTTGATTTCTTCTCCAACACAAATTAAATTCTGCCCATATGGCACCTGTCTAATCTAATATATTTGCGGAGCTATTTTGAGGTGTTTAAACAAGTGCACTCTGGCAAATGTGTGGAAAAGCTGTTGTACTGCTCTTCAGCTTGCTGAATTTTATTAAAGACCGCTTAAATTCTCTTCTCCTTTATTCTTTATCATATATTGCATGAAATTATTTGTATGACCTTTAAGGAGAAGGAAAATATGTCCATGAACTGGTGCTTCCTCTTGTTTAAATGCCTATGGGTAGTTATAGCTCAGAAGCATGCAGATGCTCACCATCTGTTTAGGGCACTCTACCATTAGAGTGGGTTTGTGTACTAGTTGCCCAGCCAACAGGACCCTTGATGATTGCAAATACTTATACTTGATGTTTGAGCTGAGTACTCTGACTGGAAGGATTTTCTGAGTCTGTTCTGTTCTTACGGATAGAAATTTCATTCCCCAAGTGTTCAAGAGGCCTGAGGGAGCCTAGTTACCAAATTACTTACTGCCTAGAAATAGTCATTGGGCTTCGTGTTGCTGTGAAATCTGTCCCATCTGGAAATAAAGCTACTCGGTGTAAACACTTGTCCAAAGCTAACTAATTGAATGCAGGGAGTTAGAAAGAAACCTTACTAATAATTTGTATCAGTGCTGCACCCAAAACCTTGTGTTATTTCACATTACGATATTCACTGTAACTGAGTCACACTAACAGGATGAAATGTTATCTTAGACAGGAATGCAAAATATATCATAGCAGATTAGCAGCCCATCAATCTCCGACCAAATCTTCTTTTCCAGCAGAATGTAAAGCAGGTACCAATGGTATTTGGTGTGGCTGACCAAGATGAGTTTCTCTTCACAGGATTGTTTGAGGTATCAGATTGTGTGGTTAGTAACTGAGCTTCCCCCTCAGATGTTCTCGATGTTTCTTTCCTCACTGTAGTGTAGTTGATATATGCCTCTTCTGGAAATGGATTACAGTGTATGTTCAAGAACATCGCTGAAAGTTAAGATAGACATCACTAAAGTAGGAGCTGCCCAGAGTGTATTTCTGAGAAGCAGTGATGAAAAACAATCAATATGCTTATTTTATTTTTGATATTAACTATGATCATCTTTCTGTGGAGGATGACCAGAAAATGGTGGAAACATGACAAACTGGAGACAAAAGCAGCATGAATTTTATGATCTATGATCAGTGTTAAAACAATTCAGATCTAGTGTTGCAATTTCTTTCCTTTGTACTTTTCCTCATCTTCCTGACTGACTGCTTATACCACATAGCTTGTCCCCGCTTTTTACTTTCTTGCTGATAGTTTCCATGGAGGCAGTAGATCCGTTTGTCTCTATGTACTCTTTCATAGACCTCTGGTTTGTTCTCTACCCCTTCCCTTTGTTGACAGACTAACTGAGTTGGGTTGGCATAATCAGAAAAAGTGTGAGCTTATTGTGTGTAAAATATACAGAGGAAATGCATTGGTTGGAAGCTTGCTGAAAGAACATTTACAGGAAATATTTCTAACTTACATATAATTATTAGATACTAGACTGCAAAACCAAACACTCCATATACTATCCATACAAATCTGCCTCAAGCCATGTTTGGTGATCTACCAATTTTAATGTTCTCCTCCTCTCAGAATATTCATTCAGATCAAAAGGATAATAACAATTAACTGCTGCCTACCATCAATCTGCATCTTAATGAAGGCTCCAGGATGGAAGAAGAACACCCATTATCCTATTTAGTATAGGACGTGCATGCTAATTCACTCGAATTTGACATCTGTCTGGAATACTAAATACCTCAAACTCTCAATGAACTCAAAAATTTTGCTGAAACTCAACATATTTATATGTCAACTCAGAGACCCAAACACATTCAGAATTTATGTCAATAAATTACGTGCACCTGGTAATTTGGCCATCAACTCCTTTGAATGCTCTAAAAGCAGCGCTTGTGATCAGAACAGAGTGGTTTTCTTCAGTGACAGGAAAACAAACAGCAGATTTGTATGTACCTTCCACCAAATGGGACATTCAGGTACTCTGAGAAGACTAATACTCCAATGCTAGTGGTTGAATTTCACAGATCATTGTCAAACATGCTTTCATTGGGACAGGTACATAAAATACATCAGATGGTTAGTCCCTTACTTTACCGTCCACCCTCACCCAATACCCATAAACTGGTCGGTGGGTAAGTGCCATTGTTAATGAAATTAGTAATGGGCAACTTAGTTTGTCAACAAGCCAATTGACCTGAATATTACAATGACCATGGCATAAAATAGTTGGCATAGGCAGATGGAAGGAAGTTGGGAGGCTGATAATTTTAGCCTGAATGGTTAAAAGGCTAGAAGGAAGAAACCTACATTCTTTGGGAGTGCCCTGTACATGTTGGAGGCATCTCCCTCCCCAACATGTTACCCGCTTTGTCACTTCACACCTGGCTATCAAAGCCTGCCCTCAACATTCCTTTTACACCTCCCTCCCCTCGCCTTCCCGTAACTCCATGCCCAAGAGCCTTTGGACTTTGTTTGCTCCTGATTCCAACCTCAAACTTTGTTGGCCCCCCTGGCACTACTAGAGTAACTGGTCAATCAGATCAGCCAGCAGCTAACAAGGTAGGGGCTTTCTTCCTCTGACCAACGGAGATAGGAATCTGGAGTAAATTACAGCAGTGGGTCAGTCTTATTTAATGTTGATCTGTTTGGGGCTAACCTTTCTTCCAAGGGGGAAGCAGAAACCACACCAAATAAAATTCATGACTGGAAGTGATGTGTTGGTCATCTGGCTCAGATTTCTAAAATGACTGATGAAACAATAAAATATGAAGGAAAATGTAGTCAGTAGTTCACATAACAATAACGTTTAGAATATGAATATTTTATACCATTAGGTACATTCATCATAAGCAGCATGTTAACTATTACGTATGAACTTCCCACTAATGTGGAAATGAATATTTTACAATTTGGAAGATATTTGGAAACTGTTTTTGAGTATAATATCTGTAACATTGTCCACTTACAACAAGTCAGTTTTAAGTGCACATATACGTTGTAGATCAAATCCATTACAGTGCTCATTTGACAAGAAAATTTTGTCCCAATCTGTCCTCAGAAGAGCACCCCCTACTGCACCGGTGACATTTTCTCTTCCTACTCTCCTCATCTTAGTGGCATCTGAGGTTATCAAATTTGTGCTAATTAGTGTCAAATTTAATGGCACTTTATGATGTGGACTCATGCCCATTGGGAACTGGATTGAAATTGCCTGAAATTCATTTTCACTCAGCGCTCTTAACAGCTGTCACACAAAGGTGGTGTTCAACACCACCCACCCCCAACCCTGTGCTTGAATGAAAACCCAATACTAAAGGTGAAAGGACAGTATTATAAGGCATTGTACCATCCAGTGACATAAATTAAATATCTTGATGACAAGAGCAAAACTAACATTATTACTCAGGAAAAAATGTGATTCTTGAAGCATAAAACTCTTTTTAACCTTTAGGAGAAGCTTATCACATTTACACAGTATTAAGAAAGTTTTCCCTTTCGTCTTCAGATTCACGTCCAGAGGACATCAATTCAAAAACGATTTTGAAGTCAATCGACACCATAGTCTTCTGACAGCACAATTACTTCATACTTATGTGTTAGTATTAATTGCTAGCTGTATTACATCATTATAATTCTGGTAGTCTTTGCCTTCTGGCATTATAAAACTGTTAGTCGCTCATACCTATACAACTCAGATCTGGATTCCATTGCCCTCAATAGCAGTCACTATTTGTATATCACACCACTTAATGCTACAGGGTGAAAGGGATAAGCACTGCTATTGGATAAGTAGTCACTCAATTTTTAACATGTTATGTCAATCTGATCTCTGTTTTGATTTACTTCAATGACCTTGCCCACACATATTTTTCCCCACCAACAGACCAATCCCCAATTTTGCAGAGACATATAAATCCCCACAAGGGAAGTTTCGGCCCTTAGCAATTCTGGTTTGTGTTAGCAGATATCTGCATTATTTCATGAAACACAGACTTTCTGCTAAGCAAGAAAACACAGATGGTCCTTGCATTTTTAAAGATCATTTATCGGGACTTTTCTTAACTCTTTAACAGCCAGTGAATACAATGATAATATTTCGTCATGAATGTCAATTTTTTCAACATTTTAAAATTATAACAATCTCTTTATTTTCCTCCTTTATTAGGGAGCTTGAAAATTTCACCTATTAACTAATTTCCACAGTTACGGTCATTGAGTTTCTATGGGTAACTTATTTGGTGAGCAGTGGGAGAAATGAGACTAATGTAGATGGGACCACTTCATTCCTTTTTTTCAGTAAGCTTTTCATATCCAATCTCTGAAAGAAGCTAAAGTGTGAATGCTGGCTGAGAGTCAGACTGAAATGCTTATTTCTGATTAATTGCGATACTTTTGGATGATTAACTTATTTTACGAGTAAATACATTTTTAACCCAAAAATACATATAAAAGAAACTCAATAAATAGTAATTTGATAGGAGTAATTCAATGTTAAATGTTCTCCCTGTTTTCCAGACGGTTTTACTCATCACCTTACTTCCTCTTTTAGCCAAAAACACAAGACAAGTATTACCTTAGACTTCACCAGCCAAGCCCATTAAATTATTGGTCAAATGAACGATTTTCCACTCCAGATGTTAGAGTACCTCATGTCAACATTGTGTTCCTTTCAGTGTAACTTGACAAAAACTCAACCATCTCAAGTAAATAGTGTGGGATGACAGGTAGCCTAAGATATGAGTTCGCACCAGTTGGTTAAAATGTCAAAAACTCCTATCACTCTGACTGTTGGGTCACCCATCCTAAGGGGGAAGAGGAGGACTTGGCATTCAAACAGTTAACAGTTCCGTAACTGCATAATTTTGATTGTAAAAACATAATGAAGAACAGAACCGTTATCCACCTATAAAACTAAATAAATCTGAGTCAAGGTGAATTATGTTTGCCATGCGTTTGGTGTTTCTGTGCTAGTATGCAAAAAAGATACCTGAATATAATTTTTTAAAAGTTTGCAATATTTCTATGAAGCAGGATTCAGGCACTTGAATCAATAATAAAGAAAAAAATACTATCAGTTTAAGAGTGGTTTTATCTGACCAATTTTCAACCATCTCATGCTAATAATTTGATAATAAACTTTTCATGTAGATAAAAATCCAGAGAAAGTCATATTTGAAATATGAAAACCAGCTAACAGAATAAATGCAGTATCATTTCTTTGAAATAAGGATTGCTATTTCAAATATTTTGTTATTAAAGCAGTATTGAGGACTTAATTACCAAACTTTGCATATAATCCCATAATCTGAGTCACCTGATACTCAAGAACAGCTCCATAACCAGATCCCATCTTGCACCTCCATCAGAGTATGATGTTTAAATACACATTTAGCCAGTGCCGATACAGAATTATGTTAAACATGACTTAGACTGAAACTAATATTCAACTTAAGCAACTCAGCCTGTGGTAATTTGTTAAATTTGGTGATAAGATGGTGGGGAAACCAACATATTTCTAACCCGACATTAATGATTTTAATGGTCATAAAGGTAATGATGTGAATCGTCTGTACATTACTGTCAGTGACATTGTTTTAAATGATGTAACACCCTGTGTAAAAACAATAGAAATTGGAAGGCGAGAATTGTTTGTTGATATTGTTGCCTGTAGTTTCTAGACTTATTGTAAACATTTATGAAACAAAGAAAATGATTACTGTCATTCTGAAATTACACACATTTAGTTATTAAGGAGAAGACAAAAACACTACTGATTTTGATTGCTGCCTAACAAGTAGCCACATTATAACAGGCATATGTTGTTTTCAGCTACAGGACGATAAGACTTCACAACACAATGAGGCCATTTGGCCCATTGAGTCTGCTCCATCATTCAAACATAGCTGGTGTGTTTCTCAATGCCATTCCCCTGCCTTCTCCCTGTAACCTTTGATCCCCTTATCAAACGAGAAACTATCTATCTCTGTCTTAAATACACTCAATGACTTGGCCTCCACAGCCCTCTGCAGCAATGAGATCCAAAGATTCATCCCCCTCTGGCTGGAAAAATTCCTCCTCATCTCAGTTCTAAAGGGTCACCCCTTCACTCTGGGGCTGTTCCCTTGGATCCTAATTTACTACTAGTGGAAACATCTTTTCCCTATTTACTCTGTCCAGGCCTCTCAGTATTCTGTAACTGTCCATCAGATCCCACCACGCCCACCCCACACTGCCATCTTTCTAAACTCCATTGAATATAGACCCAGAGTCCTCAACCATTTTTCATATGACAAGCCCTTCATTCCCAGGATCACTCTTGTAAACCTCCTCCGGACATCCTCCAATGCCAACACATCATTCCTAAGATATGGGCCCAAAATTGCTCACAATATTCCAATTGTGGTCTGATCAGAGCCTTCTACAGCCTCAGTGATACATTCCTACTCTTGTATTCTAGTCCTCTGGAAATGAATGCTGACATTGCATTTGCCTTCCTACTGTCAACTGAACCTGAATGTTCACCTTAAGGGAATCCTGAACTAGGGCTCCCATGTCCCTTTGTACTTCAGATTTCTGAAGCCTTTTCCCATTTAGAAAATAGTCTATGTCTCTATTCTTCTTAACAAAGTGCATAACCTCACACTTTGCAACATTGTATTCCATCTGCCACTTTTCTGCCCGCTCATCACACTTGTTCAAGTCCTTCTACAACCTCCTCGCTTCCTCGACACAACCTGCTCCTTACCTATCTATGTGTCATCTGCAAACTTAGCAACAATACCCTCAGTTCCTTTGTGCAGGTTGTTAACGTATAATGTGAATAGTTGTAGTCTCAACACTGGCCCCTGTGGCACTCCACCATTCACCGGCTGCAATGCTGAAAAAGACCCCTTTATCCCCACTCCCTTTCTACTGCCAGAAATCGAATCCTCTATCCATGCCAGTATCTTGCTCTTAACACCATGGGCTCTTATCTTACTGAGCAGCCTCCCGTGTGGCACCTTTTCAAAGGAAATCCAAATAGATCATGTCCACTGGCTCTCCTTTGTCGAACTTGCTTGGTACCTCCTCAAAGAATTTCTACAGAATTGTCAGTAATGACTTCCCCTTAATAAAGCCATGCTGATTCCTCCCTATTTTACCATGCACTTCCAAATATTCCACAATCTCATTCTTAATAATGGACTCTAAAATCTTACCAACAACTGAGGTCAAGCTGACCAACCTATAGTTTCTTGTCTTCTGCCTCCCTCCCTTCTTAAACAGGAGTATTACATTAACCATTTTCCAGGACTCACCCATACCATTAACAGAACTGTTGATGAAAGGATTTGATGCACAGATTCAGAAAATTGCATTACTTTTATGAAGATTGCACACAACTTTTGACTAATCTTCAAGACAGCATTGAAGCAGTTATACTGGTGAAATTGGTCTACAGTCTTTCATCATTAATTCCAAGCCCAGTACTAGCAGATCAGTAAAAGACTAGAAACTCTGGTGTTCTACTTCACTAGCAGTTTTGGCATTTCCTGCAGTCACTGGCATTAATAAAACTATTTGTTCTCAGGAACAAAGATACATTTAAGCTTCTTTTTTTCCATATCAGCAGGATACCATTCCAACAACAGTCCAATAGTGACCTGACAAATTCCACTGGTATAATGTTGGCTTCTAGTTAATTTGTGCGTATAATACTTATGTTTTGCCTTTATTAATAGTAGATATATCCCAATGTCATTTATATTTATTGTAGTTATATAATTGTTCAATCATTTGAAGCAAATGATCCTTGACTAAATATCATCATATCTTTTACAGGAGTATTTGTTCCTTCTTATAACATAACATTAATAGCATTAAAAATTGACAATAAAGAACATAAATATCTTTGTATGGATTAATTGATTATCAGTTTCAATGGGCATTAACTTAATCAGTTATCAATGGTACACTTGTTAAAAGAACATGAGGAAGGATTCAACTTCAATATAACTACAATGTGACAAACTGTTAGCGCAGCTATCTTCAACTCAGGTCCAAGGATAACTTGTGGATGTCCTAAAGTCACCATTGCATTACGTACAGTAAAATTATAACTTGTTTGGTTACTTCTGGGGATCGGGGACAGATTTAATGCTTATATGCTGGGGAGGACAGACTGTCAAATAGATTTGAGTTCTTTTGTATAAGCATGTTCATAACAAACAATAAAAATAATACTCAAAAGGTATAAAGCAATGTACAGTTCTGTTTGTAAAGAATAAATAGATTTTAAAAATTTGGGAAAACCAGGGAGTTAAATGAAGAACTTATTTAAATAAAGAGGCATTCGTTTATGTTCTTACAGTGAAACAGAGAAATCAATCAATTGTTTTTCATAAAAAAAAGTTGGTCTCATTGAAATTAATGAGACCTGACAAATCTATAGGGGATTTGCTGGAATCGAGTCTCTATGCACACTGTGGCTTTTTTATAATAAAATAAAACAGATTAACAATACTAAAAAGTGTTATGTTGGGCCATTTGTATTTGTTCATCTGCAAAACTAAGAATACAACAAATCTTCACTTCTTCTTTGAACAGCATTAATTTTTATGTGTTTACTTCGAATGTGTGTATCACCCAGGCCTCCTGCTGTGAGGAACTGAGCCAAGATATGCCAGTGCAAGGAAACAGGAATTCTGGAGGTTCAAGAGGCAAATCATTCCCAGGAGATTACAAGCCGTTGCGGCAGTGGCTGATGGGAAGCACCAGTTCCAAGTTGTATAAACTATTGGATAAATGGCAGGAGAGCAAAATGGAGGAACACAACAGAAAAAAAAAAAGCTGAAAGATGCAATCTTACTAAGAAATAAAAGTATTCTGTTCAAAAATAATAAGAAAGAGAAAAATCAAGCACAGAAAGAGAGGAGAAAGCTCTTTTTGTTTTCTGCCAATCTCAATCAATTAAATTTCTTCAAGAGCTCAGTCTGTTGTTTCTGCTGGAATTTTATTTTCTTTACGTAAAGACTTCATGAATCACAAACATTGCAGTCAGTGCATCTGCCTGATTTCAATGGAATCACTTCACCATCAGCTAGCTTACAGTTATGCGAAATGGGAAGCAAGGCAATCTGCATCCTCACTAGATTTGCTTATCGAAGACCCATGCAAATTTATATCTTTCAGTTTTTTAAAAACAATCCTTGTATCAGTAAAATATTTTGATAAACAGGTGAATTCACAGTGCAAATACATAAAGTACTCAGTTCATGTAATTAGTGAAGAATACTTGGGGTGGAATCTTATAGGGATCTGTGCAACATGGGCTACGTTGAGATTTGTGAAAGAATTGGATGAGAAATCTGGTGAGGCTGATCCCAACATCATGAAATCTCACTCTACCTTTTATGCTTTTCAAAAATATTGGCGCCTGGTAAGTTTCTTGCTAGTCAGAGGTGAGCTGCTAATTAAAGGGGATATTGCTTGTTAAATGCCTTGCTGAAGACCCAACTTGACTGCATAATATTCAGCATTCTATCTTGCCAAATACATCAAACAATTTAAATGTTGAGAAAATTCAACATGGAAATCGAAGTGAGTAACCAGTGAATTGAGTTTGCCATATGCTCCAATGCATTTCCACCTCCATCGACCACCAACATCTCAGGGCACAGTCCATGGGCCCCAGCCACACACACACCTAATGCCAAATGCTGCACCTCAGGCTGCACCGGTAACTCTCATTGCAATGCTGCAGCTAGACACTGTGCCCTTCAAGACACACACCCTGCTCATGGACTGGTCCAGGCTGCATCTCCGGTGTCTTCACTCACTTTCATTGCACTCATTCACTTTGACACAACCTGTATGATTACAGCATCTCTACTATGAATAGCCTTGCCTTTATGAGCTTCCCCAAATCCCCTCCCCCAAGCCACAGATACAAGGCTTATATTATTTCTTTCTTGCCTTGCTATTTAGTGCAGACAGAAAAGAAGGAAGCTTGGCCTAGTTGTTGGGAAGCCTAAGTCAAGTCAATGGCAGCAGTAACCTTCGCTCAGGGGGAGCTAGCACAGTAAGTAAAGGGCAATCTCTGACGTCAGTCAAGGGGCTTGGATATGGGCAATCAGCCTCTCAGGGTAGTCGGGGTCAGGATGATCTCCATGATAGGGGTGAGGAGCTGATGTTGGGCAGTCCACATCTGTCTTTCTCCCTTATTGGGGGTTGCTTTCCACCTGGAATGAAGGGACAAAGATATTAAGGAGATGAAAGTGGCTGGCACAGTTTTGGTACAAGTTGGGAGCAATCCTTAGTGAGTAGGCAGCACACAAGGCATGCAGGATTAGTGGTGTCGGGGTGTACATGAACAAGTAAGGGAAGAATTTGTCAGCAACAGTGAGAGTGATAGTGCAAGAGCCTTGTTGGGAGATGAATACAGTGGTAGTTTTTTAATTCATTCATGGGATGTGGGCATCACTGGCCAGGCCAGCATTTATTGTCCATTCCTAATTGCCCAGAGAGCAGTTAAGAATCAACCACATTGCTGTGGGTCTGGAGCCACATGTAGGCCAGACAAGGTAAGGATGGCAGTTTCCTTCTCTAAAGGACATAAGTGAACTGAATGGGTTTTTCCAACAACGGTTTCATGGTCATCATTAGACTCTTAATTCCATCATCTGCTACAGTAGGATTTGATCCCAGGTCCCCAGATCATTACTGGTGTTGCCGGATCAATAGATCTAGGGATAATATACTAGGCAATGGCCTATCAGTGAGGTATTAGAGAAAATATGGCAGCACTTACACTGCTCCAGTGTTGTTCATTCCTCTAAATGGCTCAGACTGCAATGACCCAGGTGGCAACCTCAGATCAGGCTGGCATGGTCTATTGTCATGGTCTCCACTACTGGTCCCGGGGGAAGAGGACCACCACATTCAGCAGGACCTCCAGATTTCTGTCCACACAGTGGGTTGCCAATTTCCCTCTCTCTGCCATGTTCAGGACAAATGTCAGGAACCCTACAGGGCAGTTTTAGATTAATGTGCTTGTCTGGGTGCACAACGGGCTTTAAAAGATGGCACTGATGCAAGAAATATCAATGAAATCTGCGATATCTGCCTTATTAAGCAAAGTTGTTAAAAGATATTAGCCAAAGGCAGGTATATGTAGTTAGGCCACAGACCAGCCATGATCTCCTTGAACAATGGAACAGGCTCAAGGGGCTGAATGGCCTACTCCTGTTCCCATGTTCCTATGAGTAGTGAGTTTTCTGGGAATGGTGAGTGTTAAGATGGGACTGCAATCAAACATAAGGGTCACCATTGAATGGGGTAGGTAGTTAATGAGATGGATGTATTGAGGCAAAGATAGAAAACTCATTAGGCTTTGTGGCATAAGTCCCTGCAAAAAAAAACTTGATCCAACTTAGGACTTAGCCAAA
Source organism: Rhincodon typus (assembly GCF_021869965.1). Classification (NCBI taxonomy): domain Eukaryota; kingdom Metazoa; phylum Chordata; class Chondrichthyes; order Orectolobiformes; family Rhincodontidae; genus Rhincodon; species Rhincodon typus. The sequence goes on along the minus strand of NC_063351.1, from coordinate 22,743,430 downwards.
AAAAAAGAAAGCTTCTGCTCATGATAACAGAAATTAGAAAATCAAATGGTGTTGTGAAAGATTTCATTCCCAATGCTATAAATAGGAATCAGTACTCCTTACTACAAAATGTAGGCAACATTTTATTATAATTACTCCAAGGAGTTTTTTTTTGTTGGTGGTTTTAATAGGAATTAGTGCTAGAACAAATACTACCCACTTTTTCATTTGAGCTGTTTGTCACCTCATCACTGCCTGTCCACCATCTTTAAAATACCCTTGGCAGTGATAAAGAGTCCCTTTAGTAGGGATGGTCCTGAATACTGCTTTGTTTTATGAGTGTGTCATGTAACTAGTTTGATATTTAGTTCCGTGATTCCATAAAAAGACAAAAAAATTAATCTCGTGAAATTTTCTATCAGCCACTATACAGAAAGAAAAACTGCTCTCTCTGGTTCAATTCCACAGGGCAGAGTGTAAGTGTGGTACTGCTTACATGAAGTTCTTGAATAAGGTAGATTTATTGAAGTAGCGGGGAGGAAGAAGTGGTTCTGGTCATTATGTTATCATCCTATCTGATAAATGTCATATCATATTGCAGCACAATAGGATCGTTTTATTTTATAGATCACATCTAAACTTTGCTTGATAAACATGTTTCACTATCTCTTTCTACATATCTACAAGAGAATACTGATTATAATAGGTCATTGAGGAAGTCCAGACAAGCAGACCTCACAATAAATTTTTTAAAAGTTTATTTTATTTTACACTATGTAACACCTCAAATTTATGCAAAACTCAATTCAAACCTAAAGTCATCCATTGTTTTGAAACTTGATTTCAATAGGGCAAATATTCTACCAATCCAACACCAGTTTGAATTGGTTTTCTCAGTGCTTCACTGCAACAAGTACAATAACACTAGATCCCCATTATCCAGCCAGGAATATCTGCACAATGCCATCTAAATTGCACCTATTCTTAAAATATCTCAGATGATCTGCTGAAGCACCTACATTTAAAGTTTTTAATGTTGAAATAAAACTTGGCAGAAAACGCAATCATTTGTCCAGCAGTTCATGGTCAATGAGCAGAGTTCCTCAAAGGTACACTTTTGAATATTGCTATCACTGTTAATAAGTGTTGCGATCAAGGGCATATAACTCAGCACTGGGATATAACTTCGATTAAGTATAAAACTAAAGAAAACGTCATTTATTAAACTGACTTCCAGTGAGTAGGGTTAGGGTTTGTTGCCAAGGTTAATCAAGAGTTATTACTAAAATGGTACGTAGAACAAAATCCATTTCAAGGACTCTGATAGAAGTTCATTGACCTGAAACATTATTTCTCTCTTTAAAGATGCTGCCAGGCCTGTTGAGTACTTTTAGCATTTTCTGTTCCTATTTCAATATAGATCTATAGCACTTAGCTTTCATATTAAAGCTTTAGGTAAGCTTGTTGTCAGAGTCTGAGAATTTTGCAGCAAGAGTGCTACCATGGAACCAAGGCAAGTCATGTCCAACTGCAGATATCCAGCCATCTGTAAACTTCAGGTTCACAACTCCCTTGTCCTTTTCACCTTACTAAGTTCCCCTACAAGCCACGCTCAGGACTGAACCTTACCAAAAATCAGTTCAGTGTCAATTGCAGGATGTTTTATGGAGGACTATTTTCTGTGAACTCTTTTGAGTTCCTTCACACAGTTCTCCACAGCTCAACTTATTATTTATGAGCCATGTCTCTACAGTGTGCTCTGACCTGCAATGGAAACATTCACCTCTGCCAGGACCTTGTGGGATTTTGCTGCTGGTGCCATATTTAAAGCTCAGCTGAGCACCAGGCCAATCGCTGCCAGACATGAGTAGCCCTTTACAGTGTATGTAATGGGAGAGAAATGAGAAAAGAAAAACTTCTGAGGGCACATAGATGACACTTTACTGGAAATAGAATCTCACATCTATTAATGTGCTGCCATTGTACATCATCATCCATCTGACCAACTGCATTGTAACTACACCTGCAAGAATGAAGTTACAGAGGTTACCTGTTTATACCATGTTAGAACCCTATATAATGGATTGCAACACTTTCCCTAGTCCCAGTAACATCTTACTGGCATTCAGGTCTGGCCGTAACTCACTCCCTCAACCGACTTTGAAGGACAGCCTACTGATGAATGTCCAGACCTCTGAATGATCTCCATGCAGCTTCCTGACTGCAAATCCCCTGACAAATATCACTGGACTTATAGGATTGACTGAGGCCCAGTCCCGGGGTGACAATGTCATAGAACATCTCACTGATGTGATCAACCTCCTGGATAGGTATTGATGATTCCCTTGACTTATTGAGCCAGTACCCCTGACTGATGAAAGTCTCCCTTGACTTGACTGAGGACTACTTCACTCAGACTTTGAGAAAAAGCCATTTGGTTGAAGCACACTCAGTGTGTTTGCCATGCAAACTGCTGGAACATAGTGAAGTTGTGAGATTGGTGTAATGTGGTGACGTTTAGCAACCTGTCTACTCTTTTGACTGATCTTTGCTAGCAATTGTGACAAGCTGCCTGGCTTTATGTCTGTACCAAAAGGCATACAAGACAGAAGTGCAGTGAGCCTGTAAATTCTGAATGAGGTGGCAAGGTGCAAAAAGACAAGGCAACAACCAAATAGGTGCAAAGTGAGTGGGACTAAGAGAGCCAGATAAGGTCCCTGAAATATACATTCCTCTAATCGATGAGATGGATGTTTGTCCCTGCAAGCAAACAGCCTAGCAACAGCATTATGTGGTAATGTATTGGTGCATTCCAAAGTGCAGCATTGAAGTGGAGAGCTGTGTAATCAGTGAGTTGGAGATGTGCCACGATGATGTGATGATATTCTGTGTGTCCAATGTCAACCTCTGTAGGTGAAGGATACGCATAGTCTCTAACCATGGAGCATACCCTGTGGGGTTGGGGGCTGTTGGCTAAGATGGAGGTCTGGAGAAGTATGTGGCAAGCTGGGATTTCCAGGTACCTGTGCTGGCTTTCACGTTAGATAAAGTCACCATCTAATTTGCCTCCACCAAATGGGAGAATAGTAAACTGAATTTAAATTTAAAAGCAAAGGGAAATAAAGAGAGGTTAACACATTCAAAAGGGCCTTTAACTGTTGACTAGTGAGATTAGTTTCATTGTTCAAACTTCATGGGGAAAATCAGACATTCTTTTCTTGACATCATTAATCTCAGTTTTCAAACCTCACCATATTTCCCAAATGACTCACTATTGCCCACATCATTCATGGGGCTGGGAACACTCAGCTAACATCCTGACCTGGAACTATATCACAATTCCTTCACTGTTACGGGGTCAAAACCCCATCCCTTGCAGCACTGTGAGTGCTCAACTCCCAAAAATGAAGTGATTAAAGAATGCAGCTCACCAAGTGTTGAAGGGCAATTAGGGATGGGAATTGAATTTTTGCTTAGCAGGCAACAGTAACCAGCTGTGCCTTACCATTCTTATTCTTCCTTACCCTGAGCATATTGCCATTGACATTCATAATATGTAAATAGGTTTGTGTGAAATTTTGCTTCTGATTTCATTTTGTTATCAAAACATTATTGTCCACATGCATCAATGGCATGAGGCTGAATTTTATGCTCCTCTGCTGATGGATTTGAAGGCTATTGACATGTAAATTTCAGCAGTTGTGGTCACCTACTCACTTCCCTACGGCTAAAATGTATGCAAAGACATTGGGCAGCCTGTCCATCCTTGGGCTTGGTGAACCCTTAAGTGGGTATTTAATGGCCTCCTTTTGCAACTTCTGCTGGTGGTGATTGTGATGAGGTCAGCCAGGTAGACCTCATAAAATATGAGTTCTCTGATTGGCGCTGTTAATCTGCTCTAATCGTGGAGCCCTGGCTGACAGATAAGAACAGAAGTGTCAGACATCCTGTTCACTCTGAGACCTGGCTCTGAGGGAGCTGGATCAGCATCACTAAGGGTGACTTAGTGACAGGATAGTGGCCTCTGTGGAGTTATTTCATTGGTATTTTATCAATAGCGGGGGGAGGCTTTGGTTTTGCCAGGCTAGTGTTGGACAAAGGAGAGCATGGGCACCATGGGCCCATTGGATATATTACCCGTCAAGAGCATCCCCTCTTTAACAATTTTCCAGGACCTCCTGAGTTTGGCCTTCTAACTCCAATTACTGCTTCATCAGTGTTGGTTGACAGGCCTCTGTGAGTCTCACAAATTTGGAGCTACATGGGATCCTCGGTGTCGTAGGACTGCAGTGGTCCCAGCAGTAGCCATCTTCCTGCTAGCAATGCTGGGACAACAAAGATGTCAGTGATCCAATTTTCTGGTAGCTCCCTAAGGTGGGATTTTTAATTGAGATAGGGATGGAATGCTCATCTTAACATAAATAATTCTGGTAGTAATGTTAAAATGCATTAAGATAGCCTTTGAGATTATGGCAAGCTCCCTGCTGACTTTTCATCCAGGGGCATGGGAAATAAGATGCCCCACAAAACCCAGCGAATGGAATCTCTAGACTAATGCTATGAGAACGTTATCTTCTTTGAAGAAAATAAGATTTCCTTAATTTTAAATTTTAATTATTTATTGTATAGAATACTTGGCATGGACCCTTCTGGTGCCTGGTACTGAAACTGAATCTCAATGTCCTTCAGGTACAGTTATTGTAAATGCAACCTAATAACAAGATTTTCATAAAGGCACAAACATCTTTTAAAGCTTAAATTATACTGAACTAGAAAAACCTGTGACTGGAGAGAAATTACACCCTGGATCAATTTTGAAGACATACATCCACTCAAGAATATTCAGAATCTGTGTCCAGTGCGTTATTATATAGGGGCATTTACTATAGTGTCTATGGAGTCAGCCACTTCAGGGATCAGAAATTTATGGTTGACAGTCACCTAATTTAGTGTCCTGCTGTAGTATCTATCGTCTCTAGACAATAACCACTGGACATACTCCATGGCCCAAAATTGGCTCAATAATTTCAAGTACTAGCTAGACTTCACCCATTTGTCTTTTGGTCTTTATTTAGGGGTGGGAGCAACCAGTACTATTACTACCCATGTAATTGCTACAGAAGTGAACACGAGCAGCATGCAAATACATGGGTACAGAAGATGGTGTAGTGTTAATGCTATGGGGATATGGGTTTGAATCCCACCAGAACAACTGGTGGGATTTGAAATCTTGAATAAAAGGTTGGTTTCAGTGATGGTGACCACAAAAGTATCATAAATTGTAAAAACTCATATAATTTACTAATGCCTTTTAAAGGAGGAATTCTGCCATCCTTTTGTGGCCTTCATGTGACTCAGGACCAACAGTGATGTGGTTTTTGAATAACTGCCCTCTTTAAAGGCAATAACAAATTGAATAAATAAAAGAAAACTTTGAAGAATATCCCTAATCTGACTCCTAATTCTGTTAAAGTATAATTTGTGCATTATTGCATTTCTTTATACACAGTATCGGTCTTTTTTTTAATTTATTCATTCATAGGATGTTGGCATCACTGGCTAGGCTAGCATTTATTGTCCATCTCTAATTGCCCAGAGGGCAGTGAAGAGACAACCACATTGCTGTGGGTCTGGAGCCATATGTAGGTCAGACCAGGTAAGGATGGTAATTTCCTTTTCTAAGTAACATTAGTAAACCAACTGGGTTTTTCTGACAATTGGCAATGTTTCATGGTCATCATTAGTCTCTTAATTCCAGATTTTTATTGAATTCAAATTCCACTATCTGCCATGGTGGGGTTCAAACCTGGGTCCCAAGAACATTACCTGGGTTTCTGGATTAACAGCCCAGGTAATACTACTAGGTCACCGCTTCCCCTTGTTTATACCGGTTGCCAATATCCAACCCAATGTTAGCATTGCTGACTTATGTATTGAACACTTTATCAAACAGTAATGGGAGAGCTTGCATTTATGCAACCCAACTGTCATCTTTAGGACATTGCAAAGTGATTCACAATCAAGGGGCTGTTTTTGAAGTGCATTCACTATTGTTCTATTTGCTTTGACAAAGTTGCACAAATAGCACTGCAACTAATGATAAATTAGTTGGGGTTATGGTGGTGACAGTCAAGGAATGAACCTCAGGCACTTCAATGCAAAAATGCCACACAATTCCTTATGTTTACCTGAATGGCCAATAAAAGGTTTAACATTTTATTTAAAATGCACCACCCGTATAGAACTACACAGAAGTATCAACCTAAATTAAGTTCTCAAGTTCTGCATTGGGCTTTGAACCCATATCTTTCTGATAAAAAAAAATGCTACAACTCAAACTCAGCTAACACTTCAGGATAGGTCTGAAATTGGTGAACACGCAGAGAAAGCTACATTTGGCACATGAGCTTAAATATAATAGTAGGCACACAAGTGGTGAAACAGAAGTGTATATTACCCAGGAGGATGGAGCACATGGAAGTTATACAACTTTCGGTCTGATCAGTCTGTGCCCAGATTTCTAGCACACAAACTGCATTTAAAACAGAAGAGAATGGTTCTAAGATTCTAAGACTGAAGAGAGTATCTGATGCTTTGGGTGACCACCAACTATATTGAAAGATGAGATCTTCTGAACCTGATTATAAGAAGCCAAAATTTTACCAAAACTTGCTATTTCTATCAAAATAGAAATCAAAACTAAATGCAAGGAGTCAAATCTAAAATATATGAATTCCTTTATGAGAAAGAAGCTTGCAGCTCCTCAGTGGCTCATTTGCTAAAATGACAATGTTGAACTGAGCCATACAGCTCACTGAACTCAGATTCAGTTCTTGGATTGTGCTAAATCAGCTGATCTCAGACAAGGCTATAGCCAGTGTCACTTGGCCTTAAACCTCTTGGCTCCGAGCAGTTGATCATTGCTCCAGCAATGCCTTTGAAAAATGTGCCCAAGGCAGGATCAGAATTAATTATGATTCATTCTTGGTCAGATAACCTGCCTACACTCACTTTCTAGGCTTCCCAGGAGAAACGGGACATTTGGACAAGGTAGTGGTACCAGTCGATCAATAAGCCAGCTGAAGTCACAAGCTTTGGGAGAAGAGAAAGGATAAAATTTGGAACTAGAATTAAAATAGTAAAAGAAACTGACAAAGCACGTTGTAGGATCCATAGCATAGCAAGGTCAGAGTCCACTTTATATTTTAGGGGAGAAACAAGTAAAGCAAGGTGCAGGATGCAGGAGGAGAGCAGTGTATTGGGAGTTGGTTTAGAGTGATTTAAGTAAGAGACAGAATGAACACTGTAGCTGATAAAATTTGGTCATGCTGTGCCATATTTTGAATGCTGACAAGTTTTCTAAGCTTCCAAGGCAGGAAACATGCATACACTTCAATATATCCAACATATTCAAAACGGAAAGTAAATCATCATGGAATGGTGTGCCGATGCCTGGAATAGGCATTAGGCTCTTTGCATAAGCAAATAAGGTGCCTAATGTTTACATGAATCTTCAAATTTGGACTGATATGCCCTGAAGCAATTTGCTCTTTCTTCAAGAGATGTTTTCAATATAAGCCTATCTGAATGTTGAAAGAGAGAAGCTGGAAAACTAGTTATTCGCACCATTATCGTTTAATATTAATGAGATGAGAGGCCCGGTATCAGGGCACCTCAGACACAGAGATCCAACAGGACGAATGATCTTCTGTGCTGTAAACATGCACGGTTCTATGGACTCAGTGAATAAAGACTAAAATAGGTACATTGAATAATATACTCTTTGTAGTTTATGAAAAGACTGAATCGGAATGATATCAAAAAGTTTTTAAAAGATACTCATTTTTGAAAATTAGCAAGTATAATTTTTCTTCACAGCATGAATTCTGTAAATATATTTATCACCAGTTTTGAGATAACAAATTTTTCATTAAGTAAAAATGTACAATTAAGTTTGCATTTTTATGGGATACATGGGTTTACTTGATTTGTAAATGCAACTTACCTATAATTACACAGTGGGTTGTAAGTCATTAAGTTCTCTCCATTGTAGAAAAAAATTTGGTATTCTACCAAAAACCATGCTTCCACTCTACAATCAAATTTAATACTTTAATAACTTGGTATAGTATGTACATGCATCTTAACTAATAGTCTCTCAAGGCCAATTCATGCATTTCATCTTTTAAAAAAAAATCTGCTTGGAGCCCAGACATACAGAATGACTGCAAGCTCAGCCTTTCATGGTCTGTATTCATTTAGAGTTTTCTGGGTCGTGTTCATTTTATGCTGCTGCTGATGTGTTGTCAACACTGAATGCAGGAATTGTAGTTTAGGACCCACAGCTGCATGACTTACAGTCCTCGGAGTAACTGAAACCAGAAATGACTTCATCCTAAAACTTTTTTCCACATCGTGCAGAATGCAGTTATAAATATGGGTGAAAGGTAATGCAAGTAATACACTCCTCAACAATCAAATCATGGACAAAAACCAAAGTAACAATCTGTAGCAAAATTTTAATTTTAATGAGTTATTTGGTACAATGTTACAATATTTAGATTCCTAGACTGTATTTCAAAACTGAAACATTTTCTTTAACAAGTTCCAAATTACTGAGAAAGAAATTTTGTACAGCAGTTTATTTGAAAAATGCTACTGAATTGACTTAAAATGATTTGACAGGCTTATATCAAAAATGGCAATTGGTATTTGTGCAGTTACTATCAGGTTCAATCCCCTGCATTTTATGCACAACACTGGAAGTGTGCAAATATGAACTTATGAACAGGGAACATGATCAGGTCATTTGGCTCTTTAAGCCTGCTCCGCCATTCAATAAGATCATGGCTGACTTGATTTTAACGTCAACTCCATGTTCCCATCTACTTCTGATAATCTTACATCTTTGTGATAACCATAAATCTACATACATTGGCCTTCAAAACATTGAAAGTGTCTGTATCCATCCCCTTTTGAGGAAGACAATTCCAAAAACTCTCATCCCTCTGAGAGAAAACATTTATTCCTCATACCTGTCTTAAATGGGTGACCCCTTATTTTGAAACTATGACTCCTAGCTCCAGATTGCCCCACAAGAGGAAACTCCTTTCCACATCCACCCGGTCAGGTTCACTGCTTAGTCTTTTGATTTGGTTCAAAATTGAGCAGTTATTTTAATTCGATTTAGTAGGTGATATGAGTAATCGCTGTTTGCTTTAGCTAAAGTACTTTAGTTCTGGTGTAGTAATTCAGTGTGAACAATTAATCGAAGTAATTGTTATGGCCTTTTGAACATAAGTTCTTGATCTTCCACCATATTAACTGCGGCATGAATGATTTTTCGAAAAGATCTCACTCACAACTTTTGTTTTATAAAGAGGGAAATAGTCCACAGTCCTGCAGCATATTTTAAGCAATTAAAAGACTCCCTAAAGTCTATGCTAGCTGTGGGCCTAAAAGTTCCAAAGACTAATAAAATCTAGTGAAAGAATCTTATCCTTTTAACCATACTCTCCATACCAATTATTTGGCTGCAGATAATACAATTATTATTCATTAGCTTTTAGGCCACAATGTGAAAATGTCGGTAGCAAAAATAATGGATTTAACTGGAAAGGAGAGTAATTTTCAGGAAACATAAAACAAAAGGACATTTCCAGAGCAGACATCATAGTGACATTTATCTATGAATTTGCAAGTGATATAACAAAGTATTCAAACTAATAGGCCAGTGTATATTGTCTGTTCTGAACTGTTTCACAATGAGATCTAATAATCTCAGCCCATCATAATTAACAGGAAGGAGCAATGGGAATGAAAGTACTGTCTATTCTGGCACATTACAAATGAATTGAGTTTAGTTTGAGGAAGCAATGAGCTGGCTGCAAGTGATGTGGTGGCAGCTGAACAAGTAAAGGAATTCTGAAATGAATGGTTAGCAGTGAGCCAATCACCCCATGCTCATGAGGATTGGATTAGCATGCTAGACTGCGATAAATGGCACAAGATCCTAAAGAACTGAACCAAATTCTGCTTCATGATACATCTGCAGTTGACAAAATGGATAGAAGATAAGGGCAAAACATTGCAGATGCTGGAAATCTGAAATAAAAGCAGACAATTCTGGAAATATTCAGGTGGTCTGGCAGGGTTTGTGAAGAGAAAAGCTGCGATAACAGATGGCATTTAACAGAGGCTACTGAGGATTTGCCTGCCAGCTGATAAGCTGGCAAGAGCTCTGCATGACTCTTTTAGGGAATACCCCCTGAGTTAATTTGCACTCAGGTACTTGATAAGCAGTGGGATCATGGATGCAGTACAGGGAAATCATGCCTGCTGAAAGCTGATGGTTAATTAGCAACTGACAGCTCTATTGAATGGCAATGCTTTTGGGAAGTCAGTTGGTGGCATGCCACCCACCCAAGACTGATGATCAGGAATGGTCCCGGACAACAGGTGAGTGATGGCAAGAGGTGCTGGGGTGGCGAAGGGCTTTGGGAGGTCTACAACAAGGGCAGGGAGATGGCTCACAGTAGCTACCCATAACACCCTCTTTCTCTCACACACACACACACCACAACACCATGTTGCTGGATCAAGCTCTCAGTGCCTCTGAATGAGGGCGTCCTCCAGGAAATTAGAAAGAACAATGCATAGATTTTCTTGTCACATGTTGAGTCTCTGAGCCACCATTCCTCCAAACCCCACCTCTGCTGTGTTAATACTGCTCGGGGGCAGACAGTTCAAGTTTGTGACTTTATAAAATTGAACATGTGAAAGGGAGGGAGGGAACGTGCGTTTGGGAGAGCTGGTGAAGAACAAAAGGGAAGGTTATCATTGGGAGGAGGGCAAGAGGAATTAAAGTTTTGTGGTGCAAAAGTCAAGGGGATGGGATATGTAAAGGAACAAGATTACGTGTTGACAAAGTGTGAATGTCTGTATAATAGCCATCCAAATGCAAAGGAAAGAGATTAAGAAAGAAATAAAATGACTAGCAAGGAACACAAACAAGGTCAATAGATACGGTCACAAATTGTTGATCTCAATCTTAAATCCAGAAGACTGTAGAGTGCCAAACTGAAAGAAAAGAGTTGCTGTTCCTTGAGGTTACATTGAACTTCATTGGAACACTCTAGTAAATAGAAATGTTAGAGTAGGAGCAAGGTAGTGAATTTAAATAACAAATAACCAGAAGTTCTGGTTCTTGATTATGGACTGAACTGAGTCTGCATTTGGTCTCTCAACTCTCAATGAGAACATTATGAGCAATCAATATAGAACATACTATATTGAAATAAGTACAAGTAAATAGCTATTTCACTTTGAAAGTGTGTTTGGGGATTTAATGGTAAGAGTGGAAGATTTAAAAAGGAAGCAATTGCATATCCTGCGCCTGCAAGAGAAGGTTACATAAGAAAGGAAGGTAGGACTGGGGGCGACTGAGAGGTGGATCAGCGCAACATTGAGGGAACTGTCCCTTTGGAATGTTGAAGCATGAGGAGAAGGAAGAGAAAGATGTATTTGCTGGTTGCATCTTGCTAGAGGTGGTGGAAGTGGCAGAGGATCATCCCCTGGATATGAAGATGGGTGAGTAAAGAGGACAAGGGTAGCTCTATCGTGGTTCTGGGAAGGGTTAAGAGCAAATGTGTGGGAAATGTGACAAAAATGTTGGAGAGGCCTGTCACTGTAGTGGACGGGAATTCTCGGTTGAGAACATCAGAACTGCTTGTATGGTATGTTACCTTGCCCAAATGTATGCAACAGAGTAACAGAACTGGTGTAAAGAACAGAGCATTTCAAGAAGTGGAGTGAGTAAGTATAATCAGGTAGATGTGGGAATCTATAGGTAAAGAACATTATTTGAGAGCTTATCCCTAGAAATGGAGACAGAGAAGTCAACAAAGGGAACAGAGAGGAAGGCTTAGAGATGAACTGGGTGGAAGGTCAGAGAAAGTTAGAAATTGTAAACAAATCCAATGCCACTTATCAGTTCAGAGTGAGAATGGGAAGTGGCATTAATTCAATTATCACAAGTGAGGCATTTGGAATTGGACTGATAGAAGAAACTTTCCACATATGCCGCAAAAAGGCAGGCAGAGCTAAGGACAATGCTGTTCTTCTGCAAACACCATTTACTTGGAGAAATTGAAAAGAGCTGAAAGAGAATTTGTTCAATATAAAAGCCAGTTCAGCTAGTGGAGGAGTTGTGGGAGGATGGGAACTGATTAGGCTTCCATTGATTGAAGAAGCCAACAACTATCAGAACATCCTGGTGGAATTGTAGAGAGATTGAATGTCTAAGGTGATAAGGATATGGTTAATGTCAGAAAATTGGAATTTGTTAAAGTGTTCCATCCACAACACCTGACATACTCCTGAGTCACCTGCAACAGTTCCTCCCCTTCCCATGGCATGCTCCCATGTGACAGCAACAAATGCAACACTCTTTGACTCCTTCCTTCTCACCTTCCAAGGCCTTAAATATCCTGGTGATGGTCTTTCTATTTAGGATACTATATTCATTGTTCACAATGGGTTTGGATCTACTTCAGGGATTCCTAACCCAAATTGGGTGACCACTTTGCAGAATATCCCTGTTTATATTCTCAAGCATGACCCTGAGTTTCCTGCCATTTATAATTTAAATTCTGCACCTTGCTCCACTTTGATTTTTCTATCCTTGGCCCTACAGCATTCCAATAAAGCTCAATGCAAGATTGAGGAACTGTACATCATCTCAGCACTCTATAGCCTTTTGGACTCAAGGTTGAGTTTTTTTTTATTCATTTGTGGGATGTGGATGCCGCTGGCTGGCCAGCATCTATTGCCTATCCCTAGTTGCCCTTCAGAAGGTGGTGGTGAGTTGCTTTCTTGAACCACTGCAGACCAGCTGCTGTGGGTTGACTCACAATGCCATTAGGGAGGGAATTCCAGGATCTTGACCCAGCGATAGTGAAAGAATAGCAATATATTTCCAAGTCGGGATGGTGAGTGGTTTGGAGGGGAACCTGAAGTTGGTGGTGTTCCCATATATCTCCTGCCCTTGTCCTTCTAGATAGAAGTGGTCATGGGTTTGGAGGGGGCCGTCTAAGGATCATTGGAGAATTTCTGGTCTTTAACAAATTCACTTTAACAAATTCCAATTTTCTGACATTAACCATATCCTTGTCACCAAACTTCAACACTTTTAAATCAAAGCCTCTACCTCCATTTCAATTCATGCATTTCTTTTTTTTTTGTTTCCCAGTTCAGCTTGATTTTTTTTTCTTTTTTAACCCATTTAGGTTGCATTTGGAATGCTGTTGTCAATTCAGACCTCATCTGGACATATCTTTTGTTCCTTTACTGTATCCATTTCCACTTCCTTTACCTTTTGTATGATAGTCATTTCATTCAATTACAATTTTATACTATGGTGATAATTTTGTTGTATCCACAGACTTCTGACAACGAATATATTTTTCAGTTGCCTCCAACATAATGTCAATGATTCTGACTGAGCAGTTAGACAAGAATGCTTTGGATGGGATAATCTCAATGTAATGATTTGTACAAGAAAATTCAATTTGGATGTTAGTTATATTAATAATTCTGTAATGAATCTTTCTCAAATAGAATATACTCTGTATTTAGAGTGAAGAAATGAATGTGTAACATTTTCTAATGCATAGTAAGAAAACATGAGATGATCTGATTAACACAGGATGATGTAACCTTGTTTAAAATATTTCCATAACCACTGTATAAATGAATGCTAATTATGTCACTTGCCATACCATACCGATTCTATCACTTTTTAAAACAATCTTTTTAGCTGGCAGACAAGTCTTTGTGGTTCACTCAGTTATGCATTTCAATTTTTACATCTGATTTGGGAAATAGCCTCAAGCAGACACAGACACAATGTTGTTTTTTCAAATAAGGCATTTATCATTTGGTCAACCATCTCCACAGCTAGTTCTTTCATAGGGCCTACCAGGTGCTAACATACACTACTCAGATGCCAGAGGGCTACACAGGTTAGTGGAGTAGGTGAGATAGAAAACAAGTCCTTAGGGAATGCAGGGCAGGGAAGGAAACCAGTATGATTGCCTAATATCTCATGAAGTACTTAGCACCCAAGAGCCTTTGCGTCAGGTATCTCCATTACTGTTGTGAGGATGCAAATTTGGTGAAGTGATCAGCTGCACAGCTTCAGGCTGCTTCTGTAGCACCTCTGTTGTAAGTAAACCAATTGAAGTCTATTGGTGTGTAGCACACAACAAACCAAGTTCATATTGCTGAAAGGGTGCCTCAAACCAAAATCCAGGCTATTACTATTTTGCCTGATTGTATTTACAATGCACAGACTTTGAAAGAGAGGAAGAAATCCTTAAGGCAGGTTTCAGGCTTTCAGAAAACCCACAAAGAAAGATACTCTAAAACTAAGCACTCATTTTTAAGAAATTTGTGTAGAGCCAATTAGTTTTATGCTCAATGCATCTGAAATATAATTGTAAGAAAATATGGCATTTCTGCAGGGGGAAATGTCACTAGTGTTTGAAAGAAAACATTTTTATTTAAGCACTCCCTTGTTACTTTTATTTAACAGTAAGTTTAGGGGAAAAAAAAACATTAATTAATGCTCCAGAGGACACTCTTTTCAACCAATAAGTAAAAATGTTTTACATCGTGAATTCATGATGACTTCTTGTGAGTTTATTCTAATCAAAGCCTGATAGATTTGAGACACACTCTTCTAAAGAACTCCACAGATTGTAATTTTATCCCTTACAATTCATTGTAAATAGCCAAAAATTGTGATGATTGAAATCTGTTGCAGCACATTCAGTATATGCTTAAATATTTCAGAGCTTTGCACCAAAAATAACTATCATTTGGCTGAAAAATAGCATCGTTTTGACAAGTGTAAAGTCTTTTTCCCAAATTTCTTATCTAATTGTGCTTTAAAGCTTCAGCCTCTGTAATTTTGCAAGATGAGTTGATCCAATGAGAAAACATATGGTAGGGGATTTGAAGCCACATAGCTGGAGTGCATCATAGACTTATCCCCTGTTTTAGTGACATGAGTATCCACGGTTGAATTTGTCCAGCCACCCATTAAAAAAGGTGGAAGAAAGGGGTGCAAAAGGATTACAACTGCCAATCCTGACTAAAAGAGAACATAAACAATTAGAGGTTTTAAAAAACCTTGGGGCGCTGGAATGATTTTTGTTTATTTGCTTACCATGTTAAGTTAAATATCTGTCTACATTAATCATTAATGAACCTGTAGCAGCTTGCCCAATAAACCTTCCTTAATGAACAGCAGTGAGTGCAGTGTTATCATAGCTGGGGCTTCATTAACAAACAGAATTGAACCTTTCTACTCTGCTGACTGCAAAGCCCTTCAATATTATTCATGCTTTTTAAAAATGT
>NC_063351.1:22718031-22720531 GCF_021869965.1 Rhincodon typus | reverse complement strand
TGAATGAATGATATTTATATTTTTTGTGATGCACTACATTTCAACAGCAATCTTGTACTTTGAGGTGTATAACTGAATAAAATTATAACAGTCAATGGATTTAAATGCGGATTTGGAGAATCTTCTATTAGCCTGTGAAGAGAGCATGTATAGGAACCTCTGTTGATGATCTCTGGAGTATCAGGCCTAGAATATCATTAGGCAGCTTTTGACAAGCCACAGTGGAATTTTAGGCTAAGATGGAATGGATCTGCCTCAATATCTCTCCCAAACCAGAGGTGAACTGAGACAGTCAAACCACTTTGCTCCCTAAATTATTCAAGCTGGTTACATATCTTGTTGAACTCCTGAAGCCTGAAAAACCGCACAATAAAGGGCCAACCAGGATCGTCAACTAAAAAAGCAGGGTCTCATAAGACCAGAAGGAGGAAAGTGAAGTTCTGGTGGTTTGAAACAAAAGGAGTGTAGGGCTGAGATGGAGATCTCCCAGTTTTTGTCACTTAGTTCTGACCATATCCAGAGATTTGGTATTCCCCTCCAATAGAGATTCTGCATACCTGCTGGTGTTTCAAGTGAATAAATATTCTTGCATTTATATAGCACCTTTCACAGCCTCAAAATAGCTCACAACACTTTTCTACTGATGAAGTACTTTTGAACTATCATCTATGTTGCATTGTAGGCTGCTAAGCAAGATCCTACCATAAGTAATATGTCAATGATGAGATATTGTGTCCTCATGATGTTGAGTGAATGATTAACACTAAATGGATTCAAGGAGTATTCTGCTGTTTTTATTCATGTGCCACTTGACCTTTAACATCCACTCGAGGGACCAAATGACCTTGACTTAAAATTTCACACAAAAGATGGCAGTTCTGGAAGACCAGTACTGCCTCTGTCCTGTACCATGTCAGCCTGAGGCACTAAAGAACCTTTTAAACAATCCTTTGCTAATTTGTGAAGAATGACTGACTGTATTTAACTTTTCTTCATTGGACTTTCTTTCTCTCCGTGCATCTTGAGCTATGGTGATAGATCTTCGTTTTTTTCCGATTACTTTTAACAGCTTTCTCAATTTAACTGTTGTAAGGAAAACTTTGTTCATCTTGCTAGTCTTTTATATCCTGTTGTTAGGGACGTTGGAATCTTTCAGGAGTGCAGTGATCAGCGGAATACTTCCATATACACTATGCTTCACTAATCCTTTTCCTCTGAATATAAATCCATATTTCGTTAGGTAGCTGCTTATTTCAGTATGTTGTAATATAATAGGAAATAAAGGTTGATGGTTTGACCAGACCTGTAGCAATCAATTCTAAAATTGGCCACTAAACTTTTATATTGAAAAAACAGAAAAGACACAATATGCATCTGCACTCAACAACACTGGCCATCTTTCACTGCTGCGGTGTTCCACTTGAATTAGTTCTCCTTACTATTCTGATTGACATTCTATGCATTTTTAGTCTTTAGTTTAAGTTTACCACATGCAGTGTTTTTTTTTCATTTATTTGTCCTGCAGATCTCTCTGTAAACTCGCTACATCACCAAAAAACATAAGTACTTTCATGTTTGCAATAGCATATACTTTCAAAAACAAAAGATAGTCATAAATATTGAAAGCGTGCATAACAATAACATATATCTGCAACATGTCACAGTTAGTCCCCAAAAAGGCATAAATCATCTTGTCAATGATGTGAAACTCCTCTACAATTTTCATGGTGGCAGGCCAGGTTTTTAATGCATCATTCTTCACACACACCAGAAGTGTTGTGAAACATAATCGGCATAAGGGAACCTTTTCAAAAATAAATTCAAAATTCCATACACCTTTGGCTGACTGTGAGCCCTGAACAATTCAAACCCTGTGGTCTCTCATTCTTAGCTGACAGTCCCAGTATCCATTAATCTCTTGTAATACCTGAGCCCTGCTTAATTGACAGCTCTGGGTCTGATCTCTGCTGTCAACTTTTAAATTATTTAAACAAAGTTTTGGACTTGTTTCATTACAAGTGCTTACAGTTTCAACTATTGAAATTTCAAGGAGTTTCAATGATTGTCACTTTCAACGCCCTGTAATAGAAAGGATATTTTATTTATCTTTATGGAGAGGTATCAATGATTGGCTCTCTTTAAAATATTGTTCGAAGTCACTTCAGCATACAATGGGTGAATAGGAATGTGAGTGCCATAGGGTGGAATGTGGGCCCATAGGAATGAATGCTGGCATGAACACAAAGTAGCATGAGTGGTGCTTGAAATGACATTACTTGGTATGGGGAGAGAGCATTAGGGGTCATGTGGAGATGGTGGAGGGGTACGATGTGGTATAGATAGGGCATGGGCAATGTGTGTGAGAGAAGAGGGTATGAGGCTGACGGCCTTTTTAGTTTTTAGTTTAACTAGGATGAAGTCCCACAGAGACAACAAGGTGTAGAGCTGGATGAACACAGCAGGCCAAGCAGCATCAGAGGAGCAGGAAAGCTGACGTTTC
>NC_063351.1:22508296-22717631 GCF_021869965.1 Rhincodon typus | reverse complement strand
TTCATTTTCTGAAGAAGGGTCTAGACCCGAAACGTCAGCCTTCCTGCTCCTCTGATGCTGCTTGGCCTGCTGTGTTCATCCAGCTCTACAACTTGTTATCTCAGATTCTCCAGCATCGGCAGTTCCTACTATCTCTGAAGTTCCACAGAACTGGAACAGGACTTCCAAACCGACTCTGTGGCACCTAGCGGCCTCCATGGATCAGTTAGCCCAAAGGTAGCCTGCACCCACCTCCCTGGAATGAAAATCCTTGTTTTCCTGGCAGCTGCTTATAAGGTAAGCAGATTTTCCTGACTCCCACCATTCACATTGAGGATGAAACTCAAGCCTAAACATCTCACACTTTACAACCGAGAAATCTTAGCACAGCCGCTGTTTGGATCACCTGCTGTAGCACAAAGAACTTGCCTATCATGTTAGGGAGAGAACTTTGTCAAAACCATTAGAGATGCTAACGTATAGATTTCAGAATTACTTAACTTTTCCCTTTGTTTAGATTTTGTTCAAAATCTCTCAAAATGTGTTCAAGTTTTCCAAATAATTTTCAAATTTTCCAACATGAATGCTTGGAAATTCATTTATTTTGGAGCTAGCAGTTCCAGCATTGTCCGGAAAACTGAGCCTTATTCATATTGTGTTTTCCGTTGCATTATATAAACTTAAGCTAAATCAGGAGAAGGTGCTTTATCACAGTCTCTTTCTCTCCACCCATAATGTGGACATCACCAAAAAAGCCATATTGCCAAAAAGAATGTTACAATTAACTGCTCAGAAATTCCATCCTCTGTTAGAACATAACCCCCTAGATCTGTTGCAAAATGTGACACTTGCCTGAGAGATCCTAATCCTGAGAGAATAGAGGTGCAACATATTGGTGGCCATACATCATCCCAACTTGGAGCTATCACCATTCCATCATTGTCACTTGGTCAAACTCACACCTTAACATCACTGTAGGTTTAACTGCACCACATGGGCTGCAGTAGTTTAAGAAGGCACCTCAAAACCACCTTTTGAAGGGCAGTTAGGAATGGGCAATAAATGCTCGGCTAGTTCGCAAACCCCATGTCCTGTGAACGAGTATTGAAAGAAAACATCTTGTCCACCATACTTGCAGAGGCAGAGCAGGATAGCAGGAATATATAGACTCAGACGGTCAACTAGGAGACTGCAAAAATGTCAAAAGCTTTGCTTTGGTACTGGCTCATTGAAATAATTCACTGCTGTTCTTAAAAATGCAACATTATCCTTTGTAAAATACTTAAGCCAGTTTGATACTGTAGAGGCCAAAACATTATTTAGCTTCCACAAAGGTTGTCTATAAGTATTAATGAATTGTCCAATTATTGGCTAGAATTATTGTATATTGATTTCTTTGCAAAGTACCAATTTTTCTCCAATGAATGTCAGTAATCCGCAATATCTGCCCTGACAATGAAAATATTGATGTATAGTGCTGTCATAAAAACATTCTGCATGTCAGTTTTTCATTTCAGGAGCTGGACCGCTATAAATATATTCCAGCTGCAACACATTTCTACAATTATTGAAAACATCACAAACTAATTACAGAAAATAGCCATGTTCCAATGTGGTCTCTAACAATCCCCACAACAGATGAACACTATCCACAATATATCACAGAAGGGCACAAAGTCATCCTCAATGTGTGTGCTTTGCTTTATTCAGCATAAGCATTGTTTTACAAAACAGTGATCAGGTTTTTCAAAACACCACTACTGTGGGATTTCCATAATTATCA
Organism: Rhincodon typus; assembly: GCF_021869965.1. Classification (NCBI taxonomy): domain Eukaryota; kingdom Metazoa; phylum Chordata; class Chondrichthyes; order Orectolobiformes; family Rhincodontidae; genus Rhincodon; species Rhincodon typus. The sequence continues at coordinate 22,715,869 of NC_063351.1, read as the reverse complement.
ATTTTTAAACTAATGAGCCAACATTATTCCAAGAAGGTTTTTACGCCAAAAATCATTGGCTGCTCTCAATACAAAACAGAGGATTGCACCATTGGCAGTGAAAAGAACTACCTTTATTTAGTTAGAGAGAAAGACCACAGAATGCACAAGGGATGCCAGCATAATCAAATTGTCCAGATCTTTCTTACAAGAGAAATAGAATGCACAATTCACTGGCCATCTGATTATTGTTCTTTTTCTGTATGTGTTACTGTATCATAGGTTTTGTTCTTGAAGTATTCTTTATACTTTTCACATCTTCGCCTGTCCTTTTTCACCAGGAATGTGAACACTTCATGTTTAACCATCTGGTACTAGGAAGCATACATTCCCACTCTTTCCCCACTCTGAGAGGTCAGTGCAGTTTCACATAGATCTGATCTGGGGCTTGCCATCCTTTCTTCTTCTCTCTGTGGTTTTGTCTTTGCCCAAATGTCCGTGGGAGGGACTGTGTGGGGATTATTACTCTCAAGGCCTTTCATGGACATTGCAGTACGTTAAATTGCATAAATGATCACAATAATAGAGCAATTGATTTTGCTTATGTTATATTTCTTCTGCTTTGATTGGGCCGTGAATTGTATGATTAATGGTGGGCACTGAATTCTGCGCATGGATTGTGTGATTTTTAATTATTCCTTCATGATATATGACCATCATTGGTAATTAAGGTTAATATTCATTGCCTGTGAGAAGATGTTGATATGCCATTTTTTTGAACTACTGTAGTTCGTCTTACAATCCCAGTGCTTTTTCTCTCAGTTCATTTAAAATAGGTGTATCTTATTTATAGAATCCCTACAGTATGGAAGCAGGCCATTTAGCCTATCGAGTCTACACTGACCTTCTGAAGCAACTCCCACCCAGACCCACCCATCCCTGTATCCCTACATTTCCCATGGCTAACACACCTAACCTGCACACTCCTGGACACTACAGGCAACTTAGCATAGCCAATCCACCCAATCTGTACATCTATGGACTGTGGGAGGAAACTGGAGGATCTGGAGGAAACCCATGCAGACACGGAGAGAATGTGAAAACTCCACACAGTCACCCAGTTTTTGAACTACTGGTAGTTCATCATACAATCCCAGGTCCCTGGGTCTGTAGGGCAGCAGTGCTAACCACTAAGCCGCCATGCATTGTCAGTTTAATTTAGGCGTTCAACTGGAATTTCAATGCTTTAGCCATTTTGATTAATACCATGACTGGAGTCTGCATGTTCTCAATAGAAGGGAGCTGGGAACCATGCTGTTATAAAGCAATAAACGTTTATTGGCTCCTTACACTATTTACAAGGTAGACTGTTGTAAGACTTTTATCCAAATCTCTCTCTCAGGTTCCATTAACATGTGATCTGACATTATTGGTAATGCATTCTAACAAATAGCTTAATAGTTATTAACCCCTCACACAACATCTCTTCCCTACTCTTCCATTCTATCCATAAACTACTTGAAGCTTTATTCTATTCCTACTAACCCCCAACCCCAAACTCTGTCTCAAGCCCTCCAAGTCAGAAAGAACACACTATTGTAGTTTAGTACTTGGTTTCAGATATCCAGCATTTGTCGTTCTTTGTTATATTATAGTAACTTAGCTTTCTGAATAGATCCTTGTTTCCTTCGGTGGAGGGAGATGGGAACACAGGCTTCCTGCAGAGGAAGAATATGTACAGGTCCAGAGGTGGTTGATGCATCTTCCCTTTCCTCTGGGCTGTATATCTAGGTTTGCAAAGGCTGCTTGTACCAAAACCAACCAGTTGCATCTGAGGTCACTGTGGTCATGTTGGCCACATGAGAATGAAGATGTACCAAAGAACTCAACATTCAGCCAGGTCAGTTTTGTTCCAGGATCCAGATAGACTTCCAAGGATAAAGTGCTGGTAGTTCCTTCAACTTATGATGACAGTTGAAGGTGGCAGTATGGTTTGAAAAATAGTAATCTCCCTGCCGGAACTAATGCAGTCTGTTTCTGTGATACCTGATTGAAGAGTATGTGGGAGACTTGGATCTTGAGTATGAAACCTCCACCCATCAAGAGCACTGAAGGAGTAAGGCTGCTGTATAAAGCATGGACTGTATGGTGAATTTGAGACTAAGGGTGTAATCAGAGAACTTGTCATGGACTCAAATGACTACTGTGACCTCTTTCACAATGATGTTTGGCACCCACTTGCACCTTGTAGGTGTAGTAAGCTGACCTTCAGGAGCCATTGTGCTGGATTTGAAATAAAAATGCTCTTAACCTAATGGAGGAGGCATCAGTTTGAATAATATTGGGCAGTTCCTGTTCATAGTGTGCCAGAGTTTGGATTCTTGATTATATTGAAAGCCCTTTGCTGTTGTGCATCATAATATCAAGCTTGATTGAGTTTTAAAAGCTGGATTCAGTGTTGTGCACCCAATTGGGCAGAAAATTGATGCATTGGTTACCAATTCCTGTAAAGCACTGGAGTTTGTCACATTAAGGGTAGCAGAAAATTCTTGATTGCTCTGTCTTGATTTCTGAGGCACTGACAATGTGGCATAGGAAGTTAATGGTGGATTTGGAAAACTTATGGTTTAATGTGGACCCTATAGCCTGCAAACATCACACTACTTCCCATCTCCTGTTATTGTATTCCAGCTTGGAGGAACCCTGGATGAGAACATGATTCACATGACAGATGACATCCACAGGGCCCTCTAAAATGCCTGTCATAGTGCATTGGAAGATTTCAGGAACAGAGGTGATTCTAAACTGAAGGAGATTAAAACACCGTTCTCCAAGTGAATATTAAACATAGTAATGAGTTTGGATTCATCCAACATAAGCCGCCTAAAGCTACTGTTGGTATCTAATTATGTGAAGACTGAGCTCTCCCCAAGCCTTGCCAAACCATCACAAAAGGGTACCATGGGATAAATTTCATTTTCTATTGTCTAAGTCAATTTATTAGGTCAACAGAAATATGCAACAAATTGTTAGGTTTAGGTATGGACACTATAAGAACATAATAACGTAAGAACTAGGAGGAGTAGACAATTCAGCCCCTTGGGCCTGCTTTGCCATTGATACAATTGTGGCTAATCTCATTTTAGTATCAATTCCTTTCTTGCCCACTCCCCATAACCCTTCACCCCATTGCTAATTAAAAATCTGTTTATCTCCTCCTTAAACTTATTCTATATCCTAGCATCCACCACACTCTGGGGTAGTTAGTTCACAGATTCATGACCCTTTGAGAGAAATAAGATTCCCCATCTCTGTTTTAAATCTGCTACCCATTCTTCTAAAACTATGACATCTCATTCTAGATTCCCCACATGAGAAAATATCCTTTCTATGTTTGTCAATCCCTTTTAGCATCTTATATGCCTCAATTAGATCTCCTTTCATTCTTTGAAATTCCAGAAAGCATAAGTCTAAACTATTCAGGCACTCTTCCTAAGACAATCCCCCCCATCTCTGGAATCAATCTATTGAACCTCCTCTGAACTGCCTGCAATGCAACTACATTCCTCCTCAAGTAAAGGAACCACAATGTGTACAATACTCCATATATCATTACACTAATGCCCTGTGTAGTTGCAGCAACACTTCCCTACTTTTATACTTTATTCCTTTAGCAATACATGCCAAAATTCCATTTGCATTCTTTATTACCTGCTGTACCTATATATTAGTTTTCTATGATTCATGTACAAGAATACCCAGCTCTCTCTGCATTGAAATGCTCTGATGTTTCTTTCCATTTAGATAATAAATAGCCTATCTACTCTTCTGACCAAAATGGATAACTGCACACTTATCCATGTTAAACTTCATCTGCCAAATTTTGGTCCTTTCATCTAATCCGTCGATATCCATCTGTAAGTTTTTTATTTCTTCATTGCAACTCACTTTGCACCTATTTTAGATGTCAATTGGAGATATCACCAACTGGAATGCCATGATGTCTATCTTTTCCTTGATGTTTCATATGAAAGGGTGTGGAATTTTCTTTGACTTAAATACATATGGTGGTAGGTTTGGCAGATGTTTGGTTTCAAGCTGATGTATGCTATCTGTAGCTTCCCCAGTCCAGTGAATAAATTAGGAAACTCTCTCATCAACTTGTCAGATTTATTTTGATTAGCTAGTCCATCTATCTTGAAAATATGATTCTAAGCGAATGCAAGCTCATTGGTTTAATTGGGAGGATGTTTGATCATACATGATGTTAAAATATGTTTAACCATAAACATTTAAAAAGCAGTGACAGAATTGTTCCTGGCCAGCATGGATTCACTAAAGGGAAATCATGCCTGACAAATCTTCTGGAATTTTTTGAGGATGTGACCAATAGAGTGGACGAGGGTGAATCAGTAGATTTTATATGCCTGGACTTTCAAAAGGCTTTTGACAAGGTTCCACACAAGAGATTAGTAAGGAAAATTAAAGCTCATGATATCAGAGGTAATGTATTGACATGAATAGAGAACTGGTTGAAAGACGGAAAGCAGAGAGTTGGAATAAATGGGTTCCTTTCAGAGCGGGCAGGCAGTGATGAATTGGGTACCACAGTATTCAGTGCTGGGATCTCAGCTGTTCACAGTACGCATTAATGATTTGGATGAAGGAATTGAATGCAATATCTCCAAATTTGCAGATGACACGAAACTGGGTGGCAGTGTGTGCTATCTGGAGGATGCTAAGAGATTGCAGAGTGACTTGGACAGACTGGCTGAATGAGTAAATACTTGGCAAATGTAATATAATGTGGATAAATGTGAGGTTTTTCACTTTGGTCACAAAAACAGGAAGCCAGATTAATATCTGAAAGGTGGCAGTTTAGGAAAATGTGAGGTGCAACAAGACTTGGGAGTCAGGGTGGAAAAGTCGCTGAAGGTTGGCATGTAGGTGCAACAGGCGGTGAGGAAAGCTAGAATCCAGCAGCTGAGACAGAACTCAAGCTTTTGCAAGCAGCTTCAACTCAAAAAAACCCCAACTTTAACAACTGAAAACAAAACCTAAAACCATGGGTCTGTGTGAGCCTGACTCCACCCTCTCATGCTTCTTTTTCGCTAATTTTAGGAAAAAACAAACATGTTTATTTGGCTTTCCACAGAGCAGACACGTCGGCACCAGACTTACAACAGCTCACTTCAAGAGAACTAGGACAGACAAATCCTTCTCAAAGGTACATATTGCCACAATGACATAAAGGGCTTCAATAATTTCTCTTCCTTTATAATGAAGAGTGGCAGTCATTTGGCTTTGTAACCTTAGTGGAGTGTCCTTGGGTCATGGAGTTGGATTGTGGATGGCTGGAGTTACCCTGGTTTTAGCCAGGGTGTAGTATTAAAGAGGATACACAATCCTAATACTGTATCCAATTCAAATGTCATCCTGTGACCATTAATCATCATTTTGGCATTGCAAAAATGCCTTTAGATTCTTTGACCTCAACCAAAAGAAGTAATTGACACCAACAATGGTTTTCTAGTGCTCTTGAAGTTGTTGTTAGGAGTAGTGTCATTGTAAATTTTTACCCTTGAGCTGAAAGCTTTCGGGCATGGCAGAATGTTTGAAAATGCTTCCTCGTTTGACAAGAGTGTAATTCTGGATTAATGGCTGGGCAGGCATGATGATGATGTGATTGCTTCCCAATGGCCCTGACCACACCCTGTCTCTTCCTGTTCTGCTCATTTACAGGCATTCTGAGTGCCCTGTCATACTCCCTTTGAACAGGCAACTGATAAGAATCATGTTGAAAGAAAACAATACTTGATGAAGAGTGTTTCATGGCTCTGTCAAACTTTTCCTGGTCTGTACAAGTATCCTGCTTCAAATTAAAGTAGAATAAACAATAGTAAGAATTCTGCCTATCTAGCCATTCCCTCCTTGAGTCACTGTCATTGTAAAATGTCAGTGACTCTGCTACCAATTGCGTAGAGTGAGGGATTGACCTGATCACTGTTTGCTTTTTCCATGAGTCTGGAGTCTGCAGGAATGGTTGACATGGTGATGGCAGCTGATCCAGTTCATGGACTGGTCAAGGACATGTTCGTGGTCGAGCTTCTTGGGAAGCAGTAAGGCTTTTTCCATTTGTCTATGCATCTATGTTCATTTGTCATATTGCTCCATATACTGTTTCAGGTTCCTTCTGGAATGTGCTGTGCAGAGCAGATTGCTTATCCACTTTCCTGCTTTTTTCAGCTTCCATTGGGATCCTTAGTAAACCATTTGCAGATCACTGCCACCATGCAAAGATACCATGACTGGTATCAGCATGTCTTCAATAGAAGAGAGCTGGAAAGCATGCAGTTATACGTAAATCAACTTTCTCTTTCAGGTTCCATTTTGTGATCTTTCAATATTGATGTTGCACACCAACAATTAGCATAATAGCTATTACATTTAGCACTTTTATCATAAGAAATGTCCCCAAGTTCTTCACAGAAGCATTATAAAACAAAATGAGGCACCAAACCACATTAAGATATATTAGGGAAGGTGACCAAAAGTTTGGTCAAAGAGGTAGACTTTAAGGAGAAAAATGAGAGGTAGAATCAAGGATGTACAAGGAGGGAGTTTCAGAGTTTAAAACCCAGTCAGTTGAAGGCCATGGTTACTAAAGCTCAAGGAGATGACAGAGATTACAGATGCCAGGTGATTGGGTTAGTTGAAACCAAGGATGAGAATTTAAGATTAAGATGTTGCTTAACCTGGAGCCACTATAAGTCAGTGAGAATGAGGGTAATAAATCAATGGACATATCCTGTGAGTTAGGGCACAGGCAGTAGAGTTCTGAATGACCGCAAGTTTATGGAGGGCAGGATGTAGAAGATCCGTTAGGAGTACATAGTTTTCACCTGGAGACAACAAAGGCATGAATCTGAGTTTCAGCAACAAATGAAATGGGGAGTGTTTGGATAAAATTATGGAAGTGTAAATAAGTTTTCTTACTGATGGCTCATGTTGGATTCAAATATGACACAGAATTTGTGAACTCAATAGATTAGTCTCAAACCATTGCCTGGGAAAAGGATGAAGTCAGTAGTTTGGAATGAGCATTTCTTTATACTGAATTTCCATTGAATGACAATTATAATGTTTGTCAAACCCATCTCCATCATGTGTTAGATGGATACTCTGGATCATGTCCATTCTCATTATTTTCAGGGTGATTGCTCCTTCATCCGTAAAGAGGATGTCATTGAGGATATCAAGTTCACCTGTAAAATGAAATTATGGAATGGCTGGACGTAGAATCCCTTCTTTTCTCGTTGGCCAAACAGTCAAACTATGTTTGTATAGAGTCGGATGACTCTTCTGTAGTACTGACTTAGTATCTTGGAGCTATGGCTTTGCAATATGTAAATATTCTATCATCTTATCCTGTACTTCAAACTAGATATCAAGATATGCTATAAAAGGTCTCACAGTGGGGTTAAAATTGTTTCAGAGACATTAGGAGCTGCAGATGCTGGAGAATCTGAGATAACAAGGTGTAGAGCTGGCCTTTTCTGAAGAAGGGTCCAAGCCCAAAACGTCAGCTTTCCTGCTCCTCTGATGCTGCTTGGCCTGCTGTGTTCATCCAGCTCTACACCTTGTTATCTCTATAAAGGGTCTGTTGCTTTTCCTGGATGAAAAGTTAATCTTATATAAATTGGAAGAGCCCTTTATAGTCAATTTGGTGTATCATTAATGATTTGATTACTATAACTTTGAAACTTTATTTGTTGTAACTGATTTATCAAAAGTTTATTTCATGAATCTCTGAGCCTGAATATTATTGCTAGTAGCTATCATATGGGTAGGCTTATTTTCAGAACAGTTGTAGCTCAATGTGGTAACATTGACAACTGTGACATTCCCTGTTAGAATGCTTTTTACTCCAAATTGTTTTAAAAGTTACCTTAAAAACACAAAGGTGTCATAGATCCAACAACTTTTATAGCTAATTCTGGTAATCTCACAATACTTTTAAGAAATCTTTTTCCTAGTTCTGCCAGAGTTCTGTAGTACATGATTAGAAAATTAATTACACACGTTATTTTGTTATTTCCTGAAATTAGGAAGTAAATAAATTACAGTTTTCTTAATTCAAAGTAGTTCCTTTCCCTGATTGGATTCAACTGGGTCATGACTTTTCATTTAACTGGCTTTCTGTCTACTTTTTTACTTTTGATATATCTTACCTTTCTGACTCTTTGTACCATGAGGAGAGAATTCCATGCTATGTCCAAAAACAGCATTTTATTTCATAGTGACTGGAGCTATGGTACATAAAAAGGTACAGGTAATTGCTCAGCTTGCACAACAGATGGCACTGTTTGTGGAATCTATATTTAAACCAGCTGTGAACTGACTTCAGGCCAATAAATTAATTGCCAGAACATCTCTCCATAGTAGCAAATCTGGAACTGAGAGCAGTTTGAAAAATCAAAGTCGAGTTTCCAAATACCAGGTATCAGCAGTGACTCAGTGAGTGGCATTCTTCCTGGTGTGGTGCTTGCAGCACAGTGGTAGTATCCCTACATCTGATCTAGGAGGCCACGGTTCAAGCCCCACTTCCACCAGAGTTCTGTGATACCATCTCTGAGCCGGCCTATTACAAATGATCTAGTCTTACTTCTGAGTTAGTTAATTGTACACTGAAATCCAGAGAGACAAAATTTAGACTGACATTTGCAGTGCATTATTCAGGAGTGCTGCACTGTCAGATGTACCAACTTTCAGCTGAGATATTAACTTGAAGCCGCATCCCTTCAGGTTTTTTGCAATAGCTTCCATTGCATGTTTTGAAGAGCTGGGGGGTTTACTTTTTTTCTACTCATTATGTTATGGGAAATGTGCATTAGTGATTTTGGGATTATTTCTCCCTCAAAAACAACTAATAACAGCAGCTTAGCTGACATGGGTTCAACCAACTAATGGGAGAATTGGCAGGAAGCACCGAACATTATTTAAGTGCAATAGGGCACTTAAGTGGACAAAGTCAGGCCTTCCACATAATTGCGTCATTACAGAGTGGCCAGTCTGCCCTGAGGGCTGTCAGATAAACAGAAGTGGGTGGCTGTACGTCATAGACAGCTATCCCAGCAGCAATGGTTGCTACCGGTAACACATTGACCCCTGGTAAAGTCCCATTGCTGGATCCTTAGGGGCTAGTGAGTGTGGGCTGGTTGGTATACACAGGGGAGGATGAGGGTCTCATACAGTGAGCTGGTGAGAGGAATGAGGTCAGATGCAGGGACAGTAGGGTGACTTTCAGCAGACACGCCCCTTCCTAGTGCCAGGTTCTTCCATCAGGCACTTAGTACCTTTGAAAGAGAGCTCCCTCTGGAATGCCTCTGGCAAATGTGAAAGGTATAGCTGGACAGCTTTCATTACGCACAGAAGCCCTCATAAACTTGAGAAAGTCCTTGAGGTATGATTAAATCCCAGTATGCTCAGAAACAGTTGTTTTTAATTGGATCAATAATAAACCTGTAGAGATTGTAATAAGGTCAGCTAGGTGGATCTCATAGAATATGAGTTCCCCTTGGAGCTGTTAATCTTGTCCAATCAGGGAGCCCTGGCTGACAGATATAAACAGTAATGTCAGAGGTTCTGTTCACTCTGAGAACTGGCTCTGAGGAAGCTGGACCAGTGTCAAGTACTATACACGTGTAAATAAAGTGTGACTTGGTGATGGGATATCAACCTCCATGAGTTATTTCAATGGCGATTAGAGTGGGATTAATGATGTAACCATACAAAAGTGCCTACTAGCTGAAGCCCCAACTAGACTTCAAACAGGTACTACAATTGGCTTTGGCATTAGAATATGCAGCAAGTGGATGGAAGTGGACACCCTCGCCAGTTTGACTGAGCTTGGGGAATATCACTTGAGTGAAGGCAATTGCATAGCCACACTGAGGACATATCCTGAACGGAGGGAGTCTAGGTCAGCCCACAGCAAAACCCCAAAACAAAGCCAAACCTCTGCCAAATGGTTAAAATTTTCTTCAGGATGAGGGCCAGCAAGCCGTTGCAGTTGCTTCCATTATGCAGACTCAAGACTAGGCCTGAATTGAGTAAGAGAATTCAGAGGCCGGTATCCAGGAAAGTGCATACCCTGGAAAGTCTAGCTACATCTGGATAGGAACAGTTAACCTGCTTAGCAACATTCAAATCAGAACCAATCAAAATAAATGTCTGGGTTAAATGGTCACCTGGCTCTAATGGAGGTCGATACTGGTGCAGCTGTATCAGTGATTGCAGAACTAGTCTTCAACAAAATTCGCTTTGGATTCCAACCCTTAAGTTTCATAAAACCTCAGCTAGACTGTGAACCTATACCGAGGGACCTTTACAGATTAAGGGTATAACTTTGGTTCTAGTCACTTACGAGAAGCAGCTGGTTCAGTTACCGCTGATTGTAGTAAAATACTCAGACCCGAGCCTGATGGGGCAAAACTGGTTGAGGAAGATTCACCTTGATTGGCTCAACATTTTTGATTAGAAAACAGCTGCCTGAGTGAAGTTCTAATTAAATACCCGGAAGTTTTTTCAGAAAGGTCTGAGGACTATCAAAGGAGCCAAGGCCACTTTGCTTATTGACCAGGAAGCAATTCCACAATTTTGCAAGGTCCGCTCAGTGCAATTTGCCTTACAGGCAAAAGTAAAGGCAGAAATCAGAAAGTTGGAAAGCGAAAGAATCATCAAACCAATACAGTTTGCAGAATGGGCAGCACTGGTCGTACCGATTGTGAAGGCTGATGCATTACTTCACCCTTGTGCGGATTTTAAACAAATGGTAAACTGCTTCTCACAGCTGGATAAATACCCAATCCCTCGCATAGAGGGATTATATGCAAAGATGGCAGGGAGGCTGTCCTTCACAAAGCTAGACATGAGCCATGTGTACCTGCAATTGCGTTTACAGGAGAATTCCCAGAAATGTGCCACAATTAATACCCATAAGCGTTTGTACCAATATACGAGACGACCGTTTTGGGGTATCATCAGCCTGTGCAATTTTTCAGTGGATAATGGAAAATATTTTAAAAGGTCTACCCCAGGTCACCATTTATCTAGATGATGTGCTAATCACAGGGAAGGCCAATGAAGGGTACTTAGAGAACTTGGACATAATCCTTAGATGTTTCTCCAAGGCAGGTGTATGCCTTAGAAGGGAAAAAATATATGTACCAGGCACCCCAAGTGACCTACCTGGGTTACAGAGTCAACAAAACTGGATTATGTTGATTGGCAGATAAAGTGAGGGTGATCAAAGGTGCTCCGTATTCCATGTCTGTACTGGAGCTTAGGTCTTTTCTTGGGCTGGTGAATAATTACGGAAAATTCATATATAACCTGGCCTCCATCCTGGTACACTTTCATCTGCTATTGAAAATAGGGTCAGCCTTCAAAATGGTCTTGTAGCCAAGACATAGGCTTTCGGGGAATGAAGGAGAAGCTATCATCGTCCAAGGTGTTGACACACTATGACCCTAAGTAAAATCTTGTGCTGACATGCAATGCATCCCTGTGCAATATTGGGTCAGTGTTGGTTCACGGTCGGCCCAATGGAGAGGAACGCCCAATAATGTATGCCTCCTGGACATCGGCTGGTGCAGAACGCAAATACACCCAGAGGGAGAAGGAAGGTTTGATGCTCATCTGTGGTGGGAGAAAGTTCCACCAATACCTTTACAGACATAAATTTGTAGTAGTAACAGACCACAAGCCCCTGCTAGGGCTAATAAAAGAGGACAAGGCCGTGTGCCCATTGCTTCAAGTCAAATTCAGCGGTGGACTCTCATTCTAAAAATGTACAATTACAAGTTAGAACACTGTCCAGGAGGCACAGTAGTAAATGTGAATGCCTTGAGCCACCTCCTACTGGCAGATGCACCACCAGCAGTGCCACCGATGGAAGAGTCCATTCTGGTTTTAAACTTTCTGAACACTCTTCTGGTCACCACTGACAATACCAGAATCTGAACACAGAAAGATCCACTCCTGGCAAAAAAAAAGCTGGTAGGTGATGGGGGAAGCCAAAGGGCTGTTATAACCAGAATTAAAACCGTTTTTGACCTGGAGAGACCAAATCACCGTAGAGAACGGCAATTTACTATGGAGAGAAACAGTGATTGTCCTGAGCAAACGTCACCACCAGATACTGGCTGAACTCCACTAGGGTCATCCAGGGGTGTCCAAAATGAAGATGTTGGCAAGAGGTGGCCAGGAATGGATGCAGACATAGCTGCATTGGTGGGGCAGTGTGCCCAGAGTGCCAACAAGGTCAAAAATTCCCATCAGCAGCTCCCCCACATTCACAGGAATGGCTGGGTAAACCCTGGACTCAGTTACATGTCAACTATGCCAGCCTTTTTATGCACTTAAGGTTCTTAGTCATTGTGGATGCCTACTCAAAGTGGTTGAATGTGCATATAGTTAATTTTTCAAACACAGGGATGATAATAGAAAAACTGCAAACATCTTTTGCAATACAAGGGCTCCCGAAGTGTTGGCCACAGACAACGGGCCATCATTTACCGGCAGGGATTTTGAGTACTTCCTAAAGTTGAATGATATTCAGCATTTAAAGACAGCTCCATTGTATCCATCATCCAGTGGTGCAGCAGTCCAAGCTTTGAAAGCAGGCTTAAAGAAACAGCCTACAGCTTAACTCGAAACTAAACTGTCCCACTTCCTGTTTGGTTATCAGATCACCCCTCATGCAATGACAGGGATAGCTCCAGCAGAGTTTCTAATGAGGAGAAGACTCTGCACCAGGTTAAATCTGATCTTCCCAGACCGGCGGATGGGATTGGTGGGGGAGGGAGGGTGAAATGGCATCAGAGATACAATGCCAGACAAAAGACTCCTCCAAGCGAGAGAGGCAGTTCACTTCAGGAGACGGAAATAACCCTGCATGGGTAAGTAGTGCGGTCGACACGAGGTCAAGTCTCATGTCACACAATGTTCAGGCAGGTGAGGCAGCCCTGAACAAGCACATGGACCACATGAAAGCTGTAAACTCACAAACAGTGCAGGAGCAAAACTGTTCCGGAACCCATAGGTTCTCCCCCTCCATCTACCATAAGAGAAACCTCGGAGCCTAAGACAGACACGGCTAATATTGCAGCCTCGATGCCTTTATTGCCCGAAGAGGATGAATATACAGGCTATAGTACATGCCTCCAGTATCCGAGACTGAGTCAGAGGAACCGGATCCAGTGTAAAAACGCTTCATGTGAGGCTACAAGATTAGGTACAGGCCTGTGTCCCCGGATTTAGATGGGGAGGGATGTAGTGACTGTAACAAGGTTAGCCAAGTGGACCTCATAGAATGAGTTTCCTGAATGGGGCTGTTAGTCTGGTCCAATCAGGGAGCCCTGGCTGATAGATATAAACAGCAGTGTCAGAAATTCTGTTCACCCTGAGAGCTGACTCTGACGAAGTTGAACCAGAGTCATGTAGTATGCACACATAAATAAAGGAGGACTTGGTGATGGGATACCGGCCTCTGTGGAGTTATTTCAGAACCTAATTAGACAATAAAATTCTGTTGAAGAGTCACCAGACTTGAAGCATTAATTCTGCTTTCAACCTAAAGATGCTGCCAGACCTGCTGAGTTTTGCCAGCAATTTTTGTTTTAGTTTCAGATCTCCAGCATCCTCAGTTCTTTGTTATATTCTAGACAGCATTATGGTTCTCCATATCAGCCCATTCCTGCCACTGATTAAATAGGGGTCAGTTTTCCTGCTGATGGGCATAGTCTACAAAACCTGCCTCATATTATCAGACAGTGCCACCACTTAGCTCACACTGTGGGCTCCATTAAATTGTAGCCAGATTATCTGTTTGTGGGATCCTGCTGTGCACATATTGATTATACTTCAAAAGTTCTTCGCTGGCTCTAAATTGATCTGGGACAACATGAAAAATACCAAATAAATTCAAGACTTTTTTTTTCTTTCTTAAGCACTGCTCATCGCGCCACCATGACACTAAATCAGTTGAATTTTTCAAAAATTATATAATATTAAATTTATACATGATCCATTATTTAGTCTTCAGTGACAAGCATAATTTATTTTGTGTATGTGACTTTTTTATTTAGAACAAGAATGCTGCTTTTTTTCTGTGCTTTTAATCTTTAACAACAACTGTGTTTTGTAATATATCTTTGCACTTCACAATTCCATTTTTCTGTGGCAATTGAAGTTTTTTGCGGAGTTGTATAGAAATCTAAGATTGAAGATGTTACCCCACAAATTACAGGCTGGATCATGTGAAGGAGTATCACCAAAAAAAATTGGAGTGATTAGCATCAGTCTTAGAGAAGAAAGGTGCTGCTTGATCAATGAATGTAATTATAAGAATGGTTGAAGTCAGGCTTAGGTCGTATAGAAAGTCAGATTTTATGATTAGATCAGGATGATCTTCCATAAATTGGGAATGTAGTGACCAAAGGCAGAATCTTCCCAAGCCTTGAATTACATGAGCTATGGCAAGAAATTTGGGAGAATTGCATGAGAAGTTGAGTGAGATCTTTCTCAATATTAAGACCATCAAGCCATATTTTCAAATAAGTTCCAGATGTTGGGACAAGATTCTCACCACACCATGTTGAGAGGCCTATTAATGGGGATGTTCACTCTTTATCGACCTCATTAAGACTTAATCTCACCTCATTCATACAGTCTCTGATTCTACGCATCAAATAGAAACTAGATGCTGTGAATTCCCAACATGAAAGTCAGAAAGGGTACTTGGTAACTCAAGCTCACAGCCTGTTCCTCTGAACATCCACCTTGGACACTCAACACCAGGGCACTCTCGAAGAGCAGTGGCCGAATGCACCACACATTCACCAAGGCTGGCATTTGACATGTGACAGCCTTGCTGCATTATCATAGCACATCTCTAACCCACTTGTGCAATCTATGCACTTTATGCTGCACCTTGAGTATACCAACACCTATCATTTCAATGTCAATGCTAGGACACTTTGCACCCAGCTCATAAGCTGAACCATGATGCATCTCAAGGCTGCTCTCTTGGTCCCTTAGCACCTACTCACTTCGTGCCTATCTGGATACTCGCAGTATCCCTGCTTTGCTTTCCATTAAGTTCTTGCAATGTGCCCCACTCAGCCATACTCTAAAAGTTCACTCTTATGCCTTGCCTTGTAGTTTAGCACAGGCATGAAGCCAAGCAGATTGTTACAGTGAAAGGCAGACATCAGTCTAGGGACTGTACAACAAAGTGCTTTGTCAACTCTACCCCTGTACAATGTGCCAGCTGCATTCACAGCAACCACATTGCATGTGCTGCAAGCACATGACCATCATTCAAAGTATAAGGGGAGTAATCCTCAGTCAGATCCAGGGAGACAACTATCAGTCAGGGAATCCCAGTGTGGTTAGTCAAGGGCAATCTCTAATATTACTCCAGGGACTTGATCATGGTCAGTGAGACACTCAGGGCTGTTAAGTTGGGGGTCTTAACCTTTACAGTCTGGGAACTGGGCTGTGATCAGTCCTGTAGGTCCAGTGCAATTAGTCAGGGCAGTGATTGGAAGTCAGTCAGAGAGATGTACAGATATCAGTCTAGGGTCTGGGCATTCATTGTTCGGAGTTGTCTGGCTACATCACTCAAGGGAGTGGGCCACAGTCAGGCCTAGGTGTCTGTCCACTAGAAGCAAAGGGGACTTTTCAGGGGCCACTGCTGTGAAAATGAAGGCTGGGAAACTGAATTGTGGAGATTGGAGTCAAATTACTGGAGCGGACAAGGGATGAAAATACCGAAAGGAGTCAACTCAATATGTAAGTGAGAAAGACACTGGAGTATAGGAGGGAAAGGGGTCACCTGGAGGGCTGGTTGTCAATGTAAGCCACAGCCTGGTTTCTATAGAGGAACAGTGCACTACCAAGCCTGGTACATTTACTCGATGCCTGGGTCTGGGGCTGTAAAGTGGGCGGATGAAGACTTAGATACATGGGTTGAGTGGCGGTTTGGGAAAGTTCAAAGCCTCAGGGGTTGATGGCTAGGACTATCAGGAATGAGATGTTTATATTTGTATACAAGACAGAGACACTCAGCCTGAGACTACTAGTTCCTTCCATCTTGCTATAAGTAAAAAGTGCACAATAGAGATGAAAATTGCGACAATGGCTACACCAGGAGTGAGCGGGAGGGTAAGTGTTTTGTTCTGTGAAGAGGAGGCTTCAATTTTCTGTGATGTGAGGCCATTCAAAGGGCAATACCATTACTTAGGCTCCTATACACTGAAGCCAAAATACTCCCACGAGCACACCATGCTACATGAACTTAGGCTTTAGCCTATATGTACTGTCTAAATCCTTGTCCCAGGCTGTCCTGATTAGACCGTGTAAAATCATGAATGAATCCCACTAATGCCTGTGATGTAGTAGTTGTGTTTGTTTACCTGGAACTAGGGAGCCCAGTTGCCAAAGTAACAGTTAACTGTGATTGACCCATAGCCTGTAGTCAGTGCAGGAGCTGCTCACTTCACAGCTTGGACCATGGACCATTGTGTCACACTAAGGATGGGTGCTCTCTGTACCTTCAATGTTAAGGTTGTGGCTGGACGAAGACTCACGCACACAGATGATGGTGAGCAATTAACCCATATTTAAAAACAGAAAACCTTATTTGCACTGACATGCCACACATGTGTAGGGATTCTGCTTTGCAATCAGTAATCTGCTGATTTTTAGGTGGTTCGAATCATCCCCAGATCCCTGGTTCTGACACTGGACTTAATTTAGGAATGTGAATTGAAGAAGGCAGTAGGCAGGTGTTTCAGGGCAAAGAATCTCTGCGTTTATTAAACACAAAGGTGAGTATATCGCAAGAAAAGAAAGGACAAAAGTAATAAACAGGGAAATAAAACAACAGTGAATAAAAATACAAGAGTTAAAAAGGCAAATTCAAAACAGTGATACTGACACAATCAGTTATTAACTTAACACAGGCTAATTACTATTAGAAACTAAACAGTAGTTTCAAACAGAGACATTTTAATCAGACTTCCCGACCTCGGGGTTCCCTGCACTGTCACTAGCCCATCTCCCCCACCCTGCTAGCTAGGTTGGATACTTTGGGAAATAGGCTCACCACTGGGGATAAACATGATTGTGAAATACAGCTGGCTGTTCCCACTTGCTGTAGCCAATGTTTCACTGAAGATTTCGGACGGTGTTCTGTCTGGCTTGAGAACTTGGGTTCTCTTACTTTGTGGGGGTTTTATGAGCTGGTTTTCACCTCAGGACGTGTCTGAGGCCTTGTCAGTCATGTCAGTGGTTTTTGGAGGTTGTCAGTTGTCAGATCTGTTGGTCATGGTCGGTTGCCATTGGTTCCCCTGGTACAGAACAGCCCTGTGTCGGTAGGTTTCAGGGAGATAGCTGTGCAGATAGTTCTCGGGGAGAGTAGCTGTCTGGGATTCCTCATCTGTTGGTAGCTGCGGGGATGGGTCTCTCTCTCGACCAGATCAGGGCCAGCAGTTATACAGACTGTGTGCTCCGTTATCACCTCCCAAATCTGTGTTCTCCATTGTGTTTCTGTTGTCCCCTTTGTGGTGTATTGGCTTCCTGATAGTTTAGAGTAGGTGTAAATGCATTTTGATTAAGTGGAATGTCCAGTATTTCTGTGAATTAATATTAATTGAAGTTGAGTACCTCTGCAGAGTCCAAGATGTCTGAAGTAGTAAGAACTGCCGATGCTGGAGTCAGAGATAATACAGTATGGAGCTGGAGGAACACAGCAGGCCAGGCAGCATCAGAGGAGCAAGAAAGTTGACATTTCGGGTCAGGACCCTTCTTCAGTCAACTTTCCTGTCCCTCTGATGCTGCCTGGCCTGCTGTGTTCCTCCAACTCCATACTGTGTTATCTCTGACTCCAGCGTCGGCAGTTCTTACTATCTCCAAGATGTATGAAGTTGTTGCCTTAGGTCTGGTTCATTGTTCCTTTAGTGCTGAGGCATGAATAGGATTTCTAACTGAACCATGGTTTCAGACAGCTAGCCCCGTGATTGTGTATTCCAGGGGATAGCCCAGCTGCCTTTCTTTTCGTGTAAAAGTTCTGTTAATAATCCAGGGATTTTGGTCCAGTATTCTAAATGACAGGGATTTTTGCTAACTTCTACACATGCCACCAATGTACCCTCAGAAGGTATGATCATTTCTCTCCCTCCCACTGTAGAGTGGGGCTGGAAGGAGCCAACCCAACAGTGGAAGCTGTTGACCTCAGAAGGTTGGTCAGGTGACCCTAGGGGTGTTTTTGTCTTCTTTGCCCAGACATGCTGAGTGTGTCCTGCTCAGAGGCAAGTGTGCCCTCCTCGGTTTGACCTCCCACAGGGCTGAGGCTAGCAGGCAGGGTGTGGGTGGAAGGCCTTGCCACCTCTGAAATGCCCTAAGAGGAGACCTCTGGCCCGGCCCATGTGTAGTTACTCCTCTGACTGGGTGCCTGCTCCACCACACTGTCCCCTTGTGAGGAAGAGCACCTGGACTGAGTTCAGGGTGCCTTGATCTCTGTCACCTTGCAGTTGGCCCTGAGCATCAATGGCTAAATGGATGGGTGCAGGTCTATGCGCATATCCAGCTGAACTTGGCAATTGCCAATCTATCCATGGAAGCAGCTTCCACCTTCCAAACCCTCAACTACTTCCATCAAGAAGAAGCAGGGCAGCAGGAACACCACAACCTGTGAATTCTCCTCCAAGTCACTCACCAGCCTGACTTGGAAATATATCACTATTCCTTCAGTGTCACTCGGTCAAAATCCTGGAATTCCCTCGCTAAGAACATCCTTGCAGGGCCATTCCTTGAGGGGATACCTGATACGAAAAGAAGGTTGTTGAGGGAGGTGACTCCCTTCCCAACTAAAGCCTGAGAATTATGACCTGCTTGTCTTTTCCCCTCCACATCCATGAACTCCTCCTATCAGCCCAAAAGGTTGGGTTAGAAGTATTCCTTATTGTATCCATGCACAGAGGTCCCAACTTCTATAGCCCACCTCATAGTCAGCACCCCCAACCCCACATACATTTGCTGTTGAGGACAGACAGGAGAAAGTGGAGGGAAGGTGGAATTTTATGGGACATCCCCAACTGTCAGCCCACTGGGGGGGCTGTATAACATTCTACCCAATGTCTTGTAATGGCCATTGTATAAGCACCATGTAATAATGGTCATTACATTGTGGCTACCAGAAAGAAGTGACATAAGCAAGTGAGAAAATAAACATGTGGCAATCAATTTATAACACTGACTAACCAAACAGACTGTATTCATTGATAGTAGGAACTGCAGATGCTGGAGAATCCAAGACAACAAGGTGCAGGGCTGGATGAACACAGCAGGCCAAGCAGCATCATAGGAGCAGAAAGGCTGACGTTTCGGGCCTCGAGGGTCTTCTTCAGAAATGAAGGAGGGGAAGGGGGAAGGGTCTAGGCCCGAAACGTCAGCCTTCCTGCTCCTCTGATGCTGCTTGGCCTGCTGTGTTCATCCAGCTCTACAACTTGTTATCTCAGATTCTCCAGCATCGGCAGTTCCTACTATCTCTGATGTATGACTGTGCCTAGGTTTGTTTTTTTTTATCTCTTTCTGAACAGGATTTATGTTCATGATGATGTTTACTGAATGTTTGTTAATCAATAGACAGAAACAGGTCTTCAAATGTTTCTAAGTATTGAAATAGTTTTTCTTTTAAATCAGTCAAAGGTCTCATCATATTTTAATCCCACTTCAAAAGGTAACAGCACAGGTTGAATGTACATTTTGTAAAACATTTCACTGCATTGCAATACATTCTCTATTTGCAAAGGTACTGTAATGCATATGGGTGATTACACAACACTAGTCCATGTTGGCCAATGTAAGGGTCAACTTCATTATGATGGACAATTGCATTAAAAGCAATCTACATCAAAATACAGCAATTAAAGCTGTGATATTTTCCAGTTAACTTTCAGAATGTTCCAAACTCCTCAGCAGGATATCCATATCCTTCATGAGCTCTCAAACCTGCCATAACTCTGATGGATTTCCAAAAAACCCCAACCAACAAACTAAATGGCGTGTGGGCAGAAATCCAATTTTTGGTCCAGAACCCAATCACAGTGAGGTGGGTGTACGTTTTGCATAATAGGCTTTTCTGACCTGAGAAAGCACCAGAGAAACATGGTGCAGGATTGGGAATGCAGACGAAAATAAAATTTCCTCCAAAAAATGGCAAAGTATGGCCATTCACACACTGAAACACATCACTGCGCCAGGTGAAAATCTGGCCTCAAGAGAGGAAGCAGCCTGAAAGAAAAATGGTTTCCAAGGTTGAAAGGAGATGCCATGTTGCCTTGGGCATAGATCCTTAAGATGTGAACAGACAGGCTGATCAATTCGTAAACAGCAATGGTTGCAAAGGGAAGATGCTTCATTATGTACAGTGTACAATCAATTGATAGGAAAATTCCTCTATAACACAATAGGGGATATTCTCACTCTTGCATGATTTACACACCACAAAGGAAATAGAAACTGGGTACAAATCACAACTAACTGACAAAGGAAATAATAAAAAGAAACAAAGGGTACAAATCAGCTTTGCTAATGTCAAGTAAACATACCCCTTAGTTTCCAAAGCAGTCTCTGGGTAATATTTTAAAAGGATATTTGCTATATTTAGCAGTGCTCTCTGTTTATCAATGCATTAGGTAGGAATAACAGCATTCCCAAGCCAAAAAATCCCCAAATCTGCCTCCCATTCCTTTAGTGCATCTTACTGCACAAACATATGTAGCTGATCAATTTGTTTTTAGTCATTTCCTTCATTCTATGCTCTCTACACTAACAAGGATGCTCATGTTAGTGCATTTTTCATCTGGTCCATCTGCTCCCATTATGGCTCAGTTCCAACCTGCCAGACATCCCTAAGTACCAATCCACATAAAGTCAGTATACCATCTTTAAGTTACTTTGGGATCTGAATGCTTGGCTCCCATATGAACACATTGTTGACCATACTTTGTGTTTCTTATTACTCGGTCTAGTCTACCATTACCTCCCAATATTGTAAAAGATCTGAAATAATACCTACTTGATAAAACCAACCGTTTCAATGACTATTATGAAGTTGTTCTATCACTTTGCTTTGCATTATTTAGATGATATCACAACTAGAACTAAGCCTTTATAGAAACTAAAGTCTAAGGAATTGTAAATATTGCAAGAACAAAGAAAATTTTGTACTTATGCACTGTCAATAATTTATATTATACCAGTAGGGGTCACTCATACAATAAATTTCTATAATGCCCTTGTGCCCCTTCTGATTAACCTCTTTAACAAATACAAGGTACACATTATGCAACTTCTTATCAATGCAACATTGGTCGCCCACTGAAACATCATATAATTTACTTCCAGTTAAAGCTGTAGCAAACTGAAAACATTGTAAGAGTGAAAGTATTTTTCATAAATATTCCATGTATTTGCTTCTTTATTGTGCTGCAGTAGATTTTTATTTTAAAATGTAAAGAAAATAGTAAGATTTGTTTCATGAACTAATGTTTGCCTATGCAGACTATTTACTGATTGGCATCATGTAATTATATTGGAAATTAAAATTCAAAAATGCACTTAAATGGGTCAAGTACTGTAATTTCATATATTTTCCTAGTCATCTCACTTTGTGACATATTACAGTGAACTTATTTTATTTATGCATTAAAATATCACAAGCCAAATACTGATCACTGCAGATTGAATAACTAAGTTGATCATAATAAACCTTTAAAAAATGTTTCTGTCTGATATTATCCTAATATTAATGCTACCCTTAAATCAGGAATGTACATTAAATCTCATGTACGTTCACCCATGTCATTTTAAAAATTACAGAGCCAACATGTCCCTTCTTATGTCTCAGATTATTGAGTTTTTGAAGTTGCAAGTGAAATAAAAACAATGTTACTTTGATTCAGAACACAAGATTGAATAACATGTCTGAATAAAGATGTGTATTCTGACTTTCTTTAATATTTAAGTCAGACATTCATTGATTTGTTTCTTGTTTTCAGCAGACCTTGACACATGATAAAATAAATCATAAAAATAAAATGTGGTGGTAACATCGTTTATGGACTTCATATAGTCATCAATCTCTGGCTGTGAGTGAATTACCACTGCAGCCAAAGATCTATGCTTTCTAGACTCCAATAGCATACAAGCAAGTTTTTTTTTCCCCACAGCTACTTCAAATGCTAGTGACTGATAAGTATCATTATAGTTTTTCTAAGAGTCTGTTTTATAGGATGTTGCGAAGTATTGGTATGTATTTCCAATGGGCAGGTTTTATCAAGCTCCCTTCAGTTTAAAGTCAACATGCAGACTCTTATAGGGAATGTGCAAGTTGCCACCTGAATGGTCCTACAGTCACAGTCATTGCCATGCGAATACTACAGGAAGCGTTATTCCAAAAAGACTGGTCAAGAATAAATAAAAATAACTTCTACACCTCAAAAGACTGAAAACCTTCTTCAGGCATTCAGCAATACATCTCAAAACAGAATAAAAACCAAAAGAACTGCGGATGCTGTAAAACAGAAAAAAAAACGAAGTTGTTAGAAAAGCTCAGCAGGACTGGCAGCATCTGTGAAGAGAAATCAGAGTTAACGTTTCGGGTCCGGTGACCCTTCCTCAGAAGTTTCTGAGGAAAGGTCACTGGACCCAAAAATTTAACTCTGACTTCTCTTCACAGATGCTGCCAGACCTGTTGAGCTTTTCCAGCAACTTCTGTTTTTATATCTCAAAGCAGAATTGGTTACCTGAAAAGAATTACTCCAACAGAACATCCAGAAGCCAAAATCAGCTCAACTATTCAGAGCATCTAATCATCACATTTTATTGTCAGGTTTATATCTGTCAAATTCTTAATTTCCTTCTATATTTTAAATGTCAAAGCATCTATCAGTTATAACCATAAGGGGGAAGACAACCAAAATATAGATGAAGAGCGATGGAAGGACAAGTGAAAGATAAGTATCAGCATGGATCAACTGGACCAAATGGTCTGTTTCTGTACTGTAAATTCCAGGACTTGGTTCCACAATCAGTAACAAAGTTAGGACATTATCCACTGACCTTGTTATCCATGAAGATCCAGGGATTTTTGCAGCAATTTTTTTTTCCATTTTCCCCACTGCACTTTGAACTTGACACCAAGGGATCCATAGGCATCCAGCAACAACATCAAGTGGTAAAAAGCAGCCAAACATTGAAGTATTCTCAAAGCCAGCAAACCACAAAGTCAAATGCATTGACATCCTTCACTTTCAATTAATTTTTACAGGAGTGAAATAAATGATTGTAACATATGTGGGGGATTAAGGTAGAAGCTGAAGTAACTCATTAGCAACCTTTTCTTTGAAACTAAAAATCATAGTTTTTATTATAATGAGAAGAATTTGACATTTCACAGATGCAATATTAGTTTTCCAGGACTGGAGAGGGTTATTGGGAGTAATTATGAATTCAACACATCAGTGAAATCCAAGTGCAGAATATTCCCAGCCTTGATGGACGTGGGCAATGGTGAATCTGTTGGGAAAATATAGTGAGATTGGGAAAAGGAGATTTCTCAGCATGGAGAAAAGAAAGTCAGATATTCTAACCAGGTTTTTACAATGATATGAGAAACTTGCTGGTGAGCAGAGAGACACTGATTTGCTTGTATTTACATCTCATTATTACCTGCTCTGCCTCATTTATTTGCTGTTTGCTTTTCTCCCACATAGCGGAGATAAACTGCTTATCCAACATTTCCCAACATGGATGTGTGAGAAGGAGCTTGGCAGCTCTAACTCACCTCTTTGCTCCTCTGAGTTTTCATCTTGGCCAGGATTCCCCAACATCTTAGGGTAAGCTTCATGGGCTGTGACCACCTGCACTCCCTGACCCCCCACAGAGGTTGGCATTAGATAGGCACCAGCCTCACTATATCATCTTGGCACATTGCTGATTCACTTATTCATTGCTGATTGCAGTTCACCACTTCCATATTGCACTTTGAACCCACCAACACCTTACATTGCAATGCTGCTGCCAGCTACAACAGCAGGTCAGAGGCTAGAAATCCTGCAGTGAGTAACTCACCTCCTGATCCCTTAAAGCTTGTCCCCCGTCTACAAGGTACAAGTCGGGAGTGTGATGGAATACTCCCCACTTGCCTGGGTGGGTGCAGATTCAACAACACCTAAGAACTGGACACCATCCAAGAAAAAGCAGTCCACTTGATTGGCACCACATCCAGAAACATTCACTTGCTCCATCACCAATACTCAGTACCAGCAGTGTGTATCATCTACAAAATGCAGTGCAGAAATTCACCAATGCTACTCATAGAGCACTTTCCAAACCCAATTTCACCTAGAAGGATAAGGACAGCAGACTCATCACCATCCGAAAGTTACCCTCCAAGCCACTCATCATTCTGACTAGGAAATATACTGCCGTCCCTTCACTGTCATTGGGTTAAAATCATGGAATTCCCTCACTAAGGACATAGTGGGTCAATCACGTGGACTGCAATGATTCAGTAGGAAGCTCACCACCACCTTTTCCATTCCAACTAGGGATGGGCAATAAATACTGAACCAACCAGTGATGTCACATCCCATGAACAAGTGAAAGAAAAACCATTTTGTGCGCAGGGACAAACATCTACCTATGGATCACAGCGTGGTGTATCACAGGCTTTTAATTTGCTTCTTACCACTGTCTCATTTCATAGCTACTTGGATGCTCATGGCATCTCTGCCCTGCCTTGCATTTTATGCACATTGACACCTCTTTCACAACTTATAGGTTTACGGTACTTCTGGCTTACCTTGCCTCGGAGCACAGAAAAAAAAAACTAAAGTGGCCAGTTATATTTGCCAGCAATGATCAGTCAAGGGAGTGGACATGTTGCTGTATGACACAGTAGTATGTCAATGTCACACCCACAGCATGTGCCAACAACTTATGTGACAAACATACAGAATGTGCTTCAATTAAATGGCCATGTCTCCAAGTTTAAGAGATGTAGTCAACAGTCAAGTCAAGGAGGATTCTTGTCAGTTAGAGGGTACAACTACAGTCAATCAAGTGCAGAATATGTTCTCAGTCTAGCAGCCTAGAGATGGTCAATCACATGCTTGTGGCAGTCAAGGTCAGTAGTTACCTATCACCACAACCCAGGGAGTGGGTCACAGTCACTCCTCAGGTCCAGTACTACAGGTCCAGGAATTAAGAGTGAGCAGTTGGGGAGATGCACAGAGATCAGTTAAGGGCCTGATTACTTGTTAATTGGAGTTGCCATTGCAAGTTGATCGAGGAATAGGCAACAGTCAGTCCTGGGGGTCTGTCCTCTGAAGTCAGGGGGTTTGTTGCTGTTGCAGGCAATTTGGGAAAATCAATTAAGGGGATTGGAGGCTTTCTAGGATCACTGTTCCCTCTAATTTTCTTTCCAATTGCACAGCCATCCAAGGTCCATGCACAGTACCAGTTTCTGAAACTAAACTCAACGTTGCAATTGTCATGCTGACATTGGTCAGCGTGCACAGGACCTTGGAATGGCTGCATAAGTGTGTAGGCATGCAACGTATGTGGAACGTTCTCTGGGATACAGAGGGAACAATAATTGTGAAAAAGGATTACTCAACATATAGGGAAATAGTAAAACATTGGAGCCCAAAGGTTATTGTAAGGTGGGGCATCACCAACAATCACCACCACAGGCATCACGATGGCTGTCATAACTAATCTGTAGGCCAAGTGGTTGGGGGATAAAGTGGGGAGATGAAGACTGAAATGACAGAATTGGGTAGGAACATGCAGATGCTTAAATCTGAGGGTGTCAATACAGTGCAAGGAAGAAAGGGACATGATTGATTGACAGGCTGAGCCTGTGAGTCACTCTCTGTTATGTTATCTGTGTCACCTTCGGTCCTCATCCAAATCATTAAAATTGTATTGTACATGAAAAATGGCTGCCACCAGACCTTGAGTTGGTGAAGTAAATTATTTTGTTGTCTCCGAGCAAGTAGACTCTACATGTGAGTGATTTGAGCCACATTAAGGAGCAATTGCATTAATCAGCCATTTACACAGTACAGGTTAAAGATATCTATAATGACAGAAACCTGCATGTGAACATTCGCAGTGACCAACTATGTAGAGTACAAATCCTGGCCACAAACAGTCTTGGCTATTACATTGGTCATGACAGATTGTGTGCAGTCACCATAGTGACAATCACAGGCAAGCTTAAAAGTGTCATGTGCAGGTTACAGTTCACAAAAACAATCCTCATTGGCTTCTCATTTTAAACTGTAAAATATTTGGCAACTTTTTTTTCTACTCATTTGTCGGATGTGGGCGTCGCTAGCTGGGCCAGCATTTCTTGCCCATCCCTAGTTGCCCTTGAGAAGGTGGTAGTGAGCTGCTTCCTTGAACCGCTGCTGTCCTCCTGCTGTGGGTTGACCCACAATGCTATCAGGGAGGGAATGAGGGAACCTGCTTTTGTGTACAATGCAGTCTTTCTTGAGGATGTGGAGGTGAGGTGAGGATAAGGTTTCAGGAATCCTACCACACTTACAATCTCATACTGTGTTTGCACAATATGGCTTGTGTTGTATACATTGGACAAACATCTACCCATGTCAAAGGTCCATTTACAGGCATCCCAGTGCCCTCATTGTTGGAGTCCTTCATGTCCAACTATACATGTCCAACTAAGATTATGCTAAGCTGTCATTTGTGCGTGATGAGTATGCAGACTGATTATATTTCGAAGGAGCTCTTCTGTTTCTGATATTCCCCATGTTGGTGAACAATTCCAATGAAACAATGGATCCAGCCACAGCAGAAGAGCTGGGAGAGCGACAGCAGTCTTCTGAGAAGGAAGATGAGGACATTAAGCGGGTGGAATATCACTTTCAATTTGTTGTTGTTTGAAAGGCAAGCAGCCCCTATTCAGACCAAGGGGTAAATGCGGATTTCTGGCTTATTTCTTCATTTCTGCTGCTGATTAGTAAAGGTTAATTTTTGCAATTGTTTGAAGACTTTCCAGCATGCGCTGCTCCCACATCAAATAATGACAAGCTGTTCGGCTCGACAGGGAGTTAGAGAAAGAGTGGCACTCCTTCAAATAGGATCCTAACATGGTATGGCACTAAGAATGCTTCATTCTTGTACCTGCAGTTACAATGACAGTCAGTCAGACATTTCACTGGGCATATACCAATTTCAGAAGTGCTATCAGTTTCAGAGCAACAATGAGCAGATCACTGACATTTTCACAGTAATGACTACTGCAATATGTAGATTCATGTGATTCTATGCATTTTGGCAAGATATTGATTTAATATTTAAAGGAGTATAAAAGATGCAAGGAATGTTTCTCATGCGAGAATTAATGAATCTGAAGCTCATACAAATTTCATTTTAAATTCTTGACAGATAGAATTGCCTGCATTTTGCTATCCCAAGTTGTCTGGGGTCTATCAATTTGCTAATGAACCTTGTTTCTGTTTTTAACATGTCATAAAGCAAAGAAGTAATCAGCAATAAAACAATTGCTGCAATGAGCAGGAAAAAAGAAGACCATTTTATATAGAATACCATGGATTTGTCAAGATCTGCAAGGCCAGAATTCAGTAAGAGATTAATTATAGCCAGAGAGTCACCTACACTGGCTCCTCTTTCCTCTTCCACACCATTTACAACTGCAGCTCCCATGAATTTATTCTTGGACCCCTTTCATTTTCCATCAGTGCCCCTCAGTGGCATTGCTTTAAAAATGTACCAGATGCAAGCTGTTTCACCATCACCTCGCTTTAACCTTTCCTGCATCTGCCCTGTCATACAATTTGTCTGAAATCCAGTGCTAGGTGAGCAGAAATTTCCTACAGCTAGGTATTGTGGCATCATCTTTGGTGCCTGATCCAAGCTGCATTTCCAAGCCACCTCCACCATCCCTCTTTCTGGCAGGTTTCTGAGGACAAACCAGATTATTTGTGATCCTTGGTGCCATATTTGACCACCAGATGACCTTCCTACAACTTGTACACTTCATCACCAAGTGCCTACTTACATCTCCATACCATTGCCAAATTTTGAACCTACCTTGGGACACTGGCTGCTGAAACCTTCATCTATTCCTTTGTTGACACTAAACTTTACCATGCCAAAGCTCTCCATACCAGCCTTGCATCTTCCAACCTACATAAACTTGAGTTCAAACAAACCACAGTATCTCTATCTCAACTCACCACACATTTTGTTCACCCGTCACCTGTATTACTGACCTACATTGTCACACAATGCCTCAATTTTACAAATCTCATTTTTGATTTCAAATACCTCCATAACTTTGCCCCTCCTTATCCCTGTAACCTCTTCCAGTCTGACAGCTCTCAGTTATGTGCTGTCCTCTCATTCTGACTGCTTGAGCATCCCTGATTGTAATCCCTCCTACTGGTGGCCATGCGTCAGGTGCATAGATGTTAGGTTCTATATTTTGCTTCCTATATTTCCCCTGTGCTTTTTCTCTCCTGGTCCACACACTTTAAAATTCATGTCTTAGGTCTGAACATTTGGTCATTTTGGATCAGCATCAAACTTTGCTTGATAATGCTTCATAGAAGTGCTTTGGTATGTTTAAAGGTGCTACATAAATAAAAGTTGTTGAGTTGATTATTTTCTCCAGAGGCAACTTGTGAAACAGGCTAATATAAAGCAAAGAAATGTGGATGCTGGAGATCTGAAATATAAATAGCAATTTCTATTATTGTAGTGGAACAGGCTGTTGGTTTGCACAATGATCATTAAAGTATTTTCAGTGAGAACTAAAAAATCATCTGGCTGGGGCAGAGATCACTTCTTACAAAAGTAGTTATCAGACTTTTGAATGGACCTCTTAAACGTTAATGTTGATCTCTCTCTGCTACTTCTCAACAGCTGTAATAATGCATCCTGCATTCTGTTCTGTTACCCTGATGCACTTATATGGTGCAATCTGCCTGTAAAGCACATAAGACAACACTTTTCACTGTACCTCGGTACACACAACAGTAATAAATCAAATCAAATCAGAAAGGCACTGTATAATCATTTTTGCAGGCTAGAGTTATCAAACTTGATGAGTTTATATTAATCAAGGGCAAGGTGGGTTCAGAGATTAATTTTTGTGATTTGTCTTCCCCAATTAGCCTGGACATTTTTTTTTGCAATTCACAGGAGATTACATGGAGGTTGGCTAGGTGTGTATGCATATTATGGTGCACAGGTCATTGCAACTGCATAGGTCAAGCAGGCTAAATGAACAGACCATTTCCTATCTGACACTGTTCACAAGAAAACACTTTGAAGTTACAGGAAAAATCTATGGAAAAAGTTATATTTATTTGCCTGTATAATAAATATATTGTATCCAGAGAGATTTTGTTTAATTTGAGAGCAAACCCACACTTTGATCTTCTGATTTAAACAGATGGAATAATCACAATCCACTCTAGAATATGCAATGCACAATTGCAGGAGGAACACACTGTTGGTTCTAACTTTTAATTGAGTGATTAATCATGGCCTTACGGTGCTTAAATTTTATTTTGTTATGGAGTATAAAAATGCCAAAATAATCTCCAGGGATTTGTATCTCATAATGTGGTTAATGTGAACAGCCAATAGGCAGGATAAATATGTTGATGAACAATTTGTCTTCAGGTTGAACAAGGTAGTAGCAAGACTTTTGGTAAGAATTTGATTATGATTTGTTGATTGAAAGGATGGCTGAAGTTTTATTGATTGACTGAAGCTTCGCACACTACACTAAGAAAAATATGGCAGCTCAATTCCAATGCAAACTAAGTGACCCCAGTTATACTGTCTACTGAGCCCATAATCAAATACAATGGGGAATAAACTAAACATGAAATTTGACACGTATTGGGAAAACCATTCAACAAAGAAGCAATATTACAACAATAGTAACTAATCTATCTTTTTTATGTATCACTGTCCAAATACCATGATTAAATCTGCCAAAAGCATCCCCTTCCAAGATTATTGAGAATATGGGTAAAAATTGGTTCCTGACACCCTCTATCTTCTGAACAGGACTTTGGAGTTGGGGAAGCTAGTTTCTGCACATAATCTCACAAATTGGGAGCTGGTGACAACTGATTAAGCTGGTTTAAAACAGATGTAAAATGTTATTAATTGGTCTCTGATTTGGAACCCCAATGTCAACAATAAACTTTAAGTTATAAACCAGCTGAACTTTTCAAAAGCTTTTGTGTTAAAAAAAAATAAAACAAATGACTGTATCAAAGTGTTTTTTGATAACTCTCAGTCATCAACTTTCATCAGTAATGGAAACTTATAATATTCAAAATAAGGAATTAAACAAGATCAGAATGTCAAATGCTTCATAATATCATGCTAGAATTAAATATCATGTTTTACTTTCTGTCTTAAGGCTTTTTGCTTGAAGGCTGAGGCATTCTCAAAAAATTGTATTTGATATTTCTGTTCAGAGCTATGACTTGGTGACTACACCCTGTGCATCTGTACTGTGTCAGATTACTCAGGGTGCATCTGTCTCATTTAGTTAGTCTAAACAATGCAGAGCTTTGCTTTTTCAACAATGTTTGTTTGATCATTTATTTCAGAATTATTTGGAAGAATTGCTGGAGGATATGTTTAAAAAGCTTTTGTCAGGTCAAGTTTCTTTCTGACAAACTAAAAATAAGAGAAAGACCATTTGAAGAAGAGGCAGCAGAAGAAAAGTTGTGTCAAGCGTGACAGATTACACAATTGCTGAACCTTTTGTTTATGTTCAAATTAAGAAGAAAGAGAAAATCTGCACAGACAGATAGGTAGGCGAGCATTGATAGAGGTAAATTCAGAAAGTAATCACAAAATGAAATGAATATAATGTTTGCAAAGGTATTTAGAAATGTATGATCAGATCCAGAGTCTTTCCACATCTAGTGTTATCAGGCTTACATGTTTCCATTCCTGTTGACTGACATTAACTGTCGCCAGCTTGGCAGTTCCCTGGGTCCATTGTGCCTC
This sequence comes from Rhincodon typus, assembly GCF_021869965.1. Lineage (NCBI taxonomy): Eukaryota > Metazoa > Chordata > Chondrichthyes > Orectolobiformes > Rhincodontidae > Rhincodon > Rhincodon typus. The sequence continues at coordinate 22,684,720 of NC_063351.1, read as the reverse complement.
TGGGCAATTTTTGCATAGGCAGGATGGGACGGCAGAGAGGCTATCTGCCCGCGCATGGTGGGTAGCCCATCAGGCTCATTAAGAGCCACGTGAGATCAATTAATGAAGATCAACTGGGATTTTCCAGTGAACCTCCATGTTCCTAGAGGCAGTGCCAACTTAGACTTGGATGGATTCCTTGAACAGTATCTTCCCTCGAAGGATCAGAGGTCGGGGCTGTTGCTGGGTACCACAGCTACTCCTAAAGGCAAACCGTCACTTGTTAAGATTTTCACGGGGCAAATCCTTAATTGCTTGAAGACAGTCTTACAGGGTCGGGGAAGGCAGGATCTTGAGGGCCAGTTAGAGCTCTCCCAGCTTGAATGGGGCAGCAGGGGAAGGTAAATTGGAGAAAGGGCACTTCAATATAGGCGTACTCTCTCTCTCTCTCCAACTTCTTCAAATCCAAATAGACAAGATGGCTTTTGGAGACAAGACACCACAGTGGAGGGAGGGGAGGATGGAGTGCAGCTTTAACTGCATTGAAACAACCATTAGCCCTGCCGTGAACACTGCTTTCTTGGTCTATCAAACAAGGCCGCTTCCAGGTACCTTAAAATGGATCCCAATCGCTTTGCGGGAATTTGCAGGCTGGAAAATGTTTCTTATCAGCATTTTTTAAATTGCTGTTAAGTCGTGCTTAATGAGCCTGATTGTCTAGCTGCTGCATGCAGAGGATTATAGTCCTGGCCACCCTCTGCTCCCTTCCCCCACACCCTTCCCATCCAAATAGTGATCTACTTCCCCAGAAATGATCTTGAGGCAGCAGTCCATCCTGCTGCAGCCTCAATGTCAACTTAAGTGAGAGGTAGGTAGATAATTCTGCTATTTTTCTGTGGACATTTAATGCTAGTGAAAAATTGATGCAAGAATGGAAGAACTCAGAATCTGGCCTGAAGAAAATGCCCAAGACCAAATACACCATGAGAACAGGGACCAGCACTGGCCTGATCTTCAGAAGCATGTATAAGAATGGGTTATCGAAAATTGTCAGTATATTTACATCCTCACGCGAAATGCAATGTGTATGGGCACACTCAAGTGGGCCAAATCAAAACCCTAGTTCAGCAAAGATTTCAAGGCAACAGAACTTTATGGAACAAAAATGTCTAGCGTTGCAGCAGAAGTCCAAGATAACTCATAATCTACCAGAAAAACTCATTGCCATGATTACCAGTTTCAGCAATTCATCATCAGGCAGCTACAAATAACAAAGTATAAATGAAATCACGTCAAAAACATGAATTTCAATATCCCCATCAGTCAAATTGTGGAGTGGAAAGGTTCAAAAACAGTTCCAGTGAAAACCCCAGGGACATGAGAATACAAAATTCATGGTGGTACTAGTCTTCACGGTTGGTGGAACAACATGAAAACCTACAGTGATTTTCAAATGTAAAACTATGGCAAAAATGCTTCCCGCAGTAGTTTTTGTGCCTGTTCAAAACAACCAATGGATGAATGAAGGTGGAGTGAAGTTGTAAATCGATAACATGTAGAATCAGTGGCCTACACAAAGAATGGAGGTTGTTAGTGTCAGACACATTCAGGACCCAAATAATCAATGAGATCAAGAGGTGTCTGTTAAAAAAAACCCTGAACTGCAGATATACCAGCAGGTTAAATGTCTGTAGTTCAATCTTTGGATGTGTGCCTTGACAAGCCATTTAAGGGTCATGTTAATGCTGAATGGTATAGGTAGACAGTAGATGGAGCAAAATAAAACCAAAGAGTGGAAATGTATATCCTACACTTCATGCTTTTTGTTTATGGCTTCATGATCATATGTGGCACACTATTAATGCACAAGCTGTCGTAAGTTCCAATAACATCAGAACTGTCAGTATTACAATCCAATGGATGGAGAGGAAGATGATTTGTTGTGTAAGGATGATTCTGAAGCTGAAATTGTCAAATCTTGTCTAGAGTGGAATCTTCAGGCCAATGCCAAGATATGTAGATGGTCTTCCCAACATGTTTGTGAATTAATTGCCTTAAGTGAGCAATTAATGCCAAATTAAAGGCCTCAACCTGGCATTCCTGCCACAGGTTTAACTGGAGCAGAGGTGGAAAGACAATGGATCGCCACCCTACAAAGTTTCACACAGTTAAATGCCTCCTTCCACCAACCCCATCACCCTCCCGACTAAACCTGCCATGGGGACATTATAAAATTTAACCCAATGATTTTGATGGTTTTTAATATATCTTGATTGTGGTTAAACTTTCAGAATTAATTTAATCAATAAAGTGTGTCACATTGGTTACAGTTCAATTTGGATTTAGAAGCGATAATCTTACAGATGTTACCTGTGGAATAAAGTATCATTCTCTCCCACAAGTATTATGGAGTAGTTTTTTTTTAAGTCTCCTTAAGATATGAATCATTTGCAGTCATAGATCTTGGCAAGCAGTCTGTCCCTTTCAATAACCAGTCTATCAGATATAAAGTGATCTGGAAATTGTGTAACCCTCCCTTCACCTTTTGGAGATTACAATTCTCCATCAGTATTAATGTCAAGAAATGATTCTGTGACAAACAGGAGATCTGAAACATATGGTTTTAACAGCTAATACGCAGTAAGCATCCACATACTTTATTCCCTGACATTGTGATCATTTTTCTTTTAAATTGAGAGAATGGACAGAAATATAGAACTTCTATTTTAAAGTATGCAAATGTCATGCAACAAAAATCTCAAATAGTCTATTTGAAAGTAATTCTATTTCTGGAATATCAATTACTTTGCTGGGTAGATTCATAGAACTATATCCTGAAGAGGACTATTGAGGTAGTGTTACTGAGGCCAATGTTGTAGAGGTACATCAAATGCCTATGCATGAATGAGCTGATCACAACCCATGTTGCAAGGCTGATTCACTTATACAGATTGAAGCATTCCTAACATGCAATGTGTCAAGCATTGGGAGAGCATCAATATTGTTAGCCAGTGTAAGAGGAGGATTTCTGCTGGCAGCAATTCTTAAAGCTGGAACTGCGATTAAATATCCAAGATAGTTTCACTCAGTGATCATTTACTGGCAGTCCTGTGCTGGGGGCTGAGTGTGCTTGCACTGAAGAGAGGGCCAAGAGAGAACTCAGTAATAAGGAGGTCAGTCAAGGATAAAATGCATCAATGTTGTCTCATCTGTGACTTCAACCTCAAAACAGATGAGGAAGGATAAACTTCCCTGCATAAACTTACACATCACGTGGATGTGTAAAATTGCAATGTGCAAAACCTTAATTGGATTGTTTTGCTTTTCTTGTTTATGAAACCTCAGTGAAGGGAAAATATGCTTTTCCACATCTGATCTCTGTAAACATCCAGGTATGCTAATGTTCTTCTACTTAATTAGGCCATGTTTCCAAAAATACAATGGTCCCATCTACACTACCAAATGGGTCACATAATGGCAAAAAAAAAGAGCTGCAGAATGTTCCTTGCAATTGCATCTTACAAAATCATAGGGTTATAGCACAGTCTTGCCTGTGCTGATCCTTTGAATGAGTTATCCAATGACCTTTACTTCCCTTCTAATGCTGCAATGCTTTTCCTTTTCCAAGTACTTATCCAATTCCCTTCTGACAGTCATTATTGAATATACGTACACCATTCTTTCAGCAATGTATTCTAGATCATAACAACTCACTTTTTCTTCCTTGGTTCACTTCTGGTACCTTGTCATTTGCTTTCTTAATCTGTGGCCTTTGGTTACCAAACTTTCTGCCACAAAAATCAGTTTTGCTTTAATATATTATCAAAGTTCAAGATTTTGAACACCTAAATTAAATTTCCACTTCCTCGTGGCTCTTCACAAAACTGAAACCTTTCATTTCTCATATGATTCTAATGAGTCTCCTCTACATCCTCTCTAAGGCATTGGCATCATACCTAAAGTGTGATGTCCTAAATTAGCCACAAGGTATTACATGGAGCTTAATTCAAACAAAGGTTTAGTGTAACTTCCTTGCTTTGGTGCTTATGTCTATATTTCAAAAGCCAAAGATCCTGTAAGTCTTTTGAAAAGTCTTGTTACCTGTACCCATAGATCTCTCTGTTCCTGCAAACTCTTCCCCGACTTCCCCCAAAGTGAACAGGGTCACCTTTTCCCATATTATTCTCTATCTGCCAAATTTTTACTGATCCACTCAAACTACGTTTATTCCTTTGCAGGTTCCTTATGTCCTGGTCACAATTAACCGTCCTACATATCTGTGGCTTATCAGTGACATTAGAAATCATATATTTGGAGGAGTCACATTTGCTATTGTCCTATCTGATGTGACCTTTCCAAGGAAAATTAAAACCATTGTATCTATTATCTCAGTAGACACCATTTTTAACTCCAGAATTAAAGCTTTCAAGGCCTGGAAACTGAACAAATTTTACTTCTAATAGCTTTCTTGGCACACATTCCCTGATGCTTGTAGTTGTCTTAAGTTCCTCGCTCTCTTTCTCATTCTCATGCTCAATTATTTCTGGGATGTTATTTGTATCTTCTATACTGAAGACAGATATAAAGTGTCTATTCAACTCATCTATAACTTGCCAAATTTCCATATTAACTCACCCGACTCTGACTCAAGGACCAATACTCATTTCACTTGCTCTTCATTTTGAAATGTTTGTAGAAACTCTTGCTATCTGTTGTTACATTTCTAGCTAGCTTTCTCTTATATTCTAATCCTTCCTCCTTATTCACTTCTGAATCGTTTTTATTGTTATTTTTATTCAGACCAGCCATTTATCTTTGTGAAAATGTATACATTTTTTTAGTTTCATACTGTTTTAACTTCCTTAGTTAGCCATGAATGCCTGTCCTTTCCTCAAAATCTTTCTTTCTCTTATAAAGATATATTTTCAGACTTCAGCCTATTCTTTTCCTTGGATAACCTTTTAGTAAAATGCCTGTATTTGTTGCACTGCCCCTTGATGACTTGTTTCCAGAGTTTTCAAGGTAAAGATGTATCATACAGAGGTTGGTTTCTGCATGTGGGCCATCATCCATCCTGCCCGAAGCTTAAATGTTCCTGACTCTATTAGAGGTGTGTGAGAGGTGTGAAACGTGTTGCAAACATAGATCCCTTTCTAACTCCATTATCTGAGACATCTCAGATATTGTTATTTAACTGACTGTAACAATTGTTTGACACTTTGCTTGCTTTCATTTATGCCTGAACTACTGGAAGATCTTCTTCATGCTTCCCTGTATTAATCTGGTCTTCATTACAGAATAGAATTTCTTCATCTCACTTTGGCTGCAGTTCCTGTTGCTGCATTACTTTTGTTTTGGGTTCTGTTAAAAAAAATGCTCAAAGTATTTTTCATTTTCTTCAAAAACGGAATAACTTTCCTCAAATAGAGACAGTGGACATTTCATGAATGGCCCAAACCTAAGAATATAGTAATTCTAAGTTCTCTGACTCCACTCAATGAACAATATGAATGGTGAGTTCCTTCTCTGTTTCTTGGTCTTGAAAGAGCAAACTAAGGTTGACAATGTTTTTTTGTGATTGTTCACCTTTGTCTTTCACACCTTTTCTTTTTACTTTTTTTTTGTTTTCGCTTCCCTTTTCAGAGAAATGAAAAGGCTGCATTGCACTATTCACTGCTAGGACTGGAGTATTTGCAGTACAGAGGGTTGTCTGCTGCTATCAGTCACAATCTTATGTCTTTGGTAATTGTAGAATAATCGGAGCTACACAAGCAGCCCTGCTTAATAGGGACAGGATTTATACATATGTGGAAAGACATGGGCTGATTAGGAATAGAAATGGCTTTGTGCATGGGAAATCATGTCTGCCAAACTCGATTAAGTTATTGTTGAAGAAGTGACAAAGGCAGAATGGTAGACAGCGTTTATGTGGACTTCAGCAAGGCATTTGACAAGGTTCCGCAAGGCAGGCTAGTTAACAAGATTAGATTACATGGAATCCAGAGGGACCTAGCTAATTGGATACAAAATTGGCTTGATGGCAGAAAACAATCCTCTAGAGGATTGTTTTTTTGGACTGGAGATGTGTGACCAGCAATGTGCTGATCCACTGCTTTTCCTCATTTACATAAATAATTTGGATGTGAATATAGGAGGTATGGTTAGTAAGTTTGCAGATGACACCAAAATTAGTGGTTAGTGGACAACGAAGAAGGTTATCTCAGAGTACAATGGCACCTTGATCAGATGGGCCAGTGGGCTGAGGAGTGGCAGATGGAGCTTAATTTCAACAAATATAAGGTGTTGCATTTTGCTAAGGCAAATCAAGGTAGCACTTATACAGTTAATGGTCGGGCCGTGGAGAGCTGAACAATGAGACCTTGGGTGCAGGTGCATAATTCTTTAAAAGTGGACTCAGATGTAGACAGGGTGGTGAAGAAAGCATTTGGCACGCTTGCCTTCTTTAGTCAATGCATTGAGTATAAGGAGTTAGGATGTCATGTTGCAGCTGTACAGGACATTGTTGAGGATATTTTTAAAGTACTGTGTTCAGTTCTGGTCTCTCTGCAAAGAGGAAGGATTTTGTGAAACATGAAAGAGTTCAGAAAAGATTTACAAGGATTTTGCCAGGACTGGAGGGTTTCAGCTACAGGTAGAGGCTAAACAGCCTGGGGCGTTTTTTTCCCTGGAGCTGTGGAGTGACCTTAGAGAGGTTTATAAAATCATGAGGGGCATTGCTAGGATGAATAGCCAAGGTCTTTTTCCCAGTATAGGGGGGTCCAAAATTACAGGCCATAGGTTTAAAGTGAGAGGGGAAAGATTTAAAAGGCACCTGAGGGGCAACCTTTTCATGCAGAGGGTGGTGCATGTATGGAACAAGCTGCCAGAGGAAGTGGTGGAGGTGAATACAACTACAACATTTAAAAGGCTTCTGGATGGGTACATTAATAGGAAAGGTTTAGAGGGATATAGGCCAAATGCTGGAAAATGGGATTAGATCAGTTTAGGATATCTGATTGGCATGAATGAGTTGGAACAAAGGGTCTGTTTCCGTGCTGTATAATTCTACGACTCTAATAAGCAAAAGGAACAATTAATTTTACTTTAAAAAATCATTAATGGGATGTGCTCATTGCTGGCTGGTTCAGCATGTATTATCCGTCCACTTACAGAAGATAAACATTTCTGGATAACAAGAAAATTTATAGCATTTTAGCAATAAACGCAACTACATTTATTCACGCATAATTACTTGGACTGTCGGGAATTAGTGCAGGTACATCTGCACAGTCCTACAGCTTGAGTAGTACTTTGTGTCTCCACCCACAGCCTGTGTGACATCAGAATGGGTGGAGCCAATGTAACATGAACATCAGCCTCTTCAGAGCCACTAATTTATACAAAATGCTGATTTTGGTTTTCATAAAACCTGTCTCTAATTCAATTCATTCATCCAGTAAGTGAAATGTGAAAATAGTGCAAAGTGTTTTTGTCATTTAAGTATTAGCACCGGAATAAAATCTAATATGAACAGGAAGTGCTTGTCAAATGTAAAATGAATATAACATAGAGGGAGTACATTTCCAATGATCATGATACTGGACTGGCAACTCCAAAGTCATGAATTCAAATCCCACGATGGCAATTTACGGAGCTGGCATCAGAAAATTGAGCATTAAATCTGTCAAATTGCCATGAGAAAACAAATGAAATTCTTCAGGGAAGGAAATATGCAACAAATGTCACCTTACTGGCATTACCTATATCCTGAGAATAAAGGGTATCTCACTCATAGTAGTAACCTCAGTAGCATATCTCTCCCTCATGACCTCCAAAACAGGGAAGGACAATAGCAGCAATGCCATGGAAACACCATAATCTCCAAGACACACTCCACCTAAACTTGCACAAATGGTCTTGTTCTAAGATAGTAGGTCTGAAGAAGGGTCTAGGCCCGAAGCGTCAGCCTTCCTGCTCCTCTGATGCTGCTTGGCCTGCTGTGTTCATCCAGCTCTACAACTTGTTATCTCTAGTCTTGTTCTAAGCCTGGAATGCCTTACTTAAAACGATTGTGGGTTTGTAGGGGCTCAGCATCACTTTCTGAGTGCAAGAATAGATTGACAATAGATGTGACTTTTAGACCACAACCCGGGATAAAGGAAACAAAATTATAAGCGGCAGCTGTTTTCACTTACTAAATAACTCAATGGTATTTAAGTACTTTCCACTTAAGAAAACTAACTCTTCATCTCTTCAGCCATCAATATTTCTAGATTCCCCAGCTATTTTCAGAATTAGACGTCCCACTCGTAGTTAGCAAGTAAAAATAAATAAGTGATTGATTCCCTGTATGTAGATTCTTGCTTGTATTCAATAGCATACAAGGCTATTGGTATATTTCAAGGCTTCCAGTTAATTAGTATTGACTGAGAAACAATCGTTTAACCTGCAATTTAAGTCTCCCTTTTTAGTTTGTTTCTTTCCTGAACGAAAAGCAGTTGGTTTGCTACTTAACTATCTCAAGTAAGAATTTCATTCATTATGTCCAGCAATCAGTCTTTTTGGAAAAATATGTAATTTTACAAAAAAGCCATCATGAAAGCATGGGTGTGGGGTTTAGTGCAGTTGGAAACATCTTTCTTATCTCCTAGATGAAGACACATTTTCATTTTTTTCAGAAGATTAACTGATTTTATGTAGTGATCATGGGCTCACTGCTTGTCTGGTGACTGAATTAAGGTCATCAAGCATGATTAAGAGATGTTGTAAAAGTACTTTTTACTGTGTATAAAACATTGAAGAATTATGTTGTAAATAAATTATATTCTATATCATTCTTATTCTTGAATGAGTTTGAAAACATACAGGGAAAATCGCAAGTGATGTTTGTGATTCAGTGATTTTTGCCAAGCATCACATGACTGCCTCTGTCTTCTATTGTATATTAGCATTTCCATCTTTGGTTCCTCAAATTATTAATATCAGTCATAAAGCATTACATTGTAATTAAGATTTTAAAAAGTAGTTTGAATATGTAACATCTGTTTTAGTCCTTGGCTTCTACTGTGCTTTCTAGTTTCCTATGTTTTGATATTAGATTGAATCTTTATATCATTTAGAAAGGCTATTCCTACCACTGAGATATCATAAGAATATGATTCTGCCAGCAACCTCACTTTACCATGATGGGCTTAGTTTCAACAACACAAGAAGCTTGACACCATCCAGGACAAAGCAGCCCGCTTGATTGGCACGACATCAATAAGCATCCACTTCCTCCACCGTCACCACTCAGTAGCAGCCATGTGTACCATGTACGACATGCAGAAATTCACCAAATATCCTCAGACAGCACCTTCCAAACCCACGGCCACTTCCATCCAGAAGAACAAGGGCAGTAGGTACATGGAAACACCACCACCTTCAAGTTCCCTTCCAAGCCAGCCACCATTCCTTCACTGTCACTGGGTCAAAATCCTGGAATTGCCTTCCTAATGGAATCGTGGGTCAGCCCACAGCATGTGAACGGCAGTGGTTCAAGAAGGAAACCTACCACCACCTTCTCAAGGAGATCTAGGAATAGACAATAAACACTAGCCAGCCAGCGATGCCAATATCCCACAAAATAATTTTAAAAACATATTTTTTAAATTGGTGTGGAGCAAATGGTTAACTCCTGAGCGTGTGCATAGAAATCTATATCATTGCTGATGTCCTGATTGTGTCCTTGTAGAGGTAGAGGTTATGTGTTTGGAAGGTGCAGTTGAAGGGACATTGGTGAGTTGTTGTAGACCATCTTGTAGACAACACACACTGCTCCCACTGTGTATCAGTGGTGCAGGAATTTAATGTCTGAGGTGGCTGTTCAGGTGATCTACATGGTGTCAAGCCTCTTGAACATTGTTTGAGCAGAACTTACCCAGTTAAGTACAGAGTATTCCATCACATTCTCAGAGTTGTACATTATAGACTGTAGACAGGATTTGGGAAGTCAAGGGGTGCATTACTTGTTACAAAATTCCTCCTGTCTTACCTCCTGTTCTGGCCACAGTAGGTACATAGATGGTCTAGTTCAGTTTCTGATCAGATGTAATCCCCAAGATGTCGACTGTGGGGGATTCAGTGGTGGTATTATCATTGAATGTCAAGGGAAAATGATGGATTCTCTCTTGTTAAAGATTATCATTGCCTGGCACTTGTGTGGTGCAAATGTTACTTATCATTTGTCAACCCAAGCCTGACTGTTATTGAGCTCTTGCTGTATTTGGACACAGACAGATTCAGTTGATGGTGCTTACCATTATGCATTCATTAGTGTACATCCCCACTTTTGACGTTATGATGGAGGATAGGTCATTGATGAAGCAGCTGAAGATGGTGGCATTGAGGATTCTGAAGATGAGATGTTTGATCTCCACCAATCGCAACCATCTTAGCTTGACTCTAACCAGTGTAGAGGTTTTCCCCTGATTCTCAGTGATTCCAGATTTGATGGGGTTTCTTGAGGCCACATTTGGTCAAATGCTGCCTGCAGATCAAGGGTAGTCACTCTGACTTCAGCTCTGCAGTTCAGCTCTTTTGTTCATTTTTGGAACTAGACTATAATGAGGTCAGGAGCTGGTGGCTGAGGTAGAACTTAAACTGAGCATCAGTAAGCACGTTATTGCTGAGTAAGTGATGCTTGATAGTGCTGTCAACAACACCCCCCATCACTTTGCTGGTAATTGAGAGTTGGCTGTTGAGGCAATAATTGGTTGGGTTGGACTTGTCCTGTTTTTTTCCTGGGCAAAATGTAACTGGGCAATTTCCCATATTGTTGGGTACATATCAGTGTTGTAGCTATCCTGGAACAACTTGGCTAGGGACACATCCAGTTCTGGAGCACACATGTTTAATACTATTGCCGGAATGTTGTCACGGTTCAAAGCCTTACAGTCGATAGCATGTGGAGTGAGTTCGACTGGCTGAAGGCTTGCATCTGTGCTACTAGAGACCTGAGGAAGAAGTTGAAGTTAAGTATCTTTGGCTGAAGATGGTTGCAAATATTTCAGCCTTGTCTTTTGCACTGATGTTCTGAGCTCCCCCATCATTATGATGGGAAAACTATAAAACCACAATAGATTGAATGGCATGTGGCCCGCCCACAAATTTGTATTAAGCGAAGCTTCAAAATAATTCAGGAGAACCTACGCAACTTAGTTTTACCTACTAATATGCTCGATGTCAAAGTTAACACAGTCGTAGACGTTGGTGTGTTTGCCAAGCCGGGAGCTTTGATAGCAGATGTTTTAACCCCTTACTAGGTTACATCCTCAGTGCTGTAAAGCCTCCTGTGAAGCACTGTTGTCTTGTGCCAGTTCGAATTTATATTGTCTGGTTTTAGTTGCTTCCGGGAGGTGCCTGTTCCCGTTGTGTGTTGTAATGGTTGGTATATTGGATTTAATTCAATGTGTTTGTTGATGGAATCCGCAGATGAATGCCAAGCCTCCAAGAATTCCCTGTCCATCCTCTGTTTGGCTTGTCCTATGATAGTAGTGCTGTCCCAGTTGAAAGCGTGGTTTTTCTCATCTGTGTGTGTTGAAACCAAGGACATCTGTTACTAGCTGGTTTTTGTGGATGCGGGCTTCTAGTTGTCTGCCTGTTTGTCCCACATGGTGTTTTGTGCAGTCTCTGCATGGTATCTTGTAAACTACATTCTTCCAGTCCATGGTATCTATTGGGTTTTTAACCCTGGTCAGTTGCTGTCTTAGTGTGGCTGCCCGTTTGTGCGCTGTCGTGATTCCTAGTGGTCTGAGTAGTCTGGCTGTCAGTTCTGAGGTGTTTTTTTACATATGGTATAGTGGCTATTGTTTCGGGTTTTGGTGTGTCCTGGTTGTGTTGTCTGTTGGCTAAGCATCTGTGGATGAAGCTGCGGCGATGTCTATTCCTGGTAAAGTCCATGTGGAGGTGTTCTTCTTCTTCCTTCTGCAGACCGGGTGTGCCGCAGTGTGTAGCAGCCCTTTTGTACAGAGTCCTAACGCAATTCCTCTTTTCAACTGGGACAACACTACTATCATAGGACAAGCCAAACAGAGGAATTCTGGAGGCTTTGCATTCATCTACGGATTCCATCAACAAACACATTGTAATGGTCGGTATATCAAGTCTAATTCAATACACAGCCGGAACTGGCACCTACCGGAAGCAGCAAAAACCGGACAATATAAATTTGAACCGGCACAACACAAGAATGCTTCATAGGAGGCTCCACAGCACTGAGGATGTTGCCTAGTAAGGGGACAAAATATCTGCTATCAAACCTCCCAGCTCAGCAAACGCACCAACATCTACAACCAGCACCCGAGCTCTAAATCTTCACTCAAACCCTAAAGTTAACATAGTGTTGTAGTAAATGTGTATTTTTCCAATTTGTTCATAGCTGGCGACAATTTGACCTTGTACTCCAAAATGCATTCATAAATGTTTTGAGTTAGCTCTGGAAAGACTCAATAACCTTTCTTTCTGTTTAGCATTGTCTTTAAAAAAGTCTTATAAAGTCCACCATGTCATCAATGCAGTCTAACATTTCTCCTGTGTTTTCATGCTACAGTGCAAAATCCTGGAGTGTCTTTATGACATTTACAACTTCAGCAATGAAACGGGTAGGTAAGCGAGTGGGCTTTTCCAGGTCATCAGCCTTCTCAGCCATACTCAGTGTTTCATGAAGAGGTGAAATGATTGCCCGATTTTGTACTGCAGTGTGGCCCGATTCCACTCCGATCTGTTGGTATAGTCATATGACAAACTGGCACATCTTCAGTTCATCCAGAAGTACCAGAACTTTGACTTACGGTAGGCATCTATTGGCTTTTCTATTCTGTTGATAGGAATGGCTCATAATGTCTATACAACTGGATTTTCAAGTGATCTGATTTTGAGTCATTGTGATTTCACTGTATTTGTGGAGCTATCTCCTCCAGTGAGTTGTTTAATTGTCCACCACAAATGATGGTGGGATCCAACGGGACTGCAGATCTTAGATTTAATCCATTGGCCATGGGATCTCTTAGCACAACATGATAGATGGGATGGTCAAGATGAAAACGGGACTTCTTCTCCACAAGGATTGTGATGTGATCACTCCTACAAATACTGTCATAGACAGATGCATCCGTGACAAATAAGTTGAGAGGATGTAGCCAAGTAGATTTTTCTTACTGGTGGCTTCTTTATCACCTGCCACAGACCCAGTTAGCAGGTATATCCTTTGGAATCAGCCAGCTCGCTCATTTGAAGTGCTACTCAGCAGTTCTTGGCAATGGAAATTGTAAAACCCCAGGCTGAGTACATTCTGCACCCAGGTCATCCTCTTTGCTTCCTTCAAGGTCTGTTCAACATGGAGTACTGTTTGCGAGATCCAAGGTTTGTTCAACATGGAGTACGGTTGGGGAGAGATGTCAAAGAGGATTCTTGAGTCCTGTGTTCAGTAGCACATTTCTATTTGAATCTCCATTACCATACACATGGGAGAGGCCAGAGACCACTCTGAATCTGGCTTTCATGTGGGGCCCAGTTGCCCTCTTAATAATGGTTCAGATCGGAGGAGATGTCAGTGACACTGTACCTCTCCCAATAATGTTCACGATTTTATACCCTTTGCGTTACAATAATGACATGCAACCCTGATGTCATTGTACCATTCCCTAATCTATACATCCAATGTTGTAAACACCTGATCAATGATGGACACCCCTATGGACAACCTTAGGTTCTCCCATGATCTTATGATGTTTACCAGACTTCCTATCACCTGTCTTTGGCTTCTTACACTACATATTCTTGACCACATTCCAACACAAACTATTATGTTCCTTCTGAGGTATTTGTCAGCCACATCATATACTTGCTTATTACCAATGACTTTTCAAATTTGGTCATACAATTCATATCTCTTGCTGACCTTTGCACAGAAGATTAAAAAGGATGTTATAACGTTTGTAATATCAGCTCTAATATAAATTACTTATAAAGTTATACATAGTTAGACTATAATGATTCTCTGACAAAACTAACAATTTCAGGAGCAGCTTCTGTTTTACCCCCTGATTTGGAAAAGTCAAATAAACCCAGTCTCAGTCTAACAGTTGCCTTTTACAACTTCTTCTATTTTGCATGCTGTAAGACGTTTTAAAACAGACATTTCATAACAGGACAGACTTAAGATGTTAACTCTGTTTTTCACTGTACAGACAATTCCAGACCTATTGGATTTTCCTGCATTTTTGGTTTTCATTTTAAAGTTAAACAAGAATTGGAACAGTCGAACAACTCCAAAGAGATACCAACAAAATCAGAAATTACTGGAAGAACTCAGCAGGCCTGGCAGCATCTGTGGAGAGAAATCAGAGTTAATGTTTCAGGTCCAGTGGCCCTTCTTCAGAACTGATGGTAGCTCGGAAAAGGTTTGTTTATATGCAGAAGATAGGGTGGTGGGTAAGGGGTAAATGGTAGGTGGAGATACAGCCCAAAGGGAGAGAAGAACAGTTGGACAGACAAAGCAGTGGATGATGGTCAGCCTAGAAGAAAGAGCAGCTGCAAATGGGAACTGTTAGTGGCTAACAATGATTTGTATGTAATGGCGGATCATGTGATAACAAGGCCTGGTCTGTGATGGCTCGGGTAAGATGGGAGAAGGTGCCTCAACCCCTGAAGCTGTTGAACTCGATATTGAGTCCAGAAGGCTGTAGAGTTCCCAAGTGAAAAATGAGATGTTGTTCAGCTTATGCTGAGCTTCACTGGAGCACTGCAGCAAGCCTGAGACACAGATGTTGGCCAGGGAACAAAGTGGAGTGTTGAATTGGCAGTCAACTGGAAGCTCAGTGTCTTTTTTGCAGGCATAGGTGTTTTGCAAAGTGGTCACCCAGTCTATGCTTCATTTCCCAAAGTAGAGCATTGTGAGCAGTGAATATAACAGACTAGATTGAGTGAAGTGCAGGTAAAGTGCTGCTTCACCTGGAAGGTGTGTTTAGGCCCTTGGATACTATGGGCGGAAGTAGTAAATGGGCAGGTGTTACACTTTCTGTGGTTGCAGAGGAAGATGCTGTGGGGCTCTGTGGGTGTGTTGGGAGTGAAGGAGGAGTTGACCATGGTGTCACAAAGGGAACGGTCCTTGTGGAAGGCTGACAAGGGAGTGAAGGGGAATATATACCTGGTGGTGGCATCGTGCTGGAGGTAATAGAAATGGCAGCTAATGATCCCATGGATGTGGTGGGATGGTAAGTGAGGAAAAGGGGGAACCCATCACTGTTGTGGGAGGGAAGAGAGGGAGATGGGTCTGACCTAGCTGAGGACCCTGTGAACTATGCTGCTGGGGAATCCTCAGTTGAGGAAGAAGGTGGACTTTTGGAGGCCCCCTTGTCAAAGCTGGCATCATCAGAACAGATGCAGAGATGCTGGTGGAACTGGAAGAACAGAATAGAGTTATTTTTTTCCCCTGCAAAGAGATGCTGCTGATTAAAAACCCAACCATTATGAGACACGCAATGTAATCAAGCCTTGGAGACTAAAAAAAAAGTTACAGATGATTCCCGGAAGTCCTGCGCAGAAATAGTCAGTGTTCTCATGCAATTGGTGCAATAAATGAACATATTGATGTAGGAAAACAACTTTCTTTTACAGAAATTTATAGTGTTCTTGGAGCACTGAATAAGATTAACTGAGAAACTTTCTGCTACAAATGAGTGATGATCTTATGTCCCAAAATGAAACTCGAGAGTGAGTGAGAGATTAATTTAAGTTTGCTAAAGAATATCCTGGAGAATTAAGCCCTTTTTAAAGATCAGGATGACATTTTGAAAAATGACTTTGAAATACACAAAGAATTCAACCAATTTTCCATCCAGCCTACAGCTCACAGTTTGACACAGGAACCTCTGACAGATCATGGTCCAGAAATCTATTTCCTTATCAATGATGATACATTTCCATTTTCTGATGGAGTTTCAGGAATGTTCGTACCAAGAGGAGCTACCTTCTCCAACTCTGTACTCAACTTCCCAGTTAAGAGAGAACACATCATCCTTGAAGGGAGCTCAAATGCTGTTAGACATCAGTGTCTCAAATGGAAGAGACTTTGTGTGGAGTTTGGGGACATGTGAGTAAAAAGAGTTAATTTTCTTCTTTAAATGTTAATGGTTAAAACCTGTACAGGGTATGAACTTGGAGATCTGAAGTAACGTGAAGCTCATCAATCGTTTCCAAGTATCAGATAACCTGGAACTGGAGCCTGAGTCTATATCATTCGAGAAGATCTTCTTCCTTACGATGCATTGTAAATTAGTTGTGTTTAATAAAGGTTTCTAATGTTCAGGATTGTCTTAAGGTTAACATGCAAGTACAGTTGGCAGTTAGGAAGGCAAATACAATGTTAGCATTCATTTCAAAAGGGCTAGAATACAAGAGCAGAGATGTACTGCTGAAGCAGTACAAAGTTCCGGTCAAACCACATCTGGAATATTGTGAGCAGGTTTAGGATCCATATCTAGCAGTATTTATCCATATCTAGCCAGCATTGGAGGAGGTCCAAAGGAGGTTTATAAGAATAATCCTGGGGGTGAGCGGTTGGAGACTCTGGGTCTGTACTGATGGACTTTAGAAGGACAAGGGGGGAGCTCATTGAAACTTACAGAACTGAGGAGCCTGGATAAAGTGGACATGGAGAAGATGTTTCTGCTAGTAGGAGAGACTAGACCCGAGGGCACAGCTTAAGAGTGACCCTATAGAACTGAGATGAGGTGCAATTTCTACAACCAGAGAGCGGTTAATCTGTGGAACTCATTACCAGAGAAGGCTATGGAGGCCAAGCCATTGAATGTATTTAAGACAGAGATAGATAGGTTCTTGATTGGTATGGGGACCAAGTGTTACAGAGTGAAGGCAGGAGAAAGGGTCAAGAAAGTTTTCAAATGGTGGAGCAGACGCAATAGGCCAAATAGCCTAATTCTACTCCTATATCTTCTGGCCTTCACTGTGTTGAGTATGGGCTTCATCCTGCTCCAGAAGCCACTCCGGGAAATGCTAAACAATTTGTTGAGAGTATTTTTATGGAGTGTGGAATATATAAGGACTTACTGAAACAATCACTCCCGACTAATCAGTTAGGAGACGTATCTTTGGGGGGAAAAAAAAGTATTGATTAAATCACTTGAAATTGTATTCAGGAAAAATGTCAACACCCTTTGCTTAGATAACAGCAAGCCTTGCTTTAAAAGCCTGAATTTGGATGCTTTTATCACCTCTCCCTAAAACCCCCTCCCCTCCCCCCAAAACAAAATAAAAGTTTGGCAGATTTCCCAGCATCCTGGGCATTCTAATTATATGCAGGTTTCAGAATGCATTGATTCTGAATTGGAGTAAAGGCTATAGTTCAATGCTTGCCTATTATGAAACCTACAGGAGGAGTTTCTTTGAAACACTTTTTCGAAGAAATAAAGAGACTGGATTCTTAAAATTTTATCTCAGCCAAGAAGTTATTTATAGTACATTCTACTTAGTCACATTCACAAGGAGGCAAACAGATAGATAGCAAGAGAAACAGACCTGAGGGAATCTTAACCCTTCAGAATGGCTGAAGACTTATCACAATCAACATCTTTACAAGGTCTTAATTAAGTCTTTTTACATTGAATTTCACTGACCTTTAACTTTAATGACTCCTGCATGAGTTTCCACTGATCCGAAAATGGACATGTACGAAGGAGTTGAAGTGGAGGGGTTTATCAGTGTCTGTCAACTTCAGATGGCACAAACATAATAAATCTTCCATTTGTACAGATGCCATGCCATTTCTGTCAGGGAAAGTTGCTTGGCAGAGAGATTATGGTAACATACAGGCATTGGAGACTTTCAGATGCCATTAAAGTGGGAGGTATCTCACATATTTTTGACAATACACTAGAGGAGGAAGACCACTGCTGTCCATTGCAGATCATCCAGATCCCAGCTACACAGGAAGGAAATGGGGTTGCAGAGGCACTAACTATGTATTGTGCTGCCCAAACAGGGGCTCAGCTTCTTTCACCTCTCAGAAAAGCAATGTCTGTGCAGCGAAGGGTCAAAGACACCTGTAGCCTCTGAAAAGACTTGATACCCAGTAGGCATGGCACCCACACATTACCTGTGCCTATACTTTTAATTAGTTTGCCTCTGGTTTCTCCTAGAGTGCGACTACGGACAGAGTACACAACAAAAATATGCATAAGGAAGTTGACAAATTGTATGTCAGGCTCGGTGTTAAATAAACTTTCCCTGTAATGGTAATAGCACAGGAAAATCTGCAAACATCCTTCAACCCAGTCTGACCACATCCAAAAAAAATCCACAACTCTTCCAGATCCCTCTATCACTACCCTAAAAAAAAGCTCAATTATATTGTGCTTTGCAAGATCACATGACCACAAAATAGCCCAAAATGTTTTACAGCCAATTTATTTCAAAAAGTATTGTCGTAATGTAGGAAATAAATATTCAGAAATTTGCCAATACCACTTTTTAAACAACAACTTATTCTGAATTTCATTGTTTTAACACATTTAAACATTTTTATTTGTGATCAAGACTGCAAATTTACACTCTTCACACATATTACAATAATGAACTGCAGTTGTTGACTTGCCCGCCAAGCTGGCTTGTTTACATTCTGACGAAAACTCCTACAACCACTAGGAATCATGGTGGCACACAAGCCCACAGCCACTCTTCGACAAACACTCACAAGGTGTGCGGGTGGGTAAGTGGAGCTGAGTCTCAAAAAGATCAGCCATGATCTTATTGAATGGCGGGGTAGGCTCGAGGGGCCGGATGGCCTATTCCTGCTCCTAGTTCTTATGTTCTAAGACCCCATTCCCACAACATGCAGAACCAACATAGTTTTCAAAATACCATGCAATGACTGCCATAAGTATCACATCCGACAGACAGGAAGGAAACTAGCCATCAGAATACACGAATATCAGCTAGTAGCAAAACGACACGACGAACTTTCCGGAGTATCAGTACATTCAGACAATGAAGGCCATCAGTTTAACTGGGACAATGTAACCATAGTAGCCCCAGCCAAACGTAGACACACACAGGAATTCCTAGAGGTATGGTTCTCAATCCATAATACAATCAATAAACATATAAAATTGGTCCTCATACACAAACCCGCACAGAACAAAACCGGAAATGACTGTACTCACCATAACGGACCAGACAGTATAAATTCCAAGCGGAGTAGAACAACATCTCTTCATCAGAGGCTCCACTGATGATGTTACCTTGCATGGTGACGAAATATCTGAACGAAAACAAGCCAGTTCGGCGAGCAAGTCAACAACCTCACCCACAACACGAGCTACAGATCTTTGCTAAAACCTTAAATAATGAACTGCAAATTATTCTATGGCAGCATGTGGCAAATAAAGCAAGGATATTAATCTATATGTTCCCAACATTAGCATTTTGCAACAGTAATTTAACAGTGCCTACCTTTCGTGCTGTTATCTATTGATATAATGGTCCATTGCACATCACCACTAAACATTTTAAAAACATTGATTTTTCATTACACAAGTGGATGATGAGTCACAACGTCCTGTGTGCACTTTAAGCAGTTTAACCGATAAGCATAAATGAGAAAAAAATGTTATATTTGCGTTTGGCACTTCAAGCATACAATTGTCTGCAAATTACAGCTGGTGCCCTAATTGAGTGTAACTTTCAGGTTAAGTTGTAGAAAGTTATCGACCACCTGATTTTGCCACGTTCAGTAGGTAAATTAAAATGTGTTTAACACCAACACACTATGCCATCAAGTGAGAAACCATCTTAATTAAATATTGTGTTATAATAAGGTATTTAAATTTCTGAAATTATATTGTTACAATTTTGCAAAACAATTTGATTGCAGGTTAGCTGAGGCTGGGTAAGAACTAGTCACACCCTGGTACCCCCTCCACTCTGAAGTGGCCTAGTGCAGCAGCCTCAAGGGAAAAAAATACTGAAAGAGTCAATGCTGACTCCCAAACTGCAGGATCAGGAAGATCATATCAGACTTGAAGAAATTTGCTAGGGTAAGCCAACTATACTCTTAGGTTTGACAAGCACCTGTCATAAATAGGCATGCAAGAAACTCATCTTTGCTAACAATTTCATTTTTTTTCCCATGATGTAGAAAACCTAAACTGCAACACGAGATTATCCAGCTTTAGTGCCAGTTTAATAGATTCAAGATGGGAACTGACAGAAGGTGAGAAACTGCACAAGAAAGTTCAGTAAAAGGTGTTTCAGTGCAGTTTATTATGTAGATGTGGTCAGGAGGATTTTAGAATTGAGCTGCTCTTAGGAATACAGCTTATGTTATCTGATGCACTGGTGTTTCAGCAGCTACTCCATCATTGTCACTGATAACTCCTGCTCTTGTATATCTTTGAGATTCTGCTGTTCAGTAGGGCTTACGAGGCAATGCAGCTCTCACATCCTTCATGCATCGTTTGGGAGCAAACTGGATGATACCGCATTGTTTGAAAATCAGGCGACTTTAATAGTTTTTCTGAAAAAGGGTCCAGACCCTAAACATTAGCTTTCCTGCTCCTCTGATGCTGCTTGGCCTGCTGTGTTCATTCAGCTCTACACCTGGTTATCTCAGATTCTCCAGCATCGGCAGTTCCTACTATCTCTGACTTTAATAGTACTGGTATTAAGGTCACCGTGGTACTGGTACTACTGCACAGAATTAAGATGCTATGGGAAGATCCTTCTAAGGAACCAATCTTTGGTCAATCGAGATATGTGTCAGGGACGCTATATCCAATGGATAGTGTAGCAGTAGGACCAGATGGCACATCATGCGCATACATTCCATTGCCAAGTTGAGAATTGTAAAGCAAATGGAGTAGCCAGTGTCAGACAGAAATTTTCAGTGGTAAACTTGGCCCATTGAATATCATACAATGGGTCACATAACTGGAAAGTGGCCATTAAGTCAATCGAGTCCTGCACTGACCCTCCAAAGAGCATTGCAACCAAACCCTGTCCCCATGATCCCACATTTACCATGGCTAATTCACCTAGTCTACACATCCCTGGATACAATGGGTCAATTTAGCTTGGCCAATTCACCTCTCCTGCACATCTTTGCACTGTGGGAGGAAATCAGATCACCCAGCGGAATTCACACAGATATAAGGAGAACGTGCAACTTCCACACAGACAGGCAGTCATCTGAGGCTGGAGTTGAGCCCAGGTCCTCGCTGTTGTGAGGCAGCAGTGCTGACCATTGAGCCACCGTGCCAGCCTTTCTAGCGAAATTCGTGTTGAATTTCATGCATAAATTCACGAACAGATGGGCGAAAGCAAATCAACAGTCTGTTTCACATCCTACCTGACTTTTTTCTACCCAGTGTAAAATGGATTGTTAATTCATAAACACCACTTTTGCAATGCAGATCAAGAACAATTTCACTCTACCATCATGAACGTCCACAATTCAGCTTCACTCGTTACAGCAGGCAAATTGCATGTATTCTCGCTACAGTGCTCAACACGTGGATATTAAACAAGGAATATGGGCATGTTGCTTGGATGTTATGATACCGTATGATTTCTCCTTTAAGGGACAATACTAACATTTCTGCCCTATTGCACTGAAGACATTTTCTTTAACAGCTTTAGCTAAACAGTAAGGATGGCCAGTACCTGATGTTACAAAATCACATTATTAACTTTCATATGACACAAGTACTTGAACCATTGCTAACAATAATTTACAGCATGACATGAAATAGTTATATAATGACGATGTTTAAACTGTTCTTCGAAAAACAAAATTATGCAAATTGGTCTGAGTAGGATATGCTTCAATTTATTGTGGCTTTAATACAAAGGGGTCATTTTTACAGTATGCACTGTTTGCAGGGTATCCTCATTGCTGACAGCATATATCAGAAATTTAGGCATGTGCTATGTAATATTTTCTGACCAGTCATTTGAAATGGTTAAAAAGGATCTGAGTTGGGTATGCATGAATTTCAACAATGTGCTCCAAAGAGACAATCTACTATTTGGCAACACAAAGTTAAAACCTTGTACTTTAAATCCTTACTTCTCACTCTCCAAAGTGAAGGATGATGGCCATCAAAAATACAGACAGCTGAAAGAGAATTCAGACCCAAAAGAAGTCAATAACTGACAGCAGAAATGTGGTTTCAGAATTTCCCTCCTTTCCTCTAACGCAGTTAATTAATTTTAAACAAAAATCACCAATACTTAAGTAATCAATATATCGATATTAAAAATATTTTGAGCTTATTAAGCTCTATCATATTGTCAAAGTACAAAGTCTGACCACAGATTTTGGAAAAATATCCCTTCACCATTCATCCTTGTAGGAATTAAGTCCTTCAGATGACAGACCATGTTTGGAGTGACACTGTAAACAAAACAAAATAAATTTAATGGCAATTTGTTTAAATAAAAAAAAATTGAAAACAGCTTGGGTAATTGATTAATTGAATAACTACAACGCCACAAGGAGTCGGCCAATCGTGCTGGTAAAGTGCTTTTATTTATGCAGATTTAGTGCATCTCAGTAACCACATCTTGATAAAGATGCATTCATTCTCTGCTGGATACCAGACCACTCCACTAGGAACCACAACATCTTGGTGGAAAATTAATTCACTTCAGAGGACAATCAGCAAGGCTCAGTAGGAAAATGGTCAGCCAAGTCTTATATGTATATCCATGACTACTGAGTCGGAACAAAGTACACATACATAGCAAAGTCACAGGCAATCATGCTCTCTAATAGTTTTGAGTTAAAGCATTTGCACTGGTCTTAATATTGACTACAAATATTTTAAGTCATGAAACACTTTTAGTGTTCGTTACATCC
Organism: Rhincodon typus; assembly: GCF_021869965.1. Taxonomy (NCBI): domain Eukaryota; kingdom Metazoa; phylum Chordata; class Chondrichthyes; order Orectolobiformes; family Rhincodontidae; genus Rhincodon; species Rhincodon typus. Next base: position 22,661,826 of record NC_063351.1, on the reverse strand, counting down.
TTACATATTTTCTAGGCCAATTTATCAAAGATTTTCTGTGGCATGGTTTTAGAACCAAGCTTGTCAATAGAACAGGCTCTTCTCTGTAACATTCTAAGCACCTTTCATGCTGAATAACAAATGGAAAATTCAAAGACACAATTGAGATCAATTGGCTTTTCAATCACAAGTGTGTGATGTTTTCTAAATGCTAACTAACTTGTAATCAGTGTTACTATCATTAATTTGTCCATGCTCAGCTAATATAGACAATATCATTACAACATTCGCAACAACTACAAGAATTGGCAAGATTGCAACAACAATTGCAAGTAAACAAAGTGCCGTAAATATTATAAATTTAGCATGCAAGCATTGCATGTGATAAGATTGCCATTCTGGAGTATGTCAAGTAACTAATTACTTCAAGCTGATTAAAACTACAGAATTATACTTCCTGCGCTGTGCCATTTGGTTATTTCAGATAAGTAATTCCAATATTATCCCGATATAAAATACATATTAATTCCAGGAATCATTCAAGAGTGTACCAATATGTAAAATAATCTGAAAGGACTAATATGCTAGGCAGTGAGTATTCATTACATATATGTATGCATGACCTGGCTGGACTTGGATGGCTAATATTATCTGATTTAAAAGTGCAACATTAAAGAAAGAAATAAGTGGAAAGGGACAAGTGTCATGTTTCTTCCAGTGCTTATAGTAACCAGTAGAATTTGTGAATAAAATATGAGTTTACATGCAACGATATTGCGATATTGCTTTATAAGAACCACATTCCAGTGTACCAGAGTCCTGACAACAAAATCATGCTGGACTAAATCTAAGTATTAAATAAAGAATATTGATTCGAACACCAATTTTATGTTGAAAGCTGGAATGTCTTGCACTTTACATCATCTGTTTCACACTGCTGTCTATCCAATGAGCAAACTCAGTTATTTTATCAGTCAGCATACAGTCTTCATTAGTGTCCACATGACATGAAAAGTGATTTTACAAGAGCTGTGATAAAAGTAGTTCAGCTATCAATGCTAAGTGACAGGAAGAGAGGATTTTCCTGGGAAATTATGCATTGACTTTTACTGGAATATTTCACATAAATCATGGAAATTTGATAATTTATTGATATTGTAACAAAGAAAATGTCCACATACTAAATAATAATTCAAATAAAGAGTGAAATATTTAATTTTAGCAGCTGTAGTAATTGTGTTGACCACTGGGCTAAATCCATCCCTTCCTTTTCTAGAATGCATTGTGGATAGGATCACTACCATGTTGCACAGAAAGTAATCTTTAGGGCTTCTCTGAAAAGAGGTTCTAATTGCCATCATAATGGATCTAGATATCAGGATAATAACACTAACAGGATACCCAAGGCACTCAATAGGGAATACCAATACTTTAGCCAAATAGTATAAAACTTTAAGTAATACCAAGTGAAACTATTTATGTTCTAGCACATTTTAAGAGAGTGTAAAAACATACTATGTGATACTATGTCTGAATGATTATCTGATTTGTCTGCATCTGTCTGTTATGGAGAATGATATAATTGATATGTTAAGGGTCTGCTTGGAAGTATCTTATGTCTTAAGATAGCACTGGCACCTTTTAACAGTATTGCAATGTACCGAATAATTATCAGTATTTAAAACCACTACGATCAATTAAAGAATTAAAAGCAATTAGTCCACATTACCGAAATATAGAGGTCATTTGACTTGGTGTCAATGTGGCTCTTTCAAAGAGTGATCCACTTGATCCCATTCCTCTCTGAAAATCAAATGCTCTGTAGAAAGGAGGACTGGAACCTCTATGCTCAAAGAAAAGAAAAAAAATGCAAGCATGGTCTTTATCCAAGATAGTATTTACTAATGTTGGATATATAATACTAATGTTCTTTTTAAAATAATGTTTCTCAGTTACTTCTGTGTGCCATCTGAGATGTAATCAACAATTTTCTTATTCAACCATGGGATGTGGACAGCATTGGCTGAGTCAATGTTTCTTTTTTTAAAACCAATCCCTCGCTGCCATTGAGAAGGCAGTGGTGAGCTTCCTTCATGAATTTTGCAGTTCATTTGATATAGGTAGACCCACAATACCATTAGGAAGTGAATTCTGAAATTTTGACCCAGCAACTTCAAAGGAACGGTGATATACTTCCAAATCAGGCTGGTGAGTCACTTAAAGGGGAGTTTGCAGGTGGTGCTGTTCCCATGTATTTGGTTTAAAAAAATTATACTTCTAAAATTCTGCTGACAACTACAATAAATCCTAAGCACTGAAATGCTCCAGTTCAAAAGTAAAAATGATCCTCTCAAGTTTTAAGACATCAATCATAATGCTTGGAACAAAAACCTCCTTCCAAGATTCATGGGTGGATGTGTGAATGCAAACCTCCCTCTCTTTCACTTGCCTCTTTCAAGGCCTGGCGTAAACAGAATGAGAGAATGAGGTTATCTGGGAGACCTACATCTCTAAGCTTTTCAATTATGTGTCCATAGATCTAAATCTTGAAGCTTCCATTTTCATGTCTTCCACCCACTTTAGCTCCATATGTCATGTTCTACAAACCATTCAGACTTACTGTCTACTGACTCCCTGACTGATATATCAGAATTAATGCTTGTCAAGGGAATGCAATTGATGGTGCATACAAAATTCATTTACAGGATGTGGCTTTTGCTAACTGGACAATAATTGTTGACCTATTTCCAACTCTCCATAAAGAAATGGTTGAGGGTGGTCTTCTTGAATTATCACAGTCCATCAGGTATAGGTTCAGCACAGTTCCATACTTTTGACCCGGCAACAGTGAAGGAACAGCGGTATAATTCCAAGTCAGAACGAAATGTAGCTTGAAGTGGAATAAGCAGCTGGTGATGTTTCATACACCAGCTGCCCTTGTCCTTTCAGGTGGTACAGGTTGAGGGTTTGGAAAAACCACTAGTTAATTACTCTTGCTCTGTGCTTTTCATTCATAGTGTCTACATAGAGAAATGAAAATAGGTTAGACTGAATTATTAAGGTGTAGTGTTTATGTATATTCAGCAAAAAGAAAGACTTGAAGGATTTTTAAAATCTATTTTGCTGCCAGGTAAAGCAGAAAAAATAAAACGCAAAGGAAGAGCAGCAGGGTATCATGAAGAGCTAGTATTAGGCACCTACACTCTTACTTCTTTGTTCAGGTCCTTTGTTGTCTTTCTGAAGGCCAGCAAGGACACGGTGGGGCAAATGGCCACCTTCTGTGTTTGATAACTGCTGACATGTTTTCTACACTGTATTCTGGGGAAGTGTGGCTGACCCTTCTACCTCACCTGATTGCAAAATTTGAATGGCATAGAGTTTACAAGTCATAGGATTGTGATGTTGGAACAGAACACCACGGCTTTTTTATTTAAACTAGGCCTCAGTAGATACATCTGGATACCGATTTGGTCAAGCAGAAATGCCTCAAGAAGATCAGGATCTGCTATCTTCTGCAGAGCTAATAGGCATTCCTCAGCTGTGACACGTCAGCCCAAACAGCCTAGTTAGTTTTCAAAGTATTTAGCTCTTTAAATCCAGCAGAAGCTACTTCTCCCTTTGATAAATAAGTTCCTAGTGAGTGTTGTTTAAAGTCCTCGGGCTATATCCAATATTATAGTTAAGCTTACCTTAGAAACCTACATGATATCACAGAGTGAAATATTACTGTCAAAATTTCAAGGTTTGTAACCTTGCCTCTTGTTCCAGGGACTGGTCGAACAATACAAACCACAATCAGCAAGATCCTACTATCAGGCGACAGATCAGCAGGTCCACGTGGTTATAAAGGACCCAACTAGCTCAAGACCCCAACTTCCCTGTCCTCCATACGTTAGAAGGTTTATTTATTCTGCATTCTCCTTCATCCCCTCTCAAACATCTCACTCTATTACTCTGCACTATATTAAACTTTATTGCTAACAGATCACCTTACCCCTCTCGGTCACATCCAAGCAACTCCTACATCACATTGGAGATGTCAGAGCTAAGAGACAGATCAATCCCACAGTAGGCGATGCTTGCAGATTTTTATATAGGTTATCAGAGAACAGCAGAACATGCTCTTGCACAAATTGCAACAAAAGACAGTCTCATTTGACCAAGGCAATCTGCACGGAGATCGCCAAAGAGGTTAGCGACTATGATGTTTAATTAAGATTGGGAGTTCAGTAGAGGAAAACGGTCAATAACGTAATCCCACCAGGTAAGTATCAAAGTGGCATGAGATTGTCTCTCAAGTGGGCAACAGGCTATGTATTTGTGAGAGTGTGCTGTTAGATTGGGCAGGTGAGTGAGGGACTGAAGGTCGGTGGCACTTAAAGTGAGCGGTTGGATGCAACTTTACACCCTGATGGGCCAATAGTTGTGCTGATACATTTATGAACAAGGGCGTCAGCTGGCAATTATCAAGTCAGTAAATCTCCATAAAGCAGTGGCTAGGCATGATGGGGTGAAGGCACTTGGACCTTCTTCTCAAGTGAGGCACAGAGGTGCCACAGTAGTCCAATGTGGACATGTGAACACATGTCAGCAATGCAGCTTTCATCATTTACATGCAGCCCATTTATTTGTGGTGGGTTATTCACCAAAAACGTTAGCCAGGTGAGTTAGCAGATAACTTTTGTAACCCATCAGCTACCCTCTTGTTTGTTGCTGTAATCACACTAGTGCCATGCCATGATGGCATCTGGCATGGCCTGTGCCAGATGAATGTATTGTAGTTGGCATTCATGCCATTGGGAGGAGACAATACTCAACTATGCTTTGTAACCGAGTCTGAGCGAAATCAGCAGAAACATTGTTGGGTGGTGGTTGCAAGGCAGTCAAGCTACGCTTTGCTTTGGGCTTGATGAATTCTTGCTCCTTTCAGACTTGAAATCACTTGTGCCAAGCAGTGATTTGGGTTACCAAAGCAAGTGTTCTTGTTTTAATTTTCAACCACTTGAAAATGATATAAATTTATTATCATTCTGTAGTTTCTGAACTGTTCAGTAAAAACTGTTAGGTGATGTCATACTGCAGCATAAAATATTAGAGAATTTCTACAGGTCATAACTAATGTTAAATGTCTAAATTATCTATAATGTTGACATTTTTATGTCATTTGACAAATTGCTCAACAGATTATGTAATCTTTTCCAAAATAAGTTTTAAGTCATCATATCACAAATTCCTGGAGTCTTGCTTGCAATGTGGTAATTAGATTTACTATAATTTGTTGATCTGTTCATCTTTTATCGAGTTAAGAATATTGCTGTTTAATATTTATCTACTTAAGTGGAGTTTAAAAATACATAAGTTCCTTATTTGTTGGCAATGAAGTAGCAAACTAGAATAATTTATTATTACATTTAGAAGACATATTGCAGGTGCCATGAAACAACAGTAGTAAAAAACATGGAAGCATCCATTAATCAACCTTATCATTTTGAGAAAGTGAAAGAGGGATCTTCAGTGGTGTCATGACTAACAACTTGGTCGTGTTTAGTTTTTCCCTAATGCTTTTCAAATTTACCAAACTACAAACTCTAAAACAACACAATGAGAAAAAAAAACTGTTTAGAAAACCTGAAAAATAACTTTTCAAAACAGGAAAAATATATGGGTACAAATTACAATTAAGAAAGGAAATAACACTTTGATGGGATTGTACAATAGCACCCCCCAAAAGTAACAGAGAAATTGAGAAACAAATATTGACTGGGACTACCATAGCATTAAAGGTTTAGATGGTGAAGAATTTGTCAAATGTGCTCAAGAAAATTTTCTTTATCACTGTGTGGGTTGCTTCTATTAGAAAATGAGCAAAATTAGACCTTCTGGTGGGCAATAAGATCAGGCTGGTGATTGAAGTAAAAGTGGGGGAACGCTTTGGATCTAGCAATCATAATTCTTTTAGTTTCAAAATGGCTACTCCATAAACGTTAAAGTTTTAAACTGGAGTAAGGCAAATTTCAATAGTATAAGACAAGAACTTGCAAAAGTTGATTGGAATAGACTGTTCACAGGTACAAGGACATCTGACAAATGGGAGACGTTCAAGAGTGTGATGACGAGTTCAGAGGCATTTTGTTTCTGTTAGAATGAAAGGAAAGGTTGGTAAGATTAAGGGCCAATTGATTAATGAAGATATTGAGATTCCAGTCAAGAATAAAAAATAATTTTTATAGATATGGACAACTTGGTTCAATTGAATCTCTTAATTAATTGAAAGAGTATAGGGGCATTCTTAAGAGAGAAATCAGGAAGGAGAGAGGGGATATGAGATAGCATTGGCAGATAAGGTTAAGGATAATCCAAAGAGATTCTACAAATATATTAAGAGCAAGAGGGTAACTAGAGAGAGGGTTGGGCCTCTTAAAAATCAAGGAGGTCATCTTTGTGTTGAACCCCAGGAGATGGGAGAGATACTAAATGAATATTTTGTGGCAGTTTTTACTGTGGAGAAAGAAATGGATTCTAGAGAATGCAGAGAAGTAAACTTTGATGTTTTAAAAACAGTTCACATTACAGAAGAGGAAGTTCGCAAGATCTTAGAGAATACAAAGGTGGATAAATCTCCAGACCTGATCAAATGTATCCCAGAATGTTGTGGGAAGCAAGGCAAGAAATTACGAGACCCATTGCAGAAATATTTGCATCATCTGTAACAATGGTGAGGTGCCTGTTGACTGGAAGGTAGCTAACGTTGTACTTTTGTTTAAGAAAGGCTGTAAGGAGAAACTGGGGAACTATAGACATGATTCTGACTTTGGTGGGTAAATTGTTGGATGTAATTGTAAAAGATAGGATTTATGGACATTTAGAGGGGGCAAGAATTGATTAGGGGTAGTCAGCATGGTTTTGTGCGAGGAAAATCATATCTCACAAACTTGATTGAGTTTTTTGAGGAAGCTACTAAAAAGATTGATGATGACCGAGCAGTAGAAGTTCTTTATTTGGATTTTGGTAAAGCTTTTGACAAGGTCCCACATGGTAGACTAATTAGTAAAGTTAGGTCACATGGGATTCAGGGTGAGTTTACCAACTGGATACATAATTGACAGCAACGGACAGAGAGTAATGGTGGAGGGTTGCTTTTCAGACTGGAGGCCTGTGACCAGCAGTGTTCCACAGGGATCAGTTCTGGGTCCACTTTTGTTTGTCATTTACATAAATAACCTGGATAAGAATACAGAAGGCATGGTTAGTATGTTTGCGAATGATGCCAAAACTGATGGTATTGTAGACAGTAAAGAAGGTTTTCTATTATTACAAAGGGATCTTGATCGAACGGGTCAATGGGCTGAGAAATGGCAGATGGAGTTCAATTAGGATAAATGCGAGGTATTGCATTTTGGTACAAGAGTAGGGCTTATACAATTAATTATAGGGCCTTGCGTAGTGTTGTAGAACAGAAGGACCTAAAGGGTGCAGATCCATAATTCTTTACAGTTTGTGTCACATATAGACAGGGAAGTTAAAAAGGTATCAGAGATAGTAGGAACTGCAGATGTTGGAGAATCTGAGATAACAAGGTGTAGAGCTGGATGAACACAGCAGGCCAAACAGCATCAGAGGAGCAGGAAGGCTGACGTTTCGGGCCTAGACCCTTCATCAGAACTGGGGGTGGGGAAGGGAGTTCTGAAATAAATAGGGAGAGAGGGGGAGACGGATAGAAGATGGATAGATCCCCTGAGGTTTGTCCGGAGGGAGGAGGGTAACTTCTTCCTACTATCTCTGATATAATTTTAACCCCACTGCAAAGCCTCTTCTAAGGATGCCTACCCTGAAGAAGTTACCCTCCTCCCTCCAGACAAACCTCAGGGGATCTATCCATCTTCTATCCGCCTCCCCCTCTCTCCCTATTTATTTCAGAACCCCCTTCCCCTCCCCCATTTCTGATGAAGTGTCTAGGCCCGAAACGTCAGCCTTCCTGCTCCTATGATTCTGCTTGGCCTGCTGTGTTCATCCAGCTCTACACCTAGTTAAAAAGGTGTTTGGCACGCTTGCCTTCATTGCACAGCCCTTTGCATATGGTAGTTGGTACATTATGTTAAGGTTGTACAGGACATTGGTGAGGCCTCTTCTGGAATACTGTGTCCAGTTCTGGGCGCCCAGTTATAGGGAGGTTATTATCCAGCTGGAGAGGATTCAGAAGAGATTTACCAGGATGTCGCCAGGTATAGAAGATGTGAATTATAAGGAAAGGCTGGATGGGACTTTTTTCACGGAACGTAAGAGGTTGAGAGCTGAACGGATAGAAGTTTATAAAATAATGAGAAGTACAGATAGAATTGATGGTAGTTGTCTTTTCCCTAAGATGGGGAATTTCAAGACTGGGGGCACATTTTTAAGGTGAGAGGAGAGATTTAGAAAAGACATAAGAGACAATTTTTTTACACAGAGGGTGGTTCATGTATGGAATGCATTTCCTAAGGAAGTGGTGGATGTGAGTACAATTACAATGTTTAAAAGATATCTAGATGGATATATGAATAGGAAAGGTTTGGAGGGATAGGGGCCAGGAGCAGGCAGGTGGGATTAGTTTAGTTTGGGATTATATTCGGCATGGACTGGTTGGTCCAAAGGGTCTGTTTTCATGCTGTATGACTCCATGACAGATCAGTTTTAGTTTGATTTGATGCAACTCAGACTATTACTGGCTATAAATTAAACAATGACATATTTTCCAGGATGAATTGAAATAAGGGAGCAATTTCATTTCTGTAAGAACTGGAGAAGAAACGAAGAATTGGAAGGAAGACAATGGGTTTGGACAAAGGTTATTAACTCAGCAGGTCTGACAGCATTTGTAGGCAGACAGCAGAGATAACACTAAGTCTGGTGAGTGTTCATCTGAACTGTTAGCATCTAGGAAAAAGTGGTATTTATCCTGAGGATGAAATAGGGGATCGGTAGGGAGAAGGTCAGTAGATAGGTGGAGATGGAGCTCAGAGAGACAGATATGAAAATGATAGGCGGACAATGGGATTACCAATGATTCACCGAGAAGAGAAGCTGACTACATGATAATGAGAGCCGAGAGTAGGAGAGAATGAGTTAGCTGTGCTGAAAGTGACCCATGTCACAATAGGACTAGGGTGTGCAGCGGGTAAAAAAAAATGGAAGGATGGAATTAGGCTCTAAAGTTATTGATCTCTATGCTGGGTCCCCAAGTGGAAAATGAGTTGCTGTTCTTTGAGCTTATGCTGAGGCTCACAGGAACACTGCAGCAGGTCTGAGACAGAAATGTTGCCGCAGGAACAAAGTGATGTGTTGAAGTGGCAGGCAATTGAAAGCTCCAAGTTACTTTTACAGACAGGACATGGGTGTTCTGCAAAGCAATTACCCAGTCTGTGTTTGTCTCTCTGAAGTACAGAAGCCACATTGTGAGTAGTGAATACAGTAGACTAGATTGAGTGAAGTACAGATAAATTGTTGCTTCAACTGGAAGGTGTCTGGGGTCTTGGTTGGGGAGGAGGGAGGAGGCAAATGGCAGATGTTATGCCTTCTGTGATTGCATGGGAAGGGGCTGTAAGGGTCTGGGAAGGTTATGGGAATAGAAAAGGAGTGAACCAGAGTGTCCCAGAGGGAATGGTCCCTGCAGAATGCTGACAAAGGATGAAGGGGACTATGTGTTTGCTCATGGCAGCCTGCTGGAGGTGACAGGAATGGTGGCTTACAATCCTTTGGATGTAGAGGCTGATGGGCTGGTAAGTGAAGACCAGAGGAATGCTATTGTTGTTGTGGGAGTAATGAGAAAGGGTGAGGGCAGAAGTTTGGGAAATGGGTTGGATATGGCTAAGAGCTCTGTCGACCACAGTAGCAAGGAATCCTTGGCTGAGGAAAGAAAGTGAACATTTCCGAGGTCTTCCTTGTGTAGTGGCATCAACAGAACATATGAAACAGAGACGGGATAGAATCCTTACAGGAAGCAGGGTGGAAGGATGTATAGTCCAGGTAACTGTGGGAGTCAGTGTGTTGGTAGCGGATATTGGTGGCCAGCCTTTCCCTAGAAATGGGAAGAAGAGATATTGAGGAAGGGAAGGAATGAATCAGAGATAGACCAGGTGAAGGTGAGAGCAGGGTGGAAATTGCAAGTGAAATTTAAAGGATTCCCCAATTCTAAATGGGAGAGGGAAGCAGCACCAATGACATCATCAATGTACCTGAGGAAAAACTGTGTATGAGGTTCGGAGTACGACTGGAACAAGGCAAGTTCCACGAATCCCACAAAGAGACAGACATAACTGAAGCCCATGCAGGTGCCTATGGCCACATCTTTGGCATGAAGAAAGTGAGAGGAGTTAAAGGAGAAGTTATTCAAAGTGAGGATAAGCTCGGCCAGATGGAGAAGGGTGGTGGTTGTTGTTCAGGTCTTTTTTCCAGGATGTAGTGGAGAGTCTGACACCATCCTGATGGAGGATGGACCTGTAACGCGATTGTATATCCATCGTAAGGAGGCAGCAGCTGGAGCCTGCACACTGGAAATTCTGAAACTGATGTGAAGCGTCAGATGAATTGTGGATGTACGTGGGGAGCAAACGGACAAGGGATTAGCCATGGTAAAATGCAGGGTTAAAGGGATAGGGTAGGGTCTGGGTCTGGATGGGATGCTCTTCAGTGGGTCAGTGCAGACACAGTTGGCTGAATGGCCTCTTTCTGCACTGTAGGGATTCTATGACTGTGTGTTTCTAAATGCCCTGCTATTACATCCTTGATAAGAGACTTTAAAATTTTCCCAATGACAGGGGTTAAGCTAACTGGCCTATAGTCACCTGATTTTTGCCTTCTCCCTTTTTGAATAAGGGTATTACATTGGCAATTTTCCAAATCTCTGGGATTCTTCCCAAGCCTAAAGGATTCCTGGAAGATTACTACTAGTTATTCACTTTCTCTGCAGCTATTTCTGTTAAAATCCTAGGATGCAACCCATCAGGTGCTGGGGATCTAGTGGTTTTTAACCCTAACTATTTTTTCTGTAGTGATTGTTATTTGTTTATTTTCTCACATACTTACCCTTTAGACCCTGGATTTTTTTTAATGCTATTGCTCCTGCTGTTATGTCCAAAACAGTGAGGCACATTTATTCTTTCATTACATTTTCCAGACCCAGTGCACAGCAAAGATTTCTTCTTTGTCGTCCCTTAAAAGCCTGGAGGACATTTGCCAAGGATGGCAGCACGTGGCAATATTGTGTGCATGGAATCTTATAAAGTGCAGCAGCTGCCACATGGTTCTGGTTGAACAGGAGACTTGGTCTGGCAGCTTCCGGCATTTTGGAACAACTTACAAGCGGATAAATGAACCACTTGGGCCTCCCTCTCCGTAGTTATCAAGTCCCAGCATGATCCTCAAACTCAGAAGTAGGAACATGATCATGCACCTCGATGACTCTTACACTGAAAAAAACCACCACCTCTAGCAATTCATTCCTTAAACAGAACAGGAGGTGATAAGCTTGGGAGGTTTCTATTGTGTCCCTCAAGCTTTTTGGAGTTGTACAACATAACACTTTTACTCATTACTTGTAGAAATCAGGTGGTGCACTGCAACTTGATCCGCCGATGCTTCATTATGGAAGCACAACTGGATGTAAATGGAAGTCAGGTTTGTTTCAACAACAACCCGATACCTTCCTACTTTTTGTCCAATATGAACTAATCAAATATTCCAAGGTACTAATGATTTTAATATCAAAGTAAACACTCCTTGCTCCTTGAACCTTTCACCCTGCAGCCTCTATCAGTTTTACTCAATTAATAAACACATCTCTTTATCTTTTCTTACTGGTCTGCTACTATCTACAGCATGTGTTTACCATAGCACATAGAAATATGGGGTCATCTTTTCAAAAAATAATTATCCTTAAATTTATTTGGCACAGTTTATTCTGTACTCGATTTCCTTTATTAACTCAGTTTTAATAGTCCTACAGCTATTACGCGATGTATTGTGTCACTTTGAGGGTAATATAATCATTGCACAGAAAATTAAACCCAGATACTAATCAAAATCCATGCACTTCTTATAATAAAACCTTTTATTGCAATCAGTATTAATAACCCTCTTCATTTTTTTAAGCTACGCATTATTTGCAAATGCAAAGCATTGTTTATTTGCCTGCTAAACAACCTAAACCGCTTCAGAGATGCTTGAAATGAGTGTAACTCTCAAGGGTAAAGTGCTGTAAAAGTATTTTTCACATATTTTGTCAAAGAATTCCAGACGACAAGATCTAATTCTGCAGCTCTTTGTTTACACTAAGAAACCATCCTATAGATATAAACTAAAATTTACAATTTAGCACAAAATTTAGTCAGGCTAGCATATATTTATCCTTCCTAGCCTATCTTAAACTTCACATTTTATAGAAACTATTTTTGGACTTACAGGGAGGATGCTATGAATCTCTTATTGGCCGAATAGCCTAATCCTGCTCCATTTTTCTACACTTTCAATATTATATGCTGTTACATGTATGCCTGGTTGTGTGTGATATCTTTAAAGGACAGAAAAGTTGGAGCATTCAGTTCTAATACCCAGCAAAAACTATTTTATTCCAGTTTGCATAGATGGTGGCACTGTTTTATGTGGAAAGATTGAGGAGATTAGGCCTATCTTTTCTGAAATTTAGAGGAATGAGAGGTGACTTAATAGAAACTTAGAAACAAGAAAATTCTTAAAGGGATAAACAGAGTTGGCGCAATAAAGCTCGTTTCCCCTAATGTGGGGTCTAGAACAAAGGGACACAGACTCAAAATAAAAGGCCTGAGATGAAGAGGAAGCTCTTCACTCAAAAGGTGATGAATCTGTGGAATTCTCTACTCCAGAAGGATGTGGAAACTCAGTCATTAAATAAATCAAGTGTAATCAGGAAGGTGGATTTGATCTTATAATCAGATCAGCCGGAGTTTTGTTTAATGCTGGAGCAAGCTTGAGGGAGCAAGTAGCCTGCTCTTTGTTTATATGTTTGTAAGTTTCTGTGAAAGTGAGAAGGTGTAATGGTAATATGATTGGACTAACAACCCAAAACTCCATGCCAGTATCCTGCAGACACGGGTTTGAACCCCACCATGGCAGATGGTGAAATTCAAATTCAAGAAAAATCTGGAATAGAGAACTAGCTTAATGGCAACTGTGTAATCACTCATGATAACTGTGCAATCACTCATAAAAACACAGCTAGTTCACTACTGTGCTTTAGCGCAGGAAATCTGCCATCTTTACCCGGCCTGGCCCAGACATGACTCCGGACCTACAGCAATGTGGTTGACTCTTAACTGTCTTCTGGGCATTTAGGATTGGGCAACAAATGCTGGCCTAGCCAGAGATACCTACATCCCATGAATGAAGAATAAAAGAAAAAGTTTAAGTCATAGGTTGATAGATTTACTAATGACGTGAAAGGATGAAGGGGATTATACAAGAATATAGCATTGAGGTAGATGTTCAGACATTACGTCAAAACAGATGATACTCTTTTACCTTAGTCTTCAATAGGTGGTGATAGAGCCCAAAGAGAGAAGAACTGTTGGACAGTCAAAGAAGTGGATAACGTTCTGGCTAGGAGGGCGAATAGCTGTTAATGGGGACTGTTAGCAGATAGGTTATGTGTAATAACAGACTATGTGATAACAAGGTCTGGTGTATGGGGGTGGGGTTAGGATGTGGTAAAATTCAAGCCCTAAAGTTACTGAACTCGATATTGAGTCCAGAGGGCTGCAGGGTCCCCAAGTGGAAAATGAGATGTTGTTCTTCCAGCTTGCGCCGAGCTTTGCTGGAGCACTGCAGAAACCCTGAGCCAGAGATATTGGCCAGGGAACAGGATGGTGTGCTGAAGTGACAGGCAACAGGTAGCTCAGGGTCATTTTTGCAGGCAGAACATAGATGTTCTGTGAAGCAGTTACCCAATCTAAAGTTCGTTTCCCCAATGTACAGGAGACCACATTTTGAGCAGCGAATGCAGTAGACTAGATTGTGTGAAGTGTAGGTAAAGTGCTGCTTCACCTAGAAGGTGTGTTTGGGAACTTGGATACTGAGAATGGAGGAGGAAAACAGGCAGGTGTAACACTCTCTGTGGTTGCAGGAGAAGGTGTCATGGGGCTGTTGGTAGGGTGCGGGGTGTGGTGTTGTGATTGAGGAAAGAGTGAACCAGGGTGTTCTGGAGGGAATGATCCCTGCGGAACGCAGATTAGAGAAGGTGTCTGGTAGTGACATCTTGCTGGAGGTGGCTGAAATGCCAATTATTGATCCTCTGAATGTCACTGTTAGTGGGATGGTAGGTTAGGACAAGGGGAACCCTATCACTGTTATAGGATGGGATAGAGAAGGTGAGGGCGAAGAACAGGAGATGGGTTGGACCCGGTTGAGGGCCCTTTCAACAACGGTGCTGGGGAATCCTCGGTTGAGGAAGAAGGTTGTCATTTCGCAGGTTACCTTGTCGAAGTTCGCTTCATCAGAACAGATGCGACAGAGACGAAGGAACTTGGAGAATGGAATAGAGTCTTTACAGGAAGCAGGAAGTCAGGATATATAGTAAAGATAAAGTGGGAGTCAGTGGGTTTACAGTGGATAATTTTGGCCAGTCTATCCCCAGAAATGGAAACAGTGGTCAAGGAAGGGAAGGGAGGAGTCAGAGATGGACCCGGTGAAAGTGAGGGCAGGGTGGAAATTGGAAGCGAAATTGATAAACTTTTCCAATTGAGAACGAGAGAGGGAGGCAGCACCGATGATATCATTGAAAATTCAGAGAAAGAGTTGTGGGTGAAGGCCAGAATAGGACTGGAACAAGGAATGTTCCATGTAGCCCACAAAGAGACAGGCATAACTGGGGGCTATGCAGGTACCCATGGCCATCTCTCTGACCTGAAGGAAATGAGAGGAGTTAAAAGAGAAGTTGTTCAGGGTAAGAATGAGCTTGGCCAAGCAGTGGAGGGTGGTGGTGAATGGAAATGGTTCAGGCCTTTGTTCCAGGAAGAAGCAGAGAGCTCTGAGACTATCCTGGTGGGGGATGGATGTGTAAAGAGATTGTACATCCATGGTAAAGAGGAGGCAGCTGGTGCACGCAAACTGGAAATCCCAAAACTAGTGTAAAACCTCAGAGGAATCGCGAATGTAAGTGGGCAGGGACTGAATCAGGGGAGAAAAGACTGAGTCAAGGTAGGAAGAGATGGGTTCTGTGGGGCAGGAGCATGTGGAGACAACAGGTCTGCCTGGGCAGTCCTGTTTGTGAATTTTGGGAAGGAGGTAGAAGCGAGCTGTGCGGGGTTAGGGAACTATCAGCTTGGACGCAGTGGACGGGGTGGATCACCAGATGAAATGAGGTTGGTGACTGTAGTCGATACAGTAGCCTGGTGTTCCATGGTAGGGTCATGGCCCGGGGGAGATAGGAGGAGGTACCTGAGAGCTAGTGCTCAGCCTCTGCAATGTAGAGGTCAGTCCACCAGACATCCTTGTCAACAGGCTTAATTACAAAATCAAGGTTGAATCTGAGTGCATGGAGTGCAGTCAGTTCCTGGGAGAATAGGTTGGAATGGGTGAGGGGGCGCAGAGAAATTGAGACGACCTATGTCACATCAACAGTTCTCAACGAACAGGTCAAGTGTAGGTAAAAAGGTCAGAGGGAGGGGTCCAGGTGGAGGGAACAGTGTTGGAGGTGGGCAAAAGGGTCTGTGGGACGGGGAGAGGACTAGTCCAAACAAAAATGCACAGAGGTGAAGGCAAGAGTTCAATGTCATGTCATACCCAAAATTCATTAAGGTGGAGATGCAGAGGGATAAAACTGAGACCTTTGCTGAATATAGAACATTCAGCAGTGGACAGAAAGTTAGGAGGGATTGTGAATACCTGACAGGAGGTGGGGTTGGAGGAGGGGATGGAGTCAGAGGGAAGGGGAGGGGAGGAAGGTTCTAGGGGGCCATGGGTATGTCTGAGTTGTTGTATCTGTGTGCCTTGATGCCTGAAAGGAAAAGGAAAAGTTCTTATTAGCACATTCTAACATGTTAATATATCGCCGTTTCTTCACTGTTGCTGGATCAAGATCCTGGAATTCCCTTCCTTGGTGTATTGGACTGTAGTGGTTCAAGAAGGCAGCTCCACTACCACCTGATCAAGGGCAATTAGCTATGGGCAATTAAAATGCTAGCCAGCTAGCAGCATCCACATCCCAGGAGTGAATAAATAAAATAAAGATGTAATATGAGCAACAAGTTATCATGAGTGATTTCTATCTCCATATAGACTGAGTAAATCAATTCAGCACTAAAGCTGTGGAAGGTGAGTTTCCGGAATGTGTTAAAGGATGGTTTTCTTGAGCAGTATGTTAAGGAGTCCACTGGGCGACACTATTTTAGATCTAGTACGTGTAATGAAAAAGGGGTGAATTAGCAATTTTGCTGTAAAAGAAAATTTAGGGATGAGCAATCACAATATGAGAGAGCTTTATACTATGTTTGAAAGTGAGACAGTTCATTCTGAAGCAACGGGGGAAAACTTGATAAGGGGAATGATGAAGTCACAAGGAATAAATTGAGGTGGATTGGGAAGATATTTAAAATGCATGATTTTACACAGCTTTAAAGAATGACTTACAGCAATTATATCTTCTTTCAAGGTGGAAAACCTCAAAACAAAAGGTCAGTCTCTAGTTAACAAAAGAAACCCAGGATTCAAAAATTAAAAGAAAAGGATCTATAAAGTTGCCAGAGATAACAGTAAATCTGAGGATTGGGAGGTTAAGAAGACAGTAATGAGCAAGAAAGCAAGAATAGAATATGAATTCAACCTAACAAAAACAAAAACAGAGTGCAAAAGCATTTATTGGTATGTAAAAAGAAAACATTCTGAAAATGAATGTGGGTCTATTACAGGCAGAGTTAGCAGAGTTTATAATGGGTACTGGAGAAAATATAGAAAACTTAAATGATCATTTTGTATTGATTTTCACTGAGGAATAGACAAGAAATCTTCCAGAACTAGAGATTCCAAGCAACTAGGGAGAATGAGAAATTAAAGAAAATTAGAATTTGTAAACAGATTATACTGGAGAAATTAATGGGGCTGAAAGGTGATAAATTCCCAGGATCTAATATTTCAAACATTCTATTAATACTAAAGAAGATAGGGGAGGAATTAAGTACCATCTCCATCACTACAGAAGTAGTATTAGACAAACTAATGGAGCTAAAGTCAGTTAAGTCCCCTGATCCTGATGGCTTGCATCCTAGGATCCTAAAGGAAGTTGTTATAGACGTAGTGGATGCAATAGTTGTAATTTTCCAAAAATCCTTGGATTCTGGAGAAGTACAGTAGGTATGGAAAGCTACCAATATCTATTCAAAAATGGAGAGAGGCACAAAATATTAGCCTAATATCTATTGTTAGAAAAGTGTTAGAATAAAATTAATAAAGAAGTAATAGCAGCACATTTGGAAAATCATAATCTAATCAAGCAGACTGGACATTGCTCTCTTGTGAAGCCACCGTGTCTGACTTATTTATTGGAGTTTTTCAAGGAAGTCTCAACCAGAGTGG
This sequence comes from Rhincodon typus, assembly GCF_021869965.1. Classification (NCBI taxonomy): domain Eukaryota; kingdom Metazoa; phylum Chordata; class Chondrichthyes; order Orectolobiformes; family Rhincodontidae; genus Rhincodon; species Rhincodon typus. Next base: position 22,644,270 of record NC_063351.1, on the reverse strand, counting down.
ATAGAGGTAATCCAGTCAATGTGCTGTAATTGGACTTCCTGAAAGTGTTTGACAGGGTACCTCACAAAAGGTTAAGTCATAAACTAAGAGCCAATGTGTTGGACGTAGTATATTGGCATGGGTAAAGAATTGGTTTGTGAGCAGAAAACAGTAAGTCAGGATAAAGAGTGATTTTTCAGGTTGGTGACCTGTAACCAGTGGAAACCAGTGGAGAACACTGGTGATCAACTGTTGGGATCAGGACTGTAACTGTTTATCATATATATTAACAACTGGGAGGAAGGAAGAGAACATACTACAGTCAAATTTGCAGACAGCAGAAAAATAAGTGGAAAGGCAAGTTGAGAAAATACAAACAGTTTACAGAGATATTAATAGGTTAAATAAGTGGGCAAATAGTTGAAAAATGGAGTGTAATGTGGGAAAAAATGTGAAGATGTTCCTTTTGGAAAGAAGAACCAAAGAACAGAGTATTATTAAATAGAGAAAAAGTGCAGAAAGCAGCAATGCAAAGGGATTTAGGTGTACTGGTGCATAAAACTAGCACATAGATGCAGCAGGTAATCAGGAAGGCTAATGGAATGTTGATGCTTATTTCATGGGGGTTGAAGTATAAGAGTAGGGAAACCTTATTGCAACTATACAAGGTGCTGCTGAGACCACATCTGGAGTACTCTGAGCAGTTTCAGTCACTTTATTAAGGAAAGATATTATTTCATCAGAGGCATTTCAGAGAAGTTTCACTAGGATGGTCCTGGTATGGAGGGATTGTCTTATAAGCATGGGTTAAACAGTTTGGGACTCTACTCGTTGGAAGTTAGAAGAATGAGAGGTGATGTCATTGAAACATGGATTCTTAAATGGCTTAACAGGGTAATCTTTGAGCAAGTTGAAGGTAGAGATTGATGGATTTCTGATTACCTACAGCATACGGAGTTATCATGTTGGAGTGGGTAAAAGACATTGAAGTATTCAATAGGCATCACATCATCCTGAATGGTGGGGCAGGCTTGATGATCTCTTCCTCTTACATTCCTATGCAATGTAAGTGGCTGGCTCCTCTTCCTACATTCCTATGCAATGTAATGGCCAGGATTGCTTGAAACCATAATTTTTAAGTGTTTTACAACATTTCAGCAGAAGCCCACAAGCAGTTTTTTCTAAAAGGGCACACCAACTGTGACTTTAAAAACTGGCTGATCCGAGAACCAAAGCATTCAAATCTACACCTTATTGTGTAAGTTGGTCTTCTTTGCTCCGTAACTTGTATTCTCTACATACTTGGTTCATGCATGTGTTTCATACGAGTTTCAGAAGTCAAGATTTTTAAAGATCAGGCCAATACTTCTTTAATGCTTAATTTGTATTATCAAGTTGAATTTTAGCCTAATAAAAACTAACCCCTTACTTGTTAATCTCAAAGAAATCGATCTTCATGCTGTTGTACAAACCACATAAAGAGACAAGTACATACTGGATTGGCAATACATCTTTGAAAATTTAAAATCCTGTTGCAATCAAACAAAGTTTTGAAAAAAAAGGGGAGCTATTCCACTCCTCCTCAACTGGTTATAACCCATTGATCAATGATTCAGAAAGACTCTGATTCCTTGAATAACATGGGAATTTGGGTGATACACAATGAATCCAGTCTCCAATTGTTTTTCTAGCTAAGCTAATTTTCTCTTTAATAATCTTGGACATTAAATTCTCCCAAGAGGAGTTGAAATTGTTTCAGCTGATTTCCAGTTCTTGAAAATTACTTTTCTCTTACTAACAACAGCATGTGAAATTACTGCACAATTTAGACATCAGCATATCTCACATCAATGAATCTATGTGAGATCAACACATTTGAGGTACAAGTAAAACGCACAGTCCATCTTAGCCACATGTTAAATATATTTTGATCCTTCTCTCCAACGAAAGCCAATCTTGTCTCATAACTGCTTGGCATGGATTAAAATGCTTTGCTATTTTGAAAAATTGTAATTGCTCCAAAGAAAAATGTAAACAACTTTCACAAATGCTTGTCATCCAAAATCTGCTGAGATTTTCTTTTCCCCAGTGATAATAGATTCAAGATGGGTTAAAAATAATGATTGTGAAACATTTTTCAAGGCTTAGTAGCATCAACAAGGCAGCCTCATCATAGGTAACTTGTAAAACCAGAGCCTCACCACCATGATAGTTATCTGAAATAATTACAGGAACTAACTGTTATTGCCCCAAAGTGGCAGGAGCCCAAACTAGAATTATTAGAGATGAGGGTTAATTTCTCTGCTTGGCATTCCCGGTGAAGAGTAAATGCTGGTTGAGATAATATAAACTGAAGGCTCTGACTTTCCATCTATTAATTTACATGTGTGGAAAACCAGGACTGAGGATTACCAGTTTATAGTGAGGGCCTCCTGTGAATGCTGAATTTCATCAGGAAGTGCCTTATTAAGGAATCTGCTATGCAGTGATGAACTCAGAGAGCCGCTCTGATCCCATCATTCAGCTTTACAGTCAACTCAACTTGGAAGTGCATTTCCTTTAAATTGGCCAGTGTCTTTAGTCATGGCATCAGTATCTAGTGTTTTAAAAGTAAATTTTTTTGATCAACTTATTAAGTTCAAAGAGGGTCTTACTGGATAAAAAGTAGAGAGGTAGAGGTGTAAGGAAGGAATTCCATACCTTTGGCACTTGCCATCTAAAGGCATAGATACAAAAGATAGAACAATTAAAATCAGGGTGCACAACAGGCCAAAATTAGAGGAGCAGAGATGTTTTAAAGAGCTTGGAGGAGATTACAGAGATAGAGAGTGATGAGACCACAGAGCAATTTAGAATCATAGAGTTAGAGTCAGAGTCACACAACATGGAAACAGACCCTTCCATCCAACCAGTCCATGCTGACCACGTTCCCAAACTAAACTAGTCCCACCGGTCTGTGCTTGGCCCATATCCCTCCAAATCTTTCCTCATCATGAAGTTATCCAATATCTTATAAACGTTGTAACTGTGCCTGCATCCACCACTTCCTCTGGCAGTTCATTCCACAGACAAACCACACTGCATAAAAAATATTGCCCCTCATGTCCTTCTCCTCGCACCTTAAAAATATGGCCCCTAGTTTTGAACTCCCCCATATTAGGGAAAGACCCTTGTCTTTCAACTAATCTATGCCCCTCATGATTTTATAAACCTCAATAAGGTCCCCCCTCCTCAGCTCCAGTAAAAAACGTCCCAGCCTTTCCAAGCTATTTTTATATCTCAAACCCTCTAGAGCTATTACCTGATGCAGTTTCACAAAACTGATGTGGGTTAGATAAGAGCTGAAGTTAATAGCTTTCCCCCATATTGAGACTGGCCAACTGCACCTCTCACTCCAAAAAGGTCCTCATCTCCAATATGATTTACACCATAAAGAGGATCTTCACATGTTGCAGACAGAACCTCACCTGCAATTATCAAGTCTGAAAACAAAACTTGAAAGGACAGAGAACTTGACAGAGCAGGGAAATGAAATTAAGAATGTAGAACAGAACACTGGTTGAGATCTGTCTGTCCATATCTGTCTCCAAAAAAGAAAGCACCAAGGTCTCATAAAAAAAGCAGTGAAAAAGCAGGCAAGCTGTGAATTTTAAAAATAAATGCAATTTCCACTACATCTGATGGTTCAAGAAGCCAACTAACCAACCATGATTTCAGGTTGAAACCTTATAATTTAAGGAGACCCAAAAGAATCTATATTATTTTATCTCCTTTTGCCTTTATGCCCCTGGGTGTGTGAAAGAGCTTATGGGGTCACACAAAGGCAGCTTGATGCCACATTCCTAATATAGTTCTCAGGGTTAGCAGGTAACTAAATTGTTCTTTCTTTCACTGAAGAAAACCGTGTAATTGGCTCCTTATTTCTCACAATGAAATGGTTAAATATATTTTAATTGATGAAAGGTACAGGCACAATTTTAGAACAAATTTAACTCTTTGTTACAAACAGAGAGGTTAAAAAGAAGAGAACTGATTCACCCTCCTAAGCTGGTCGTAACAAAATATACAGCAAGAAACTAAAGCTAGGTATATTTAAACAATAATAATATTAATTAAAATATATATTAAAAAGTTTATAAGAAATTCTTGAAGTTATTGATCATGACCTCTATTGAAATGATGTTTAAACAATTCTGACCTTGATGGTTAATCCTCTGTCCCATCTTCCATTTTCTGCATTGCTATGATTTATTGTAGGGTACAGACATTTACCATAGGAACATGCAATACCATCCCAGGTTGAATCACTTCAAAAATAACAAACAGAATCATTCCTAATCTTGTTTTCTTTCCTTTTCAGTGGTTACAGATTTAAATGGGACGAAGCTGTCCTCAACATAGATGGTAGCAGTACAAAACACTAATCCCATTGAGCCCGTGAAGTTTTATGCTGAAGTAATCCAAAACTAATCGCACTGCCCCAAGGTCTCCCTCCAGGCTTCTATCTTTCTCTGCTTCAAATATAATCCAATTTTCCTGTAAAGGGTGTAATGCTCTTCACCTCAACGATTCCCCATGTCCAATAATTATTTACTCCAATAACCACTTGTACATAGAAAATTCTTCTAATCTACAACAAGGAGAAGGAGTCGGCCATTCAGCCCCTCAAGCTTGCTTTGTAATTCAAGATGATAAAAGCTGATCTGGAGGTGGCTTCAACTCCACATTCCCACTTGCCCCAATAACTATAAAATCCACTGTTAGTCAAGAAACTTTCTACCTTTGCCTTAGAAATCTTTAATTACCCAGCCTTCACCACAGTCTGAGAAAGAGAGTTTCAATGACTTGTAACTTTCAGAAAAGAATTCGCCTCACATTTCCATCTTAAGTGGAAGACCCCTTATTTTTAACTATGTTCTTTAATTCTACCCTGAACCAAACCTATCCTTACAATCTGTAACGATCATTTATAAATTGCTGGCTCTTCGTTAGTCATTCCCCATTCAAATTATTTCATGATCTAAGTAAAATTTCTTAATTGTTCTCTTAATCTCCTTGATTCTAAGGAAGTATTTCCTATAATGTCTCCAATCTCTCAGTTCTCCATTCCTGATATCATTTTACTGAGCTACTGCTGCTTGTTTTTTTTTCATTCACAGGGCAAGGGCATCACTGCCTAGGCAGCATTTATTGCCCATCCCAAATTGCCCAGAGGGCTGTTAAGAGTTAACCACATTGCTGTGAGTCTGGAGTCACATGTAGGCCAAACCAGGTAAGGATGGCAGTTTCCTTCCCTAAAGGGCATCAGTGAACCAGATGAGTTTTTTCAACAATCAACAATGGATTCACAATCATCATTAGAGTTTTAATTCCAGATATTTATTGAATTTAAATTCCACCATCTGCCATGGCGGGATTCAAACCCAAATCCCCAGAACATTATCTGGGTCCCTGGATTGCCAGTCCAGTGATAATACCACTAGGCCATTGCCTCCTCCACCATTAGCTGACCCTTCACTGTCTGTACACCTGGAGTTTTAATTAGCTCTAAACATATACACTCAGCAAACAGTATCAAGGAAATAGTAATATACCTGATGATCAGTTTATGAAAAACAGTAGTTAAATGTGTTAGTTACCCTTGGCCTTCACAACTGGAACTTTACATCTTTAAAGTCATCTACTTTCAAAGTTCAAAGCCTGTAATATTCAGATAGAGTTGGTCACCTATCAGTTTGGAGATGTCACGAACATACAATCATGCACCAAAACAGAATTAGTACACATTGTGATCTACAACAGCACAACACTAAGCAGAGGAATAAAATATGATTTGAAGCACAAAGATCTTAAAACTCAAATTCTAGGCAAATATGTCCTTGAGTAATTTTCACTTCCTGCTTTCCCATTTTATCCAGTTATACCTCTAGATTTTTGGGATTATATTATCTCCAAGGTGTATGCAACTTCTCATATGTAATGAAAATCAAAGCTTTGAAACCTCTTCTGCTCAGACTTATTTTGTTTGATTGTTTGCTGAGCTGCTCAGATGTGCAGACCTAACCCTTTCTGCATCAAGGGATGTGTCGACTAGTGAACTATTTCAGGATTATTTTTACCATGTTGAATTTGCACTACTGGATTTAATGTATAGAAGCCAGCATTTATCTAAAAGTGTTTGGCATACACCGAGCCAATTGTAATTCCCTCCACAGGATGTAAATGAGGTAGGAAATGACCTGACAATGATATTCAGTTACTTCCATAATTACTCAGGTACACTAGTTAATGCTATTTCATATGGGGTACTGAGAAGGACAGCCAAAAAGCTCAACAATTTAAGTGGAGGCCACTTCTACTATGCAACTAGGGTCTCTTTGACATAGAGGGCTGGAAATTAAATTTTGAGGAACAAGTAAGTGAAGCCTGCACCATCAGAACCTTACATATTTGTACCTTAAAATTACAATTGGAGTCTTATTTATGACATAGACTGGTATTGCATCAATTAACCAGATGTCCTGGAATAGCTTAGAAGATGCTCAAAACTGCCCAAAATAACATTTATCTTCTTTACTTTTGTAAAAAGGAAGTGTAGCAGAGGGTCTCCAACTGGGTCCCCTTCTCAACCAGGAAGCAATTATTTGGTGTGCACAGCAAAGCCAAAAATAAGGCCCCAGGCTTAAAGTGGCACATGCCTTGCAGCATTTACAACAGCTGAGCATACTCCATCTGCTATCTACCTATACATAGTGAAACATGAATTCAGCTTCACTCACGGGCATCAGCACCACAGAACATCCATGCAAATACCACCATTCTAATGTCAGTTTACCTTCAGAACCAATGCCTTTTCAAGAAGTTTAATTCACCTAAGTATCATCAATATAATTATACATCTTGGACACTAACCTGACCAACATCAATATAATGATGTGATATTGCCCTGCAGCCTATACTTAATTCTAATTGACGCAAGTTTGAAATGTCAACATTAAATAATAAACATAAAAAGGACTTCATTTTGTAGCAGGAAGACAATCCACATAACTTTCTCATCTCTTTACATCTGCAGGCAGAGCCAAGCTTTGTTATATAACTCTTCATCAGATTTTTAATGTTTCTCCACTGGTATGATTAAAAATTGCTTGACCATAATGGGGAATGAGCAGGCATTGGGGAACAGAAGTACAACTTTTATTCGACAATGCATGAAGAAAACTTTGACATTGCATTTGTAATTGAATAAAAGACAAATTACTCATTTTCAGTTATAGTTGGCATCATTCTTTAAATGAAGGTCAAACAAATAATATTCTTGGTCTTATCATGCTGCTAAAGAACATTTTAAAAATCTGCTGAGATAAGGACACAACTTTACATTTTACTGTAGCTTCCTCTCGCCATGGGGCTACAAGAGGGAACAAGAACATGTGACTTGGCATCACTTCCTGTGACAAAGAATACTGCTTCATTTGCATGTTACACTGTCAAACTTAACGCCTTATACCAAACTGCCTGCCTATATCAAAAGAGAAACCGATTTCAGAAAAGAAAAAGGTTTTGAAGAAGGAAAACTGTCATATTGGCTGGAAATGGTGGCTCTTTACTACCCACATTTTTAGCACTACAGTATATGCCCACTTCTGTTGTGAACTGTAGTGAATCCCATTTTGATGAAAGCATTTAGGTATGGAGAGTGTTCACTGGATGTAGAGGAGGCTGCGGTCAGTTATGCCTAATGTTGATTTTGACACCAGCCATATCATTTTGGAATTCAGTGATTCAGTTCCTACTCTCTATTCAACACATAGTGAACACCTTTTTCAGCATCTGGAAGGACTCACTATCAGTGCTATGAATAGAGATCATCAACTACTGAGAGGTTAGTGATTGACTGATTTCCATTGGCTGATGCTTCATTGTAGAAGTGTTCGGTGATTTCTGGAGTTATTTAACATTGCTAAAGTCTACAGGAAATCATGTGCCACATGCTGATCAAAAGTGTCCTGACTTTGAGGACTAACACTTGCTTCCATATAAATGGTGGTAAACATTCTTCTTGTTCTAAAGCATAAAAGGGAGATTGAGTGGACATAGGGGAGGAAAAGCTGTTCAAAGGTAATGGAGGAGGAGAAAGGAAATGAAATTTGTAACAAGAGAGAAAGTTCACCCCAATTATTCAAGAAGCAGTGGTCCCAACTGAAGCTTAATGTGGGGCAATATGAAAGGATATCCTCATTGATATTTGCCATCTGGTGTTGCAGCAAGTGCTTAGCTCAGAGCAGGTCTGAGGGGATATTTTCCATGGTGGGGGAGTCTAGAACTAGGGGACACAGTTTATTGATCTTGCCAGAAATATTTCCCTCAGAGACTTGTTACTCTGTGGAATTCTGTTTGCCAGACAGCATTAGAAGTTGAGAATGTGCATATATTCATGGCTGACTTAAATCTAAAAAGGAGTCAAGTGATATATGGGCTGACAGGAAAATAGAGTTAAGGCCACAATCAAATCATCCATACTCTTAGTGAATAGCGGACAGAGACTCAGGAAGCCAAATGACCAACTCCTGCACCCTGTCTTCAGTAAGGTGAGTTATGGCAGTGCTATTATTGGAAAATGTAACTATCCATTTTATGTGCTTGCCAGATTGCCAGTTGGCAGAAGTGACAATCTGTCAAGTAATAGATTAGCTTCATAAATGTAATAACATCTTCTGCTGAATTAAAAAGAAACTAATTTCATGGATAAAAATGTGGAGTATATTTCACACTATTGAAAGCATAGCCTAATGTGATAGCAAGGTGCAAATCTTTAATCCTTTTCTATTGCTTTTATGTATTCAGACCAGATATCTATTGATATGAGTTTTCCAATCCAGTCATTTATTTGGGACATTTTTGGGCTCTTGGTTGCAATCCAACTGCCCAATCACTTTACAAATGCCTTACCCTGTTTACAATACTGCTTTTAAGAGTCTATTTGTCGACTTAGGAAGATTTATGGATGTTCAACATCTTCCAACTGTTATAATTGGGCTTGTGAATTCTGTTCATAAAGTGGATAATGGGTATTGGGTGTGGGTGTTGGGCAGTTTTATAATGATCAGGTGGTATAAAATGGTCAGAAGGTTTAGCTGTACATTAATGAATTGCTGATTGCATCAGAAGAATGAAACCATAAGCTTTAGAGATGGAACCTGCCTGTTCTGGACTCAGCCCACCTCAATTTTTGGCTAGAAGCAGATCCACCTTGAAGCCACCGAGGGCCTGGACAATCCAGGCTACTAGCAGTCTCAAGACGGAGGTGGAATTTGGATACAGGATTAATTCTATTTCCTGATACCTGGCTCCTACATGAAATTTTTGTCCTATTGTTGCAAAATGAAGCAAAATAGATTTTACAAAAATTGTTTTACATGTTGATGCATTCCATCGCTCTGTATCTTTAAAATAACATACATGTTGAAAAATGGAGATACTGAGGCAAAAGCATACTTTCCTAGTTATAGGAAATGCTCATTTAAATCTTGCCTTGAAGAAATACTATTCAGGCAAAAATGGTAAAGAGGATTTGAGGTAACATTGACTCTTTTTGGCATTATTGACTACTAAAAGTTGTATGGTAAAAAATAAAACTTGAGTATTTTAAAATTCATTGTTAGATCATGATTGGGAATGCTTTGATGTTGGGAATTGAGAGCAAGAAGGTGTACAAATGTTTTAGGCTATAATAAATTTGTAGATTAACCCCCATCCCCATACAACCAATCAACTACCTTTTTAAACATCATACATTAACCTTAGAATTGTCATGTATAACTCTCTTGATAACAATTATTTGTTTCCAAGTTAGTAGGCCAAAAGCCATTTTCACTGGCCATCAAGCAATGACACAAATGAAACACAAAGGGAATATTTATGCAATTTATTTTTAATCTAAATTTTAGTCAGTTGTACAATAGTGCATTGGGAGGGGCAAATCCGCAGGCATATGAAACTGGATTCATGCCTTCCTGTAACAAAGAAAGACCTCCCAAAATGCAAACTGAATTAGTAGAGGAAAGTACATCAAAATGCAAATATTTCTGAAAGAGCTTGCAATTGGGCACACTTTTGTCCGGATTAATTAACTCCCCACAAAGCTCATTACTTTTGTAGCTAAAATAATTTCACACCATTTACTATGGAATTTTTTCTGCAAGCATATTTAGACTCTGAAAATTAGAACACTCTCAACTAAGGAATAAAAGAACAGTTGGACATTGTAAATCAGGCTGTGGGCCAGAAAAAAAGCACAATTTTGCTGAACACAGACGAAATCATTGTAAAGGAGTCAAAAAGCAAAGTAAATAAAGTGAAAGGTTGCCCTGAACAATTCAAACGTCTATGTACTTTACTGATGATCACCCAGAAAGAATTGACCTGATCTTTATTAAAAGTAAAACATTTTGATTCTCCAGATAAATAGCATCTGAGTACTGTAGGCTGGCTATCAATGTTTACACAGATTGTTTAAATATATTCCATAGGTGTGCAAGCCTCTACACTCTTTACAATTAATGTACATAATTTTTAAGCACCTACACATGTGGGGTAGAACTAAAATAGAGAAAAGTTCATCTTCTTTCTTAAATATCACTGTTGATTAAATAATCGTGATAAAAACTGAGCAAATATCAATTTCATCTTTAGCACCCAAGAACAGAGTCTTAATAAAAAGTCGAAAGGTAAACAATCCATATTCTCATAGAGGACATTTTGTCCTTGTAACTATATTTGACTACATAAGGTTAATTATACAATAATTAAGTGACTATTGGTTATACTTTGATTAGTGTTCCCTCACCATTATTTCATGCATAAACAACATGGCATAAAACAAAACCAGACTGCTGGATCCAGTTTCCACTCACATACATTGTTGTCAACTGTAAGTTTACAGCATAAAATGTTTGGAAGCTCATTCAATAAAATATACATGTTATTTTCTTCAGGCAAGGCTAAATCTCTTACAGAAACAATTTGGGTATGGGAGAAAACATTAAAAAGAAATAGCTAATAACACATTACGGTTACTACAAACTGTTAAATCGGACACTTTGACCCTGATATGTATGGCAAGGCACATGTCTGTTGGTGGATATTCTGGCAATATAAAAGGCCTACTACAATAAATGGCAATACTTCATTAGTATCTACTTACTGTTTTCCACCCACTAACTGGTCAGATTTAGGATTTGGCCATTTATTGGTCAATTTTAAAAGAAGGTCACAGACTGGGGCTACTGGTGACAAGTGCTAGCATTATGATACGATTCTGGTGTGACTGGTTGACTTGGAGCATAACTAGAGGAGGGAGGGAGGTAAAGTTAGGTGCATTGTTATAGGAGGAGGAGGAATGGGTTGAAAGACTGCAGAGAAAGAAGAAAAGTTCATGTAGCAGAAGGCTGAGGTTGAAAGATCAGATGAGAAATTGTGAAGGATAGATTGCAGGGAAATGTAAAGAATCGCTCTAGGTAAGTGGTGTTCAAAAAATGCTTGGAGAAACTCAGCTGGTCTGGCAGCACGTCTGCCAAAAATATAGAGATAACATTTCAACTCCAGTGATGCTTTTTCAGAACTGGACTCAAAACATTAACTCTGCTTTCTCTCCGCAGATGCTGCCAGACCAGCTGAGTTTCACTAGCAATTTCCTTTCTCGTGTGTTTCCAACTTCCAGCATTCACAGTTCTTTGTTTTATTTTGAAAAAATACTTAACTGCTTGATCTAGCAGCATGCATCTCCCTTTAGCTGCTGGATTTCCGGAACTCTGGAAAACTTAGCCTGAAGCCATTAAGTTCTAATGGCTGCCAAAATCTGAAGAAGAGTCTCACTTGAATATTCAAATGATGACTATGCCTCCATTGAGTGGGTTACTCAAAAGCTATCAAGTAGTTAACTCAGAAATAGGCAAGTCCAGAACAGGTTTGAGTTGAGTATCACAATTACCAATTTAATCTCCTCGTCCCTGACCCTATCCACGTCTGAAGGGATGTGTGAAGGGATTCAAAACTTGCCACTCGCTTTGAGACAGATACCCTGTTTTATAGAAAATGTATTAAAGTCTGTGGGAAGCAAACATTGCTTCAAACCATCTTTACTGAACAAACTGAGCATCACGTACAGCTCAAAGCTTATAAAATACTTTCCTCAAAGGAATAAAATGGACTAAGGGAGCATAACACTGATATAAAGTTAACATAGTCCTACTTGACTATTGGGCTGCTCTCTTATTAGAGAGAGAGAAAGAGAAATGACTGGTCATTGTTTAACCCAAGGGTCACCATGCCTCAATGAGGGTAGAGGTTGAGGAAAGCCCTTCATGGTAATCTCAGCCACTGTGGGAATTGAACCCATACTCTTAGCATCACTCTGCAATGCAAGCCAGTCATTCAGCCAACTGAGTTAACTGACCCCTAACAGTGATGAAAACCTAACCTAATTTTAGAATTGGTGAAAGCAACTTAATGCATGGAAATGATGTGCCCACATTTCAATAAGCACCAAAATCTCAGAACACAGAAGAAACAATCTTAACCGCAATGTTTGCTGTTAACAGTTTTGTTTTAATGCAGGAAATGCTTGTTATTTGTTCAGACAGCCTTTTTATTACTCTCATTACAGCAGTGTAATGGGATATTCTTGATACTCTTTAAAAATATATATTGTGAATGTACATTGGTGGTCAATCCAACAACATATTTTATTAGCATCTGGTCACTGCCAACTTGAGAGGATGTTTCTGTTATTGCTGTGCCATGGACGAATGCTAAAATTGAGGTATAATTCCAGAGCTGGGTTTCAATTTGCCTCGAGGATGGAGTCCATGCCATTTGGGTTTTGACAATGCACAAAGCACAGACCTTTGCAAACTGTTGTAACCAACTTCTGAAAATGAACTGGAATTTGTGTTCACAGTTTAGTGCATGTGAACATTGACATTCATACTCGATGTTTGGTGGAGAAGGAACTGATTATTATCCAGCTTTTATCTCAGCAAGAAAATCAGACCCAGGCCGCACAAACGAGAAATGGTCTGTCAGAAGCCAATATTGAATCGGGAAAGACTTTCCTTTTCTCTCCAGAAAGGAGAAACCAAAGGACAATCTGATAAAGTTTATAAAAGAGTTCAATAGATGTACATCAGAAGATGCTTGCACTTCGGGAAGAAATCAAAGCTACAGGTCATTTTTATAAGATAATAAATCTAGCAAGGAATTTAAGAGGAACATCTTTAGACCGAGAGTGGTTAGAACATGAACCTCACTTCTATAGGAATAGTTGAAATGAATGGTATAGATATATTTAAAGAAAAACTGGGTAAAGGCAAGACAAAGAAAATAGAATGTTAGCCAATATCTGATGGGGTTAGATGCAGAGCAGTACAAGGAGACTTTTGTGAGCCATGAACATCAGCGTTAATCAGTTGTGTTAAAAGCTCTGTTTCTGTGCTGTGCTTTCTATGAATATGATTTTAGTCAATTGCCAATAATATTTACTTCAGTTATATACTCCGATATGTATGTTTTGGAGAGAGTTATTGAGTTAAAAATGATCAGGCAAGAAGTCGTTAAATCCAAACTTAAGATGTTAGAATGAAATGGGGGGGAAAAGATGTTTATTGGACAAACTACATAAATTGTGCAAGTTTCTTCAATGATATCAATGAGTATTTGGTTGGAAGAAATTTCTGCTTATCCAGTACTGGCTGTCTGATTAGCAGTCTGATTATTTAACAATAATGTAGGAATTGAGAAAAATGTTGCCGAGTTAAACTGATAGAAAACAGTTTATTTTGCTTAACATGATAAATATTCAAAGAGCAATTTCTCATCTACAGCAGAATTCTTCAATATCATTCTTTTACAATACATAATTTTAGTTTTTAAATTTAAAAGTAGCATGGCAGAAACTCAACTTCGATGTTGGTACTAACTGAATGTCATTGCGCTGGCTCCCTGTAATAAGCCCCATGATATTCAGTCCTATTGAAACCAATAGAAACAAATATCAGGCAGCATGTTAATGGGAATCAAATTAGAAACTTTTTTTTTTGCATTTACATACCATTCAAATATCTATTGCAGCATATTTAGCAATACAAATGCAAACTCAAATTTGGACAAAAAATGTTTTGCTTTCAGGAAGATAACTCCATATAATTAAACAAAATATGTTCAGTTTGATTCTAGGATCTCTAACTTAATCTGTGCTAGTCAAGTAAGAATAACAATGGCTAAAAGTATAACTGACAGTATAGTCTATTCACAAACTAAAAATAAATATTACCATTAAAAATTAAACAAAGAACTGTGGATGCTGGAGATCTGAAACACAAAAACAGAAATTGTTGGAGAAATTCAGCGGCATCAGTGGGGAGAAAACTCACTTCAGAAAGAAAGGAGGAGAACACACCCCCATTTATGTCAACAGAGCCGAGGTTGAGAGGGTGGTGAACGTCAAGTTCCTAGGAGTGACGACAACCGACAACCTGTCTGGACTTTCCACATGGATGCAACAATCAAGAAGGCACAACAATGCCTCTTCTTCTTTGGGCAGCTCAGGAAATTTGCATGTCCTTAAAGGACCCTCAACAACCTTTTTAGATGCACCATTGAAAACATACTGTCCGGGTGCATAACAGTCTGGTATAGCAACTGCTCTACCCAGAACCATAAGAAACTACAGATGGTTGTGTGCACAGCCTAGACCATCATGGAAGCCAAGCTTCCATCTATGGACTCTATTTACAAGGCTCATTGCCGTGGAAAGGCGACCAACATCATCAAAGATCCATTGCGCCACGGTAATGCTCTCCTACAACCACTTCCATCGGGCAAGAGATACAGAAGTTTCAACACACACACCAGCAGGTTCAGGAACAGCTTCTTCCCGGCCATTATTAGACTGATGAATCGATTGTCTAATTTCAAAAAATGCTGATCTTGCTAACATTGATCTTGCCTAGTGGATGCCCTGTGCAACTTAACCTGTATGTCTCTGTCTAAGGTTTTTTTCACTCTATAAACTATACATCCTTACTTACTATGATCTGCCTACACTGTTTGTAAACAAAGCTTTTCACTGTACTTAGGTACACGTGACAATAAATAATTCAAATCATATCAAAGCTAACATTTCAAGTCCAGCGAACCTTCTTCAGAAGAAAGATATTCTGAAGTAGGGTGACTGGGCCTGGGACATTAACTCTGTTTTCTCTTAACAGATATTTCCAGTTTGACTGAATATTAGTATTTTAAATCCAAGCGTTAATGGCCTTGTACGTTATACCATACTTTGCCATGGTTATGCCTCTGCTTTAATATTCTGCCACAACACAGCAAACTTCACAGCTTCTTGTGCACTGAAGGAAAATTTATGTAAATTGCACATCATTTACAGTGTTGCCTAAGAAAGAATTACAATTTATTTCTGTGTTGAAATCAATATTTTGACAGGATTGTCAAATTCTAAATCACTTAAAATGTCAATTGCAAGAAGTATGTATCTGCACATTGCATCACACCTATTTACTAATCACCAGCAGAATCATAAAGGGCCAGTTCTATCATTCAGTAGGTAAATGCAGTGCACAGTCTGGTGCTGAGTTATGCATATCACAAACGTTTCACTTTTGACCCATGTCTTTTCTGAGTTAGCTGTGTCACTAGTGGGGCTATAAAAAGAGGCTGCAATTGATGCATCTCTGAGCTAGGGAAGAGAGACTTGTTCTTCAGTGCTAGCCAGAGTCCAGTGTAGCATATTATATGAGCAGTGATCAGATGGGCTAGATCTTTAGCAGTCAGATAAACCGATACCAGTGCTCATTTTCTAGCTCGAATGTGAAGAATAGCCAACTTGATATCTGCGCTGATCCATGAGATGCCATCTCACCATCAGGACCAGAGGAGAGCAGAAATTGAGAGGAATTTGCAAAGGGAAGAACAGAGATTCCCATTTGTAGTTAGCAAGAAAAGATTGAATGTGTTATGAAAGATTAATCATTTGCTCCCATAGTTAAAGAATAAGTGATTTAAAATGTGCAGAAAATACCCTATCTACTTTCAAAGGAAAATGATGCTGGGGGAGCAATTGTATTTGTAAAATGTATCCTCCCAGAAAGCACATTAAGAAATAATTTAAAGGTTATTTCTCAAGAGGAAATAATTCTATGTATGGCTGTCAATAGCAGCCTGCTGGAGATTGACAATTTCACGTCTCTTAGCCAGAAAAAGGCTATTTGGTTGAGGCATCCAGTGGATTTATCTTTGGTTGGTTGGCATTGCAGTGAGTCTTGATTGGCATCCATCCTGGTTCTGGTTGCTGATCCTGGCAGTATACCATTGAAAGGTTTAATACCAGCAGGGCCTGGAGCCCTGAGCTCTGGCTGGTACTAATCCTTTTAGTGCCATGATAGTTACTGCTAAGAGCAACACTGAGAATCAGGAAGGCTGGTGATCACTGTTCACTGTAACGAGAACAAACGAAAGACATCACACGAGGAGACTGAAAGTAACTGTCCTCCAGCAGGCTGCTTTGTGATGGACATAAACACAATATGCTTTCACAGGTCAGAGGCATCAATTGATGCACATTTATATACTTTGAAGAAAATTGTTATATTAAACCATCCCAAATATTGTCCATAAGTAACATTTTCTTAAAATCATTCCACTAGAAAATAACACCAGAATTATTAGCACTTGCAGTATTTCCACAAGCTTCTGTATAATTAACTAGACTGTCAAAATGGCATATTCATTCTGCATCTAACCATGGCTTCTTTATATCATTGGCAAGCGTGACATAGCAGAATGTAAAATTCCATCCAAACTACCTGCCCAATGCTGTACACAGCTTTCAAACCATCATTGCCAGTCATAAAACAATGTTGTATTTTCCCACCATTAGAAAGACTCAAATGAAAGACCCGGCGTGCAATTCCTACAGGACACTAACAAATTCAATGACATTTAAACATCTGAAACTAATTCAAATCAGCAAAGTTGGATTTCAAAAGAGTAAAATAATTGGCAGCAAAGGGTATGTATATGAAGTCTATACACTCCATATATTTTCTACATATATCTAAATGTTAAACAGCTGTAAATGAATTGCACAATGTAATAAAATGGGGATAATTACAGTCCATGAGGAATGATGCATAAATGAATTCCTTTTCTTTAATTTACTGACAACTTCCTACCCTATTTAAACATATTTAAACCAGGGAGCTGGGCCAGAACCCTTTTACCCAACAGTCATGGTTGTAGAGTGAGCTTTGTGATTGTCTTTGTTTAAAGCACCTCAGTTCTAGTGTGACATCTACTCAGGATTACATGTTTCTGTCATGGGTCTACATGTGACTGATTACATCAATTCTCAAAACCAAAGAGCTTTAGGCACATGGGAAAGGACATCCCAAAAGGTAACGGGATCCAAAGTACAGGATTTGCTTATTTTTCTTTTCTTTCTGTTACTGCTCTGCCTCATCATTAAGATCTTTTGGCTCAAAACTTGATGAAGCTAGTTAGGCAAGTTGTCATTATTTTGACTAATTGATAGTAAGTTCTTCCCAGTCACTGATGTTAATACTGCTGCACTTTAAGGAAAGCATCAGAGGAACAGGAAAGTTGACGTTTCGGGTCAGGACCCTTCTTCAGAAATGGGGAGGAGGAAGGGAGCTGGGAAATAAATAGCGGGATGAGGGATGGAGCTGGGGAAGGTAGGTGGGATGGTGATAGGTGAGAGTGTAGGTAAGGGTGTGGTGGGGATTGGTCAGTGGGATGCGTGGGGCGGATAGAAGATGGACAGGTTGTGTCAGTTCAAGGAGGCAGGAGGGATGATGTGCGGGGCTGGGGAAAAGTAGGTGGGGTGATGATAGGTGGATGCAGAAGGGGGAATATTCCCCCTGGGGAGCCTACAGCCTGATGGCCTTAACATAGAATTCATCAGTTTCAAAATCTCCCCACCCCCGGCCTCATCCCACATCCAAACCTCCCTCTCATCCCCACCTCCCTGACCTGACACAACCCGTCATCTTCTTCCCCACCTATCTGCACTACCCTTCCCACTGACCAATTCCTACTTCCCCCTACCTGCATCCACCTATCACCGTCCCACCTACCTTCCCCAGCCCCATGCTCCCTCTATTTATTTCCCAGCTTCCTTCCCCCTCCCCATTTCTGAAGAAGGGTCCCGATCCGAAACGTCAACATTCCTGCTCCTCTGATGCTCCCTGAATTGCTGTGTTCCTCCAGCCCCACACTGTGTTGTCTCTCATTCCAGCATCTGCAGTTCTTGCTGTCTCCCTTTTGAATTTGTAGTGATTCCATTGTTCTCCCCAACTACTAGCCATTCAAGATTTGACAGAACATGACCTGGTGAGGGAGGCACTTTATAGATCTTTGGATGCAGTGGCCAGTCCATCAGGATTTTTGCATATCTTCAAATGTTGCTAAAACAAAACTCATATCAATTGCAGACCTTGTCAATCAAGTATTCCGTCAGTCAACTATTCCAACAGTTAAATATTCCAATATGTCAAAGGGGAGACTCTGGAATATGTTCAGCAGTTCATTTGCAGTCACGTCTTTCTCAAAGTGCTGCCACAGATAAACAGTTCAAACATTGGATCAACTGCACCAGCTCAGCCTTCTACAACCCAATGTTTCACAATAGACCTCCACAAGTCAGTAGACATCCTAGTGTGCAGAGCAGTTACAATCACCTCATCCCCTTACAGCAGTGTGATCTGTTTTATCAGTAACACACACAACAGCACCAAGTGAAATTCCTTCAACAATACCTCTGGTACATTCTCTGGATTCACTGAGAGGATAATTGAAAAGAATGCTGATGTTCTTCTTAAAGCAATCTGAAGATGGTTTTGTCCAGTTCTTAAAGGGCTTTTTGAGGACATTGTGAAAACGTTGCCTGTAATGATGGAACATTTTAGGAGCAATGAAACATCAAGTCCATTGCTGCTGTTTCTTTAGTGCCAATCCAGGATATCTCCTCACCTCATCTTCCCCTCCAATTGCAAAAATGCACTCTCATTTAGCTCAGTGAAGGAGTTAACAGATTTTCTGTAACCTCTAGCAGCATCTGTGAAGAAAAAAATCAGAGTTAACGTTTCAGGTCAGGTGACCCTTCCTCAGAACTGGACCCAAAACGTTAACTCTGATTTTCTTTTCACAGATGCTGCCAGACCTGCTGAGTGTTTCCAGCAACTTCTGTTTTTGTTCCTGATTTACAGCGTCCACAGGTGTTTTTGGAGTTTTTGAGTTTTTTTTTCCCTCTGTAACCTCTACCCACCAAAGGGTCCACCCTTCCTCCCAAGACCACCACCCATTCCAAGTTTTCTGTAAGCACTTATTAAGTACAAGCAACTTGCCAATATATTATAACACAGACAAAGCTGAGCTATGGAAATGGTTCTGAAATTCTTTGCAGGCAGCATACTGAACATCTAGCCTATTCAATTTGCACCACAGTTGGAAACTATCTCCCAGTATCTGGACATTTATCAGATGAACCAGTTTGAGTTTGCTTTCCAAGTTGTTCTGTTCTCTTGATTTAGTTATAGGTTTTATGGTAGCTGTCAATGTGGTGGTGATGATGGAAAAATGATTCAGCTAATCACCTCAAAGTTTGTTTGCAAACATTGGTCTCCCCCAGTAGCTGGGTGTACTATCAGCTGATATTCATCACTCAGTAATCAGATTCCTTTGTCTGCTTCATTTCAGACTGCATTGGCATTTGCTACTAAACGCCACTAGACAGAGCCAAAGAATTCTGGGACCAATTGTATCAATTGGTGTAATTAGCATCAATATATTGGGAGTTTATGAGCAACTTGCCACGCCAAAACACTAATAACCTGGGCATGAAGCTGCAACTAAACAGTAAAAAGCCGTTACAAAGCGTATCAAATTTGGCCTTCTTGTTTGTTTACCCACTCGTGCATATCAAAGTTCTTCTCCCAACACCTTTCCCACTACCATACCCCCGCCCTCCCCCAACCTCACCTGCCCTGGTGTAAGAGCTCTGCACAATTACTGGCTGGTTCCTCCACATGTCCTGGAGGGATTCTTCAGAAGGTTAAAAAGTACGGGTAACAGGCATGTTTTCTACATGAGTTATCCATTCACTCCTGCAGTGCCTAACCCTGCTTCTGACTCAGTCAGCATCTTCCACTCAGCCTCGGGGCTAAGCCGAAAAAAAATACTGTATCCAATTTGCGCACAAACATAGCTGCCTGTTCACAACTAGAAAATAATCACTAAATAAAAGCCAAACGCTATATTAACGTGGATTCCAAACAAACGGAATGCCCTGATGTTTGAAAAGTCTCATTCAAAGATCACGAACATGCTGAACCCGCAATCTCTCTCTCTCCTTGTTTACTGTGAATTTCAGATACTTCAACTTATGATTGTCACAATTAAGGAATGCTGCTGCTTTTGAGATATTTAAGCACCGAAAGATGATTGTTCCTTGTTCAACAGCAAGGACTGTGGTCACTCTCCCAGGATTTTAACCTGAGCCAGATCCTGCAAAGGAAGACCATTACATTGCCAGGTAATCTCAATCACATGATGCGGAGGCTAGCAGGGACGAGGAACTTTTTTTTCGAACGTAGCAGAGTGGGTGAAAATGAACCAGATATGAAAATGTCTGAAGCAATAAATTAACACTCAGCATATGTGTGATAGCTTAATCCTATGTAGCCCAAACAGTACCTCACACCCATTATTGTAATAGGAGGTACTGTAGTACCACACTGAATTGATAGAAAGCGAAAATGATCATTCCCCGATGACTTTAGAAACCGTATAGGTAGAGTGTTACTCTTTGATTGAACCAATTCTTGTTATTTATAAAATTACAAGTTGTGAGGGCTGTCAGACGAAGATGCATATTTATTTAAGCAGGCTTCTGCTTTTAGTTAGTTATTTTTGTATGTTTCCAGACTTGCTTTTTTTTTCAAAAAAAAGGTTCGGTTCACGTGTTTTTTTTTTCTCTCTGTCGTATAACTAAGCGGCTGCAATAAGAAACTTTATGTTGGGAAAAGTCCAGGTAATAGAAACGAGGGCATTCGGAGAAGACAGGCGTGCTGATCTTACAGACGGCAAAATGTTGCAGCAAGCTGCGTACAGTGGTAACGTTCCAAATTTTTCTCTGCACTTTGTTTACTATATATGCCAATAGTGTAATATTAAACAAAAACAGTGTGTCCTGTGCCAGAATGATTGATTACAACACTGTGGCAAGGTCACCTCCTAGGAACCAGCTCAGTGCAGTAAGGGCTGTCTGACTCATACAGTTAACACTATATCCGCATTGTATGAATGTCACCAGGAATCCAGTGATTTATTGCTTGGGAGGCTCTGTTCAATTTTTTCTGCCTGACCAAATTGCACATTTTCTAGGAAAAGAAGCAAAAATATTTCAGCACATAGATTACCCTGAGCCCTCATTTCCCCTCCCAGGTTCATATCTTTTCAAAGATACTGATCATCAAAATTCTCATTTTTATTTGATTTTGGGTGTTTTTTTTTGCTCTTTTTTTGTGTGTGTGCGCAAATGGTCTTACTGTGGGTGAGGGGAGGTTTAATTAGAATTTGGTAACATCTGTGGGCTGGCCTTTGGACAACAATGGTTGCATATGGTTCTCCCTTAATTTCAACAAGGTCTTATTGGCACAAAAATGGTTATCAGCCTCAGGGAACAAAAAAAATCTGACCCATCTGAAAGGAAATTTCATCCTCACGACAGGCTCTTATAACGAAGAACAACTGCAGCTGGGATCCATGTCAAATATGCTAGTTCCCACAAACAACACACATACCAGATACTGTGATTACTTTCTTAATGGCAAACACAATGTCTAAGCTATATTTCTCTGTATAACTAACAAAACATGATGGTAAAAATGATCTTATACAGATAACATATTTCCATTTGTAAGAAATTATCATTTCTTATTGAGGCAGTTCCCTCTGAAGCCATAACGCTTGGATGTAGCTAAAATGAATATCTAATAATTAAGCAATGTCAGATAAAATAGCATTTTATAATGACACTTACAGCTATTTTTTACTTTATTAATTGAATGTGTATTTGTTTTTCACTTACTTAAAAACGTTTGGAATTCCACGAGGTTGCAACGTGTAGGAGTTGCATTGTACCAATCATTCAGGTTACAAATCCCAGTAGGTTAACATTTTATGTAGGGCTTACATCTAAAGCTGATCCCCATACAGAATTAATATAATGACTAGGAACTTAAAGAAAACCGAGACAATGACTCATTTACCAAATCATTAGCTGTGATTACACATCCCTAGTAATCAATAATCACAGAAACCCCACTTTCAACCATCATATATGTAAGATAAACATACTACAGTTTACCCATAAATAATTATTTACCACATATCTTCCTATTTTTACAGATACATTACCATATTTTATATGACTATGGCTGTAAATTATAGAGAAGAATTTACATTTTCCCAGTCTTTAATTAGTTTTGTGTCTGTAGTTCAGTCCAGAATATGAAATACAAGCTCCACTCTTAGAATAATATTGTTTTACGTTTTTCACAATGGAAACAACTTTAAAGAGGATATGCTATGCTTTCCCGTGGAATATCATATTAATCCCATGAGTCACAATAAATTCAAACTTACACAATTACTCAAAACGGGAATAGCTAAGATATAGAAGAAAGACTAGTTGTTATACTATGAGTTAAATCAAAATGATATCATATTTACATTTAATCCATATTAAAATGTATATTTATGCATAAATAATATTCTTATGACACAATTAGATCATGTTGTTAAATTTTGATGGTGTTTACAAGGCTAACACATTTTACTGAGATGATTTTTCTGTTATGAATTTTCTCTTTTTAGAATTATTATCTGATATATGCATAAACTGAAAAGCAAATATTGATTGATATCCTCTCTGTACATGAAACAGAATTATCTTCCAGATTCTTACAAGACATTCCTCACTAGCAAACAAACTAATGTAGTAATTACTTAGTGGCTGTATAATATTCTTTTTCTACTCTGTTTGAAGACTTATTTTTAAAAGTTTGATAGCAATAATAACATTAAGAACCAGCTGATTGGCACAATTGGGAAATATAATATTTTACATTTTGTAATGATGTAAAATAGTCGTATTTGATTTTTATTTAAATAAAGACTACCATAATGGATGGTTGGCTAGACTGTGTGACTTCTTTAATAACAATCAGTCCTATAAGATTCGGAAGGCTTCTTAGCCTTTCCTTAGATTTGGCTTTAAAATCAGAACATTTTTAAAAACTGATCTAAATAGCTTTAACATCAATTTAACTTGCTACTTTTTAAATAATGACTCACTTTAGTCTATCATTTAACTATATTCTGGCAACAAACAGAGCCATATTGGAAAGTGACAAGGCAAGCTTTGCTTTATCAACCTTCGCTGCATCTTATCATTGTACTCTTATTTTCCTGGAATGCTCTGATATATGAAAATAATTTCTCCTAATGGATGTTGTAATTCTTTTTGTAGATAATATTTATGTATGCCATATAATCAGCTAGTTAACTATGGCTTTTTTTCTTTTGCTGACTTAATTTTGATATTGATTTGGAAAGTTGGGATAAAGTAGCAAATATGTGGGAAATATTACATGTTTTTGAACAAAAAAAGTTAATAACCAGAAGTGTATTTCAGTTATAAAAGTATTCCAATAAATTCAAAGAATAATAAGATACCATGAAGGTTAATAAAGCAGAACTAGCCTTGTGACTTTTCAACATGATTCTGTTGGTTGCCAGAATGAGTAAACTCAGCAATGCTACCAACATGAAAAATGTAAAATCATTTAATAACAAGTAACAAAGCCAAGCTGTCCAAAATGGAAAGAAGTAATTATTACTTAATGGACTTAGTTCTAAAAAATTAAATCTGTGACACTTGGAAATAATGTAAAATTGCATTGAAAATTTTGTGACCACTGTTGAAGTCTCTGCTAATAGGGAGGAATAACTAATATCCCTCCTTAATTTTCCTGCATTTGGCTGTTCTTTCAGGAAGTAACAATAAGATTGTGCAGGTAAAAGTAAGTAAACATGACATTGTGCACATGATATCACACTCTGAAAGTTTTAATACCTTAATTTATCAACATTACAGAAGAATAAGTCTGCAAAAAACTGGCTGCAATACAGAATTCAGTTACAAAAATATATGCACACAGCATTACTGTTGTCTGAAAGAATAAACAAATAATGATAGTAATCCCATCAGATAAAAAAGAAAGTTTGCTGGATTATCTATTACTCTTTAACTAAACTTTAAATGATAATTCACTTTTAAAAACAAGTTTTTGTGCTTTTCAAATATCACATTTAATTTATTTTTATAAATGCTGAAATAAAAGCATCTCCAAACCAAATTTGCCAAGTAAGATAATAAATGAGCTCCTAAAAAATGGACTATGGAGTGCACGTTTTATGTTTTAAGCACCAAATTTCAGTCCCATTTTTTCCAAGCTTGGTGTCTTCACTTTATGGAACCAATACTCGACATCACATAAAGACCAAATTAACATTACAAAGAAAATAAGCAAATACATTAAATATTTCATGGGAGACATGCCATGAGTGTAGATTCCATTGTCTAGATACAAAGCATGAGGATGAATTTTCTAACGCTTTGGAGTGTGCAGTCTGGTGTAGTGTAACCACAATAATCTTTTTCCACATGTTTAGACATCCAACTTTTAAAATGGAGAAAGTGAGCCATCGTCAATATCAGGAAATCAGTGATAGATTTGGCTGCTGACTTTTTTTTTGTTGTCATAGCTTATGTCATCTTTTACCACTCATTTATCTTGTACAGTATATTATGCATAATGATTGGTTCCTCATAAGTATGTTACAGAAAACACAGTCCGCATTAATGAGGTATTGTTGTGCCTTCTGTTTGGAGGATTTCCATTCAAGTCCTGGCTTTGATCTCATTCAAAATCACAAAATCCGTGGATGAAGTTTAGCATTTTCGTCGCCAAATCTCTTGTGAGGACAGCTTTATCTGGTAGTAGAAAACATCAAGATTGTGATCTATTCTACCCCATGAAACACAACTCCTGTCGGCCAATACTGCTGCAATGATAGAGGCTATAGAGCTCGGCTTCAGATTGTCCCATCTTCTTTCCCAACAGAGAATAGTGGTCTTGAGGAGGCTTAGAAAGTGGATAAAAGAATGAAAAGAGCATTCATTATAAATAAGCATTTGATATTGGGAACTTATTTCATATAATTCACAGATATTGTGGAATTAATATTTCTCCAGTTTCAACTTCCTTGGTTTCTATAGTAATAAGTAACGTAATGATGACATTAGCACATAACCAGTATATGAATCTACAATTAACGTTTAAAACCATAGCTTTGTATTGTTAGACAGCCACCTAATCAGGGTATTTTAAAACCATGAGGAAAATTAGTGAACAGCATTACACAACAGAAGTAATATTGGAGAGATTTCATATATGAAGGTGAAGATTTCTACTTTAAACAACTAATGAATACATGAATAACAGAATCCTCCAACTGAACCTAGGGTATGCAGAGTTTAAGAAATGATAAATAGCCAACCTACACTTCCCTAATGAATTACCAGTGTGTTACTTTTATCATTTGAATTTGCCTTACCTGTGAAGCAATTTACAGAGATGAAATGTAACAACAAATGATAATGTCATCATTCTGACATTAATTTGGACTTAATTATATACAGGATATCCTTTGTACCAGTGTAAGTCAAAGATGACAATAATTAAACCAGTATCACTTACACTTAAAAAAAACTTATTATCATGCACTTTTCAACAATGATAATGTTATATTACACGTACACTTGGCCTATTTGACAATTACTAGTAGAATTCTTTTTACTGCCAGCTTAACACCGCCAACGTGATAAGAATCTTTCATTTTGCTACCTACAATCCATGTTAACTTTTAATAATGACAACTACATGGCTTAAGAGCTCGATGAAATAATTTCAACATGGTTAATGTAGTACACGAGCTGTGATTAACTTGAAAGATGATGGAATTTTGTTTACTTTTCAAACAACCAGGAATACAAGGATTTAGCTTCTCCCAAATAGATAAGTCATAAATAATTAATAATACCATAATTCTTCCCTCAATTGTTTACTGCCTGCTTAAGATACATTTGGATAACACAAATCCAGAATGTGAATCTACAATATTATCAAATGTGCGTAAAACAAATTTCTTCCACCTCCATTAACAGTGGTAAAGGTGAGTGTAAATATATTAATATGGCTTTCTTAACAGAAATTACTGTCAGCTTGAAATTTGAAGCAGATTTAACATGCATGTTTTGAATGAATTCAATTCAAAATTTAATCTCCACAACTCAATTAAACAAATTGAATTTTTAAAGAACAAATGGGAATTCATACAAATCAAAACTGCAGACCAGTTTTAACTTCACACATTTATGAGTGATAACAAGAAAGACAAAAACATAGCTTTCAGTTTCTTTTATTCGTTGTCTCAGCAGTTAGAGGGGGTTGGCAGGCAGCATCACAAAAGGATAAAAATGTCTGCAATCGAAACACAGCTTTTGCCTCAATAAATCATCTGTCACATCATCACAGCCCTGTAGATAATGAGCAATAAAGTTTCTACACTCAGGGAATGAAGACCTAGACACAAAAACACAAGTAAGCCTGCCATAAGTCAATTCTTTTCTCTGTTATCTGAATGTTGTTTGCTATTTACTTATCAAATGAACACATGCATTGTTTACATCAATACTTTTTATAGCTTGTAAAATACAGAGTGCTGCACAAGTCAGTTAATGGACATAGTGCTAATGAGAATGTTCACTTGAGGAAGACATTTGCTCAGACATAGATTAATTCCCGGCATGGAAAACTACTGGTTTTTAGGAACAGTGTAGATTGGATGTGCTGCTTTATAAGTGCAATTACCAGGTAGAAAAAACAATAGTCAAAGTGTTTTAATTTGGATGTCATGTTGTTACTAAAGACTAAGGCTTTTTGTGACAAGTACTGATTCTATTTTATGTAAATAAAATCTGGTTGAGTGATCTGGGGCATAGTAGCTTTGCTCACTGTCCATTCCCTCTGAGGCCAGTGTTAAAATTCAGTCCTGATTGATAAAATGTAACTATGGCTGCTTTGTCAACTATAAGGGTCTAACAGCCCAATGGAAGTGAGGCAATAGCATATAACTGATTTCAATTGCATACAGGTTAATATTCTGTCTTGCCGAGATAATAACAAAAGCTGATGTGGGGAAAGATTGGCACTGTTTTGTGTGGTTGAATTAAAAGTCCATTGCTGTGATAGAACTTTGTAACTGATCTAAAGTATCTTTCACCTGGGAGTGTGTCACATTAGCACTGATAACTTAAATACAATGTTCCATTTTCCAGCATTGATATCTCTCACCTTGATAAACACCAAAGTTTTTAAAAAAAACTTTAAAAATGTATTGGGTAAATTGTGCATCACCTCTTGCTTTTTGACACACACTAGATCAATGCTTTAGATTTCAGTGGGTCACTTATGCATACTTCATTTTTCCATTGCTGAAAGAGATTGGAAGTTATCAAGACACTTTGGAAGTGAGAAAATATCTTCTGTTGGTCCTTCTATCAGATCAAGAGAAACAAATGTATGATGAAAATGATTGCTAAAACTAAACCAATTGCAACTAAAGGGCCATCATTTCACGTATATCAGATTTGGTGTCAGTGTGTACATAGATTCATCATAGGCCAAACCAACAACTCAAATTGAAAGGTTGCAAGGGGAATCTTTGTACACAGGGACAGGCACCCAGCTCCAACAAAGGAGCGAGTTGCAGCTCTTAAATGTTTGCTTGCTGTCTTAGCAAGCGCTCAGATAACACCTACCTGTTTGCTCACAGCATCTCTGTCTAGTCTTGCCTTGTATTGGCATGCTATGCCAATTAGCACAGTCACAAAAGCACGAAGCTTGCATTGTTGCTGCACAGTCCTCAGCCTATGGGGTGCTGAATGGCCATGTTCTACATCAATATTACATCTGCACCCAGTGACAACAGCTTATGCAGGAAGCACACTGCATGTGCAGCAAGCAGGCAGCCATATGTCCAACATTAAGGGGAGTAGTACTCCATTGACTCCATGGAGGCACGCATCAATCAGGGGTCTTAGCACATTACGTCAAGAACAGCCTCCCACACCAGTCCAGGTGATTGGCCACAGTCAGACACCAGTTGGGGTTGTTGGTCAGGGAGCCCATGTCTCTGCTGTTCAAGGAATAGGCTCTGTAGTGGCAAGTCCCAAGGGTAGAGTTAATGTAGTCGGAGGGAAATATAGGGGGTAGTCAAGGGTCTGGAAATGTCTTGCCTGTCTTGTATGGTCATGTGGGTCAAGGGAGTGGGCTACTGTTAGATCTGTCCTTAGAAACTGAGAAGGAGGGGTAACGAGATGGTGGGGTTGAAATTTCTGATTCAGCCCAAGCACTGAGTCTCAAATTTAGTTTTCAAGACTGGGGACTGCAGGCTCTAGGCAAGGTCACAGTAAATTATGAAAGGGGCTATTTTGACAAGTGTGCCTGGGAAAGGTATAATAAGGGAGAGAAGGTTGTCAATGGTCAGGAACACCCTGGCTTCAAGAAGCAGGCAGGGTGAGTGTTTGAGCGCTACTGGCATCTTTACCTCAATAGTAAGGGTCTGGGTGGGTAGGGTAGGCAGGTGTAGCTGAAAGTAGAGATGTTGGGTGGGGGCATTGGGAATCTTGTTGAGTTGATGGGATTGGATAATAGGAAGGAAACGTGGATATTTGGGCACTCACTGCCACAATCGGGCTGCGACTGGGAGCCACTGGATGAGGAGCATTCACTGTCAGCTTGCATTGTGCTGGAAACTGATAGGATGTAATGGGAAGAAAATGGCTGCTAAATGGCTGAGAGGGGTAAGGGATTCAACCATGAGGGACAGAACTACATCACACACCATTCATAGAGTTTTTTAAAGGGGAACAACGTTGGTCACTGGCCCCTGAAAGGTCTAGCACACAGGCTGCATTGTCCCTGGCCATTCTACAGCATTGACCCTCTCTCTCTAGGGGGCACTGCCCTGAAACAGCCACTGGACAACTCTTTGGTAGCCACACCTTTGTGCACAGAGGGAACCAAACATTTGGGATATTCAGCCAGAATGGCTCAATATATCAACAATACAAAATTCCATGTATACATATTGTTCCCCTGCTTGTAGCTGATGGAGGTTTCATGAAACTTCTTGCGAGCCATGATGTGCTGCTGGATGGTGTGAAAGTACAATTAGTACATAGACAAAGACTGAAAAACAGATATTACAAGTCAACAACATTTATGCACACTGTTCTAAAAGGAATATAATGTTCTTTGCCCATGCCAATATAGTACCCTTCTTACATTTTCTTCTTCCTGTCTCTGTCACCACACTTCAGTGCATGCCCTGCTTCTGCAGCTGGGCTGGAGGGAGCCTTCTCTGATGTTGAGTCCGTTGGCCCTGGAGCAGCAGTAGAACAACCCTGGGGACGTGTGTCTAGATGGGCCAGACACTCTGTGGCTCTATTCACCAGAGGCAAGAGGACCATCCGTGGCTTGGACATTCAAGGGTCAGAGGATACAGGTGGAGGCCCCCAAAACTCTGCAGTGTCCTGAGTGTATACTGTCAAAGGCCCTGTGTGTGGTTCCTCATCCAGCTGGGTGCCCTGTGCTACTGCCCTGCTTCCTTGTGAGAGGAGGGGCACCAGGACAGGAGCCAAGGTTGCTGACTCCCTGTTGTCGGGGGGGGGGAGGGGGGGTGGTGCAGTTTTCAGTCTCTGAAGGTGCTGGACCTGGCTGTCATGGCAACTGCCAACCTGTTGCTGGGGGCAGGCAGACACTCACAGGATTCGTTGCACTGCTGCAGCTTTTGGGCAAAGAGGGCTATTGCATCCCTCATACCTGTCTGGCACTGTTGCTCCTCCCAGAGCATGTGGATGAAGTCCCTGTTTGCCAAAACCACAGGGTCTTCTCCTGACTGGGGCTGAGCAGCTGCCTGTCTCTAACAGTCCTCCACATGCTAGCAGCCTGGGCCATTTCTGCTACAACTGTGTGGAACTGTCACTGTGAGGTGCTCGCTGTGTATCCTCAGTCTCTATCATGACAGTTCCCAACAAGGTGTCAGTATCAAGGTTGCTGGTGGGTGCAGGTGCCTGATGTTGGGCACGCCTCCACACACTTAGGCTCTTTCTGCCTGATTATAAGCTGTTTTCTCTCTTAATGAGCAAAACGGGGTGAAGGAGTGAGATTAAAAAGGATTCTGGGTAATCCAAGATGGAGGCCGGGAAAAGTTGTGGCTGTTACAGCTGCTCCTTTTCTTTGTGAGGTATTTTCACTGCTGGAGTTGATTTCCTCAAATTCTTGGAGCAGTAATTACTGTTTTATAAGCCGTTACATTGTTTTGGAACTTTGGAAACAAAGACATCAAAACAACAGCACTTTAAAGAAGGAGGAAGAGAGAGGGAGCAGGAGCCACATGGGAGGTAAGAAAAGCAGGATCAATGAACCTGCACAGCTGTCTGATCAGGCAATGAACCTTCACAGCCTGTGCTGTTAGTTTCCAGTATCTCACTCGGAGGGTGAGATATGGGTATGGAATGAGCTGCCAGAGGAAGTGGTGGAGGCTGGTACAATTACAACATTTAAAAGGCATCTGGATGGGTACATGAATAGGAAAGGTTTCGAGGGATATGGGCTAAATGCTGGCAAATGGGCCTAGATTAATTTAGGATATCTACTCAGCATGGACGAGTTGACCAAAAGGTCTGTTTCCATGCTGTACAGCTCTGACTGTACAATGGGTGGCATGGTTGTTAGTACTGTTGCATGTGGGGAAAACTTGTTGAGGTGTTCCAAGGAACAGAGAAGGTAGAGCATGGGGCATACAGGGTTAGTGGTGTGAAAGGCTAAAGGAGAGAGAAAGAGTGATGGAAGATGTTGCAGGCAAATCTGAGGGTGGTACAGCAAGCGCCATAGTGAGAATTGGGTGCAGTGGCAGAGACAGAGTATGTGTGAGATGGCACAGATAAGAATGTGGCACTTAACCTGGTGGAGCACAGAAGGTCATTGACATTCTTTCTGTGCATTTCTCTGCACCCTGGAGATGGCACAGATCTGGGTGGTGACCTCATACCAGACTGGCAAGGTCTAGTGACTGGTCCTCCAGGAAGAGACTGGTCCTTTTCTGCACCACCCCATCCACCAGGTCTCCAGGTCCCTGCCAGAGAAACAAGATGCCACTTTCTCCTTCTTTAACATGTTGCAACCTGTCGATGACCAAGCGGGCAGAATGCCATTGCTTGACCAGGTGCACTGCAGTGATTTAAAGATGGCATGGATGCAACAGATCATGGTGTTTTGGCGATTATCCATGGAGTGGCAAAGCATTCCAGGAATGGCACAGGGTAAGCTAGAGCAGAAATCGGACATGGCGGATGCCATAGGGGTGGGCTCGGCAATTATTGTTACAAGTTTGTGAGAGAACCTGCTAGGCTTTGCAGTGCCAAACCCTCTGAAATACTTGGCCCAACTCTGACTAAATGCAAAAAGAACCCTTAAAATCAGCTCATTGCTTTTGTTTGGTGGTCTTATACCACAAAACTGTTTTTTCACCTTTGAAATGGTTGTCAGTTGGAGGCAGTGGCATTCAATTAATCCATCATTTCCTCCTGAAAGATTTCTGGTTTCTCAGACTTTGGATTTCCAAGATGATGATGAACATTGCACCCAGCGTTTTTCATTCCAATGATCGACTACTGGTACATAGGTTACGACTAGTCAGATTCAGATAACCGAGAAAGCTCCAAGATGAAAAAAATACAGCTCTTGCTCTTTGTGTTCTTCTAGTCGACTTTGTGAGTGATTTAAGTTTCTGAAATGGAGAAATGTACTTTGTGAAGGTTAAGAAATGATATAGCTTGTACGGTACCTGAATGACACAAGTTATGTTTGGACAATAAGGCCCTCTGGCTGACTTATTTATACTGACCCTTCAGCTGATTTTATGTGATCCTTCTAAGCAGCCTCTCCTAGTCTCTCTCTCTATTTCAGAATCTAACAATTTCATAAATTTTTTTCTATGTGCTGGCCTCAACTACCAGCAATCTACATCAGAGGCTAAATCCCACAAATTTCTTTCCCTTCATGTTCACTGTTCCTGAGTTGAAGCAGCCTTACCTTTTTTAAGTTTACTTAATTGCTTGGATGAAGGGATTTATCTTTGTCTGAGAAGTCTTGTCATTTAAAGAATGCATATAATATGGACGTATTAAATCAGAGCAACACCTGTACACTTAGGGCATTTAAACTGTAATGATTGACTCAGTATGCTCAGATTCCACAAGTGTGGTGTGAGTGGGGAGTTTGTGTAATTGGGTGTGAAAGTCTGCAATAACTCTACTGAGTTTCACTCCATTGCATCCCCATGTCAGGTTGTGTTCCAATATATATTCAGATTCCTCTAACTCTAGTACTGTTGCATCAGTACAAATTGGAATACATTGTACCAATGCTAATGTTATTGTGCTAATGCATCTTAACTCTATAAATGCAATAGAAGATGACAGCTTTTCCCACCTTTAAAAAAAGTTTTTGATTATAGGGCATTTTAAAATCCATTAATCAGTGGAAACCAGTTACCTTTCAATGTGCAAGGAGAAAACTAATTGGAACACAAAATAAAGAATTGCAGATCTGAAACAAACAGAACTTGCTGGAGGAGCTCAACAGATCTGGCATCTGTGGAGAGAAAGCAGAGTTAAAGTTCCGAGTCTGGTGATCCTTCTTCAGAACTGTTCTGAGAAATGGTCACTGGACCTGAAATGTTATTTCTACTTTCTCTCCACAGATGCTGCCAGACCTGCAGAGTTTCTCCAATAATTTTATTTTTTTTTAAACAAATAGACATATTAACAAAAATTACTTGTGATAGGGTCATCGTTCTGCCAGCCACTTTGTTTTTCCTTGTCTTGGTCACAACATTCATAAGATGGTGACTACAGAAAACATCACTTTTAAAGTGAAAATACATTCACCACATTTCTAGTGTTATCATTTGCAGAGACCAAGAACACACTGAAACAAGAAGTCATTCAGCGTATCAAGCTCTTGCCTTGTAAAAGGCTGAAGCCCTGAATTTGAGATGTTGCTCATTCTGGCTTTGCATTACCAATTAAATGTTCTAGCAGTGGAGAGCACGAACCATAGTATTCATCTTTCCTGCTGATCATAACAGATTAAGCATGATGATCGACAATACTTCAGGAAAGGGCAATAAAATAAAGTGCTGTCAAAATGACTACCAGTCAACATAGTAACTTAATATGGGCAACAAAATTAAAATAGATGGATTGCTTTGATGGAAGCAGAACTAACATTTTTGAGATAGTAAGAACAGCCGATGCTGGAGTCGGAGATAACACAGTGTGGAGCTGGAGGAACACAGCAGGCCAGGCAGCATCAGAGGAGCAGGAAAGCTGATGTTTTGGGTTGGGACCCTTTTCATAAATTTCTGAAGGGTCCCAACCCAACATTTTGATGTACTTCTGAAGAAACAGGCAGATTGCAGGAAAAGCTACATAGACCAAGACCAGCCTTGTTTATAGACATGAGAGTGTCACTAGAAGTCTTCTTCTCAAACCAAGTAAATTACTGGTGGGAATTCATTGGCACGAAAGTAGCTGGGGACTTTGTCATCCCAATGAAATACGTCTAGCATTGGGCTCACTTTGTACTATGAAACTTCTTGAAATAATATCACAAATGTGTTAAGCCATCATTTGTGGCTTTTAGAGTTTCTGGGATTTCTGCACTGTTGCACCAAAACCATGCAAAATAAAGCAGCAGGCGGTTTGGCACCAGTTAAGTCAATGACAATTGCACCATTTCTTGGAATATATTGCCACTTAAACTGAAAATAATGGAACTGATGAATGTCTTTAAAATCACAAGTTCAGAATAATATGATTACAATTGATTGAACCTCTGTTTTCTCTCTTTTTTATTTTTAGCTGAACATTATTAAATAAGAAGTTCTTTGTCACAGTATGCTGAATTTGCATGTACATTGCACCCATGAGGGTAGGACAATGAACTGCTGCATGCACCACTGATGCAGGGCTATGACTCAAGATTGTGCCTGCTCTAAAATGAATCCCCACCACATCATGGTGCATAAGTGGTCTGGTCGATTTGCTGCCACTATACTCTCTCTTATTCGGGGTATATAAGGCATGCTTAGTTTGGTTTGGTACATCAAAACTACCTGGTACTTTGATAAGAAGAGATTTCTGTCTTAATGTAATTTTATTGCATGATTGTAACTCTGTGCACTTTACAATAATGTGATAGACATGGTTACAGAGACTATGGAGAAGACCCAAATCATAGAATCCCTGCAGTGTGGAAGCTGGCTGTTCAGCCCATCAAGTCCACACTGACTCTCTGAAGAGCATCCCACCCAGACCCATCCCTTACCCTATCCCTGTAACCCTACATTTCCCATGGTTGATCCATCTAGTCTGCACATCCCTGGACATTGAGCAATTTAGCATGGCCAATCCACCCAACCTGCACATCTTTGGACTGTGGGAGGAAACCCAAGCACCTGGAGGAAACCCACGTAGACATGAGGAGAATGTGAAAACTCTACACAGTCACCTGAGGCTGGAATCGAGCCCAGGTCACTGGCGCTGTGAGGCAGCAATGCTGGTAAATGGTAAGTCTTATTACTTCAAGACCTTGAGCTGTTGTCCTGCCAAGTCCATATGATGTCATCATAGTTGGTGGTGCTTAAGGCACTCCTTAGCATTGACCCTTTCAGATCCTTACACCTCTGTAAAATATCTGCCTAAGCTTTTCTTTTCATTGTTAAAATTTATACATTTGTGTGTATACTTTTAGAACAACCCCATCTTATCAAGTCACTGATTTCACAAATGTAAGTGTCTGGAGGCTTCACTATTCTTGGAGAGTACATTCTCTTCAGACTTGGAAGAATATTGGATCTCTGGATTGAAGACTGTTGTCTTTCATTCTGTTCCTAACAGAATAAGGATTGACAGTCCCTTTAGGCTACAGAATTTTTTTTTTTTCTGATATTTACCTTTGCTAAGAATATCTTTCTTCCATTGTAATATCTGGATGACCTCTATAGTCTCATTAGTTTTCTTTGTGGAGGATGCCTGTCATGTATTAGTTTCTTATCTGTGCCATTTGTGACTTTGTACCTTAAGAACTGGGTGGCATCTGCTGATCTCGTGATAAGGTTGATCTTCCCTTCTTTGGATTGATCTGCGCTACTTCCAGATATTACCTCCAATCATGATCTGAATGACTCTGTCAAATCAAAATCTTCTTTGGACTGTAATAAAGCCAATAAAGACTCAACAGTAATTCTAAGAACAAATCTGTATCTTATGAATTCTGACTTCAAATCACCATTGTCACGTTACTCCACTAATCTGTAAAAGTCATGAATGAAGTTATCTACACATGTCTTGGATGCTGAACTCGACTGTTTAAATCTTGTTCTGTCAAGAATATAATTGGTTTTCATGTTTTAAAAGCAATTATGAAAGGTTTTCAAAACTTCATCGAAAGCATGTGTTGCTTAGGGATCTTTCATAACATAGACTGTATTTCTAATTCTATACAAAAGTGTATTTAATTGTTCAACTTCTGCATTTTGGTTGGAAGCAATTCTGTGTCATAGGTTGAATTTTTCCATTTTATTGGCCACATTTCTTTCAGTGAGATTCCAGTTGTCTGTCCTGGACCATGTCGACTTTTGCCATACACTCTTCTTATTCATTACGGAACAGTTGGTTTGGTGTCTGTCTAATGGAATTGTTCAGCAGGGGAGGTAGAAGTACTGCCAGACTTTGCAAATTTCATTCTGCTGGCACCTATTTAACCCGGGCTTCACAAAACCTCAGATCACGTTGTGTTCGCAAGGAAATAGCCAAGAATAGCAAATTAGCTCCCCACTTTGTAAACAGAGACTGGGCTGTGCTGGTGGATGGAATGTTGGCGAGGGGAGGCATCTTTTTTCTGGCAGACTGCCAAAGGATGCCTTGTCATAAGACTCAACCAGCCTGGACCAAAATGGCATTCCAGGTCCACGAATGTTTGGTGAAATGCAATGGATAGCAGTGCAGGGAAGAAGTGAATGATCTTCTGCACTCCACAAGGGTAAGTGCCAACATTTTCTTTCTGCTACCTCCCACTTACAGGGCCACCACTCATTCAAACTCTGGCAATGCTCTTGCCAAGAGTTGTGGTCATGGACTACAACCTAATATTGCATACACAATGGCTCTCACCCACCTCATCTTCCCAAATTGATACCCTGCTTCCAGCTTCTGCATTTCTTACTCGCAGACAGAGAAGACATAGACATTAAGAGTACAGAAAAAATAGATCAGGCAACACAGTTCAATGGCACCAGTCTGGACCACAGGAGTTCTTCCTTTTTTTTTATTTTAATTTCTTTTGCTGAGAGTTGAGTTTTGCTGCACACTGAAGCTCTTTTTCATCATCTGTTAGTTGAGTATTTGTCCTTTTCACTATCTCTGAAAGCATTTCATTTCCTATTCGACAAAGGTTTTGCAGGAAAGTTAAGTGGAATACAGCTCACTGTTACTAGAGATTTTCTAGTGTTTCTACACAAGAGAGTGAGAGAGAGACATGTTTTGATGCTTTCTATTTTCAGGCTGAGTGGTATTCTGTTGTACTGTTCCCACACAAGCCATGATCACCTGGTCAGGTGCGAGTCAGATCTTTGTTGTCAAGCAGTTTTAGTTCAGAACCCAATGGCTCCATGGTGTCTGCTTCAGCTCTCACAGTTTCAGGAAAATGCAACATTATATACAATTCACAATGTGTTCCAGTAAACATGATTTTTAAAACAGCAGCAATCTCTTGCACAGCACAGTCTCCTTGGTTTAAAGCAGTATCTTCCTTTCTTTAAGATCGCTGTGTAATAATAAACAAACCAAGAAGATGTGGTCCTTACATCACCAAGAAAAGGCCAGTATCAGAGACTCTGCACTTCACGGCCAGCTCTGGGCTGGAAGCCATTCAACTCTCTGAGGAGGCACCAGCAAGGCTTTTACCTACACCCTCCACCAGTTCAGAGATTCTTACTCGGTGCTTTAGGTAGATTAGACTTGGAAGTACAATCTGGTGTGCACATCACTGATATGACTCCACAGCTGATCAAGGAAGAAATGCCCCAAGTCTCTGGCACTTAGAGGACTTCCAGACCAGGCACTAGCTCAGCACCAGCCAGAAGATGTTCCTCTTGTCTCAAGAGGCCTGACATAGCAGTCTCTCAGTGGCCCAGTGTGATGGTCTTTTGGTCCAGCATGGACTTCTGGCATTGAGATGATTCCAGACCGGCCTCAAGGTGAAGGCTGACATAGCCTGGAGTCAAGGCTCAGCATGGACTGGGTGGGAAGGACTGCTCTTCTGAACTTTTTTATTTGTTTATTTTTCTAATTTATTCCTACGATCTGTAATTCTGGACTTTTTATTTCTTTTTTTTTCAATTTGTTTCCCTAAGAATTGGTACTTAAGAATCTGTGTACCTAGGTTCCTTTGTTTCTAAGATGGCACTGTAAGTGGTGAATTGTAAAATTTTCACTATACCATTTTGAGTACATGTGGTGATAAAAGCTAATTCCAATTCTAACAGGCACAGAAACAGTTGTCTGTTAAATTGGATTGATGGATGGAGGAGTCCAGCACTATTATTTACTGGATATGTATGTGGGCTTACAGTTTATTGTACTAATTATAAGCTCACCATCAGTAGCAAGATGGAGAGCAACCATGATCTCACTCCAGCTGCCCTTCCACTCAGTGAGACAGGATGGTGCTAGTGGACCACCCATAGGGAAAAAGAGCTACACAGGACCCCAGGAGCTTCCTCTCAGGCCACTCTAGAGGTGCCTGGCCCCACCATCTTTCCCCAGACCTGTCATCCTGCAGCCTCAGAAATGAGGAGAGTGTACCTCCATTTGGGCAGGTCTCTCTCATCAGGTCCAGACCCTCTTGGCCCCCAGGGATGACCAGCTAAGTCTTCCAAGCCAACAGGCACAAACTCACAACAGGCTCCCCCATCGTAGTTGCATTTTCAGGACTCCACTGAGATATATTGAGAGGGAAAGGAAGTAAAATATCTTTGAGGGCTCAGACATAGGACAGTGAATCGTCTTTGTGAAGTTTTTTTTTGCATTTTCTAAATATATATTCACTTTCTCTCTTAAAATGCTTGCTATCATGTATGTCATTGGTAGGATGTCTTCAAGCCAGACAATGTGAGAGATGAGCAGCCTATTCAGACATCCCAAGAATGAAAGAAGTTGTAAATGCCAAGTATTTCTCATCTCCCACAAGCAACCAGCCCCCAGATAGCTGAGACGTGGGGATCCTTGAACTTGATATTGATACTGCAGCCAAGACATTGCTTGCAGTCTTAGCATTGCATTTTAATGTGGACAATGTACAGGGTCTGTCCTGCACAAATCTTCCCCACTTACACCCAGCCTCTGAGTGAGTGAATGGAATCGGTGATGATTTGGCATATCTCTACAGGAAACCTTTCATTCTGCCTTTCAGCTTTTCATGGAAGACCACTGCCATTCAAGGCTGGATGTCCTCTTTGGGAAGTCCATATCTCCACTCTCTTTCATTGTGCGCCTTGCCAAAGTGAGAAGTGGATTTCTCAGGTTAAATATATCCTACAAGATGCTCAGCATTTCTGGACAATTTAGCAGTCTACGCACACTCTGAATTGCTGAAGACTAACCAATGATGGATGGGTGGAAAGGAGTTGCCTCAAAGTTCTGGCATTGATGATCATGGACATATCAAACATGGATAGTGTGGAAGCCATTTCTGATGACAAGATCTATAGGTTAGTGATTGGGCGCTCTCAAAGCAATACTAATGTAGTCTATAGCAGCCCGTACTTTGAGGAAGCCAGCAATGGTCAAAAATCACAAAGCAGAGGCCATTTCACCCTCCTCATCATGGGGGAAGGATATAAACTAATGCAATCTGGAGAAATTGGCATCAGTAACATCCTGGATAGGTTTGTGGATCAAAGACTTGGAGATGCCTCACAGGTCATTAGGTTCACCCAGAACCAGGCCACTGACATTAAAAATTCAATGCAGCTGAGACCTTGAAGGCCATTGGGAATGCTGCCCATTCCATCCGAGTGCAAGTCCTGCCCCAGCAGATGACGCAGTTCAGTGTTGATGGCCTGGGACATCTTTGGTCTATACTTGCATGTTTCCAAGAGCTGTAGAAAATGACAACATGGTCTGCAGATGCAGGGTTACAACAGTATCCCCCACCTCCTTCTGGGGGAATCGGTGCCCTTTGGAGGCGGTGCAGAATCCACTGGAGCTTGCTGTTCTTGATGGGCTTGGTGACAAATTGTAATTGATCTCTCCTCGGCTGTCCATGCCTGTGCAGCAAGGTCACAAGGAATGCATTAACTGCAATGTCCATGGCAGAATCATGAACCAATGATCAATGGAAAGTGGCAGAAATAAAACAGTATTTCAGTAATGCTATTCCTGAGCTTTCATGTTAATTGCAATGAAGCCTCACATGACACCCTGACACAGTGTGCCATAGATGCTTTGCAAGGAAGCCAATATCATCACTGAAAAATGAACTTTGAGGTATCTAACCTTATCCAGATATATGTTGTAGAGCCAATGTGCTAATGCAACAATCAGTTGTGAAATTCTGGAAGTAGTCAAGTGTCATAGTACCGCCTTCCCAAAAAAAAAAGCTGCCCTTCAACACCAATTCCTTGCATACGTACAGTACAGTGTGTAAGTATGGCAGTTCCAATGAAGTGATTTATAAGTTTTAACTCTTAGAGTTAATTTAGATCAGCAATGTTTCCCTGATAACTCTGCCCACTGAGTTCAAATAGTCAATCCCACAAATGCCCACTGTTGGTTCTGTCAGATTCACATAAACATCTCACAAAGGAAGAATCTGCTGGAAAATGCTACCTCCCTCTAAATAGCCTGCTTAATTTCAATAAGCCTTAGCTACGCAATAAAAGCCCCAGATATTTTAACAGCCCAGGATTGCTTTCTCTACAATATAAACTTCACTGTTCAAGGACAATACAAAGCTAAGGGCTCATTTCTTCTTTTGTAGCGGAAGAACTTAAATATGTTGATTTTACTAATTTGAAATTTTATTAACAGGAATTAACAAGGAATACATTATAGATGAACAATTATATTGCTATACCAAGAACTATCAAAGGATCTAATGTCAAATCTAATAGAACCCAGTTAGATGTTATTTCTAACTATGCAACAATATCCAAGAACATCTGATAATAGAATATTTAAGAATATCTATCAACATTTAATGTGATGTTTTACATTTAAGCCCTGAGTGTGTAAGATAACTTCTCCTGGTAGGAGAAAACATTATCTGAGAAATATTACCAGAGGATTCCTAATAATTCAGAAATTTCTATAGAGGGGTCTTATTTTTACTTTGTTTGGATGTCTCCTGCTTTGCAAATGTGGGTGTTAACCATCTGTATTGGTTCCCCCACTTTCATGTAATGCTATATCATTTAATATCGTTCCTTAATTATTTAATGAAGTTTTTTTATTCAATTGTGGGCTTCTTTCTAGTCAATTTGTTTGTGATGTTCTATGCTCTGACATACGTTTTCCTTTCAGCTCTCCCTCATTCTTTCAATCTCAAAATAATCCTTTATTAAAAGTTTCAGTAAGGAAAATGTTTCATTTCTATCTTCTGTGTCTCTGTTGTCTGATCCTGGTACATAATAATATTCATGTGATAAGGATCTTTGCCATTTCTTATCTGTTGAATGTTCACAGTGTTCCTCTTGTAATTAATGTCTTTTCATGCCTGGGTGTTGTCTTTCCAAGCCTTATTTTCAGTGATAAAGTTATTGTTTATTTAATTTTGCTGTCTGTGCTGAGTGCTAGTCTATTAACTTAATCATGATTGTTAATGTTCATTGTTGCAAACAGAATGACCTGCCAATGAATTGCAAGTTGATGTCAGATGTGTGGCATTACTAAATCAGCAAATGTATGATTTAATGCAATTGCACTTTGCAGGGTCTCATGTTCAAGCAATTTTTTTTCTGCCCCTAAAGAGAAACATGGTGACTTACTCCAACCAATCTGCAGGCTGTGGCAGTCATCTACTGTGCAATTCATATTGGATCGAAGATGGCAAAGTTTCAACTTGCTGTCCTTTTTTATGAGTGACTTGCTTCACCTTAGATGCAGGGTGATATCCCCCATTCTTTATGTTGCTGTCCCTGTGTTTCCAATGATGTTTCACCCTTTTGCTGTTTCCATTCATCCCTGTTACATTTCTGTGATATCCCTACTTTATCCTGAGAGCCCAGAACTTTGCAAATTGTCATGCCTTGTTGGGACATGCTTTCTGATGTTGATAACAAAGCAGTTATAAATTGTGAACACCCGTTTCCCCAACCCTCCAGCTATCCCTGTCCCCTCTTTATCAGATGCCACCCTTTGTCTTGAATTGACTTGAGCTTCCCATTTTAACCAGGATTCCATGGACTGCCTCATAATTCCCCTGACCATTAACATCTGAAACACTAGAGATGACCAAGGCCCACCTCCTGGACTGACTTGACATGACAGCCACCACGGAGGATGGCCCAATCTTCAGACTGATGTCTTCACAGCCTCCCCACTAACCTCGCTGTAACTCCCAGACTAGTTGCACATGACCTGCACGTCTGACTATTGTCCAGTACTTGGAGTGCAAGGATATGGATCCTCAGACTCTGGTAGGACCAACTACCTGACTGACCGTGACCAATCCATAAGACTAATACAATAAGCCCTTTGAGTATGACTCTTCACCCCACTAAGGTCTGCTGCCTTTTGACTTTCACACATAGGCATTTGATTGAAATGCAATCCATGTGGTTACTCCATAAGCCACTGGCACAAGGTCTAGTGTGACGTTTGTGTAGCACAGCACCATACAGCAACATGTCCATCCCTTGACTGCTGAGTGCTCTGAACCATGACCAGCTGCCTGCCTCTCCCTTTGTGCCAAAATGCAATTCAAGCCACAGAGGCTGACAGTCTATAAGTTAGTACTGAAGATTCTCTGCACTAAACAAAAACAAAGCAAGACATAATGTCTGGCGACCACCAAGCAAGAAAGTGAGTGAGCATCAAGAAAGTCAGCTAAACACCATAAAATGCACCCTGTGTGGATACAGCACAAAGTGACCTGGCAGAAACATGCAGGCCGTAAGTGTGCCTGTATTCCAAAGTGAAGTCTTGAAGGACTGAATTGGTGTCTATGCTGGTCTGAAAGCTATCATGAGGATGTGGTGAAGCTGGTTGTTTAGTGCAGTCCACTTGCATCGACTGAAGGGTGAAAGATGGCAGTATCCAGTGACTGAGGGACCTTGTGACAAAAATGAAGTTGTCCATTGTTCTAGAGAAACAAAGTGGTGAGTTGCTGGTTATCATGGTTTCTTGTTGGTGCCATCTAGTTTCTTGGAGAAGGGAAGAATTGGGAGTGACACGAAATTGAGGCACATTTAGCTAATAATGTGATGCAACTTCGTTGGAAATAAGGTAGTCACTGCTTATCAGTGAAATTCAAAACCTTTAGGCAAAATCAGATTTTTTTTTTTTTGGTCAACATCAAGAAAATCTGACTTTTCCATTTTCACCATGTTTTCCCAACTTTCTTGCCACTGCTCAAATAAAAGGAAAATTGCATCTTGGATCATTACTTCCTCCAAGATGTCCAGCTGTCTGTTCTATTTTAGAGCATCTCTGGAATTAATTGTTATGGCAACATTATTTCTGCTGCCATGGCTCTCCAATGTGATTATTTATTTCTCTTGCTTTAGATGTTTTAATTCTGTAGTATAGCAATGCAGCTGTACTGGAAGCTTTTGCTACACTTTTGGATCAAAGTGAAAGATTCCAGCCCTCAGTTAGTAAAATGGATGATTCCTGCCTTTTTGGGGCTTCGCTAGATAAAATCAATGAATTGTGGCTTTAATAAATAAGTCCACTTTTTTTTCTAACATCTTTCCTGATTGAATCTGGCTTTCTGTGGTTCTTTAAGATAAATTCCATTCCTTTTACAGTTTTTCCTAAATGGTTTCCTCTGCTTGCAGGTGTAAATTTATAATCCCCATTGCTTTTGTAGTTTTCTTTCCCAGTTGAGTCCTGCTGTGTACTACTTTTTAATAAATTCGTTCTGCCTTTACCATAGTTTAAGCAATGGATCTCCTGCTTTGTCCGTAGCCTCAATTGTATCCTAACTTTGTTCTGCAT
The DNA here is from genome assembly GCF_021869965.1 of Rhincodon typus. Lineage (NCBI taxonomy): Eukaryota > Metazoa > Chordata > Chondrichthyes > Orectolobiformes > Rhincodontidae > Rhincodon > Rhincodon typus. Next base: position 22,600,718 of record NC_063351.1, on the reverse strand, counting down.
TATACTCTTTTTTTTTTCTGTTTAGATCATTTCAGTTGTTCCTTTTATGAATTTTAACTCATTTCGCAATGTTTCTGAGTCTGATTTCCTTGTTTTAAGTTGCTCAATTTTCCTTATTGTAACCTTGCCTCATGATGTCCACTCATTGTAGTTGTGACACCCAATATAAGCTAAAAGTACTTACTTTTTGCTTTCCCAGTCTGTAAACTGTGCCACTTTCTCTTTGTCTCCGGGGATTTCAACTCAGATCCTCCAGTATCCCCTTCATTTTTCTGGCTGACCCACAACTAAAATCCTTCCTATATACCATCAGCACCCGATGCAATCTGTAACTGCATTGGTGTGACTAATGGCTTCAGTTCCATGGACTTCCTAGTTCACACTTGCTGCTGCATAGCTGCTCCTAGCTCTTCTTCCAAGTGGTGACAGTCAACACGAGCAATGTTTTTAAAGTTGTGTTTGAGAAACCAGAGTCCCTTCCTAGAGCCCATCTCCACCCTGACTGCCTCCCTCCAATTGTTGGAGGTTCAAGCCGAAGAGGATCAAACTGTCTCTGGCAAGAAGACCCATGGCATGTATGGCCCATCTAGACATAGGTGTCCCCAGATACCCCCACCAAATCCAGGGTCAGTGGGCTCTACAGCTAAGCAGATTCCACCTAGCTGCTAAACAAGTGAGTACACTAAACCACAGTGGGAGGGAGAGGAATAAGGAAACTTGTTGAGGGCACTTTGGTGGCTTGAGTGACAATGGCTTATGTGTTACACTCACACTTATACATGTATTAATGTTTATCCTTTCACCTTCCATGTGGTTGTTAGTTCATCATCCAGTATCGTTTCAGGGCCACAGTCAATGGTCAATGGATGGACCTCTACCGTGAGGGTCTATTGTACCGTCTAGAAGTAGAAGGAAAACACATACATGGCTTTGGGTCATTCTGAGACCTTTGGACCTACGTGTTTTAGCTCCTTCCTGTGAAGAAAGGAGTGGCTGCCAGTGAGATGACCAACAGTGGTTGTGCAGGGAGCTGCAGCTATTATGCCTCACTGGGGTAGCATGCAAGAACTAAAGGTACATTATTCCTAGTGTCACCACAAAAGTTAATGATTTTATAAAAAGTATGCAAAATTCTTCAAGTTGCCTATCTTTTTGGACAGCAAGCACAGACAGATTTCCAAACTTGGAAAAATGACTATTTATTACCAGTAAAAAGATTCTAACTACAGATAAACAATTATGAACTGTCAACATATAATTCTACAAGTTAAAAGTATAATGCACCTGTAAATATCCCTTCTGTACACACATGTATATAGACAGACAGGAAGACAAACATGGATATTATGGGCAGAGTGAAAGACGAGGAAGGCAGTTCAGTGGTCCTTGTTCACTGGGCCCACTGACATTGTTCTTTTGGCTTGTCAGAACATACTGTTCCTTGATTTTCCTTCTCCAGATACTTCCACTTGTTTGTATGAGGCACAGAGTGACTCATTCACTTTATAAAATCTGTGGCTTACTGGTTAAGAACCGTAGCTTACAGCAACTGCTGAGCAAAAATAAACTTTCTTCAGGGTTAAGATGGTTTTTACTGCAGAGTGCAAACAGCTCCTTTTTCTAGAGGCTGATAGCTTCTCCCAAATCATTCCCACCCCATGCTGCTCAGCTACCTGGGGTCCAATCACAAAGCTTTTGGCAGGCAGAAAGTCTTTGTCGTCAAAACTGGTCACTATAACACAGACCAATCAGCTACAGGTTGTCAGTCAAATCTCCATTTGGCTCCAGCTCATCTGCAAATTCAGCTTCCATGACAGTTTGAACTAGCAGCTATGTAAATATTACTTGCAATAAGTGTTACATAGCTTGGTTCTAAAATGTTCAGCAATCCTTCAACAGTCCTTGATTTTTAAAACTGCTTCTTTCCCATTTCGGTTGTCAATTAAAAATACAAAAAAAAAATAGCTTCAAGGCTGTAGGGTAGGAGTAGGCAGATTGAGTGCCTGTACAGTGCATGGGCCTGTGTCCAATGTTCTTTTCCTTAGAAGTCCTAATGATGGGTCATTGCTGCAGCCCCTCTTTCACAGGTGAGGTCACAGGTCCTGCCCACTCCGAGTATGGTCACTCCTATTTCTTCCCTATTGAGCATTTTTGATTTGTATCAGGATGGAAGGCAACAGTGAGGGCTGCTCTACCAGTGGCTTCCAGCCTCGGACTGAACACATTGGGCAAGCCCACAAATATCCATTTCCTCTTCTTAGTAACCCATCCCATAAACCTGACAACTTGCCTTGATGATCCCAAGTCCCCACCCAACCCATCAACATGAGCTTGCACCTGCCTACCGTTCGATGCCAGCCCCCAGCATCTGAGTTGAGTATTCCTAGTGCAGTCAGACCCTGCACCACCTTGAAGCCCTTCCCAGCTACACTTTACCATATTCCTCCCTTGCAGATCCTGCTGTCCCCTTCACAATTGCATTATGCCCTTCTTCAGAGCTTTAAACCCCCAGTGCCAAAGAGTAATCTGCCAATGCTAATTCACATGGCAACAGCTACCCCTTCCCCACAAGCTCAAAACCATCTCCTTTCTGCTTGTTTACAGTGGAAAGACCCAATGGACTGATTGTGGTCTACCTGCTCAAGTGACATGCGTGGGTAGTGCTGGATAAGACGTACCCATATCTTTGACTGGTACCTATGCAGCTCTCAAGTGCATTAACTCTGTTCCCCGGACTGACCAATTTGGAGCCAAATCACAGATTGTGACCTGTTTCTTACACTGCAGAAGCACCGGTCCCTTGTCCAATAAAACCTTGACTGGATACCTGACCATGACCAATCCTCTGGACTGAGATGAGAGGCTGCCCTTAACCTACTATGCCTGGGCCTCCTTTGATTTCAGTGAAGGTTATTGCCCTAAGACTTTGAGACATGGCGGTTTGCTTGCTGCATGTTCAGTGCGTTTGTTGCATAAGCTGCTGCCTCATGATTCAGGTATAAGATTGACATAGCCCTCTGCTGTTCAGCAAGATGTGCACTCCCTAGGCTGAGGACTGCAGACCAGCAAGGCAAACTACCTGGCTGCGTGACTGCAATAATTGGCAAGGTAAGGCATGGATGCTGACGGCATGCATTAGGTGCTAAATGAGCATGCTCTAAGACAGCCCTGAGAAACAGCCAATTCTTATAGCTTCAGTCTATAAGCTGGGTGCCTGTGCCTATGTATAAAGTAGATCTGCTGCAATCCTAGTTGCTGGCGCATCAAAGAGACGCGAGGATAGTTATGAGGGGTAGGCAACGTGGAGGTCATTCGGAACAAGCAGTGAGCAAAACCTACTTATTCTGGTTTCCATATTGAGGTTTTCCCAATGTCTAGTTTGTTTGGCAAGTTTGATGAAATTGAGGCTAAATATTAATGAGGCAATTTGGGTGTCCATGAGACATGTCACCATCATCATCCATTGATAACTCACCACTACCTAGCAAGAATCTCGCTGCACGACTTGAGAAAAGCACAAAAGATGATGGTGTGATTTACTCCCGATGTTAAGGTGGGCATTGCTGGACTTTTCATCTGATTCTGTCATATGTCTCACTACAGCCTAAGTCACTCAGATCCCTCTAAGATTCCATGCTACGGAGAGGACTGAGATAGTAGGTCCTGCTCCTTCGAGATCCGAAACTGTTTTTCCACAAAGTCCATGTCTTGGTGAATGGTGCTTAAGGCATTCCTCAGCATTAACCCTTTGAGACCCATTTATTCTTATGCAACAGTGGCAATTACTTCGGTTAATAATTACTTAGTTCATGGATGAAGATGGTATGTGTTACTAGTTGTGTCACTTCTGATGCCTTTAATTTGTCACCAAGCTCGCTGCAACACATTTGGATAGCTTGACCTGCAAATATTGGTTTAAATTTTGAAATGATAAGATTGGGGCATGAAACAGTGCCATTTAAGGTTAAGTTAACATTTCAGGAAATTGTGGGACAATACCATAAGTCATCCTTTAATAGGAGGCTTGTGCTTGCCAATTGTGCAGTCTACCTTTGTTCTGCAACTTATGGTCTTTCAATGTAATGTATGCTTTTGACATGCCTATATGAATCAAGATCCTGATCAGGATTCACTCTTTTATTGATTTTTTTTTAAGAAAGAGGTAACATGCCATTTAATTCTTGCAAAAGACACTTCAGAATGTTTAAGAATAAGATTTGCAATGTTCTGTGACAGGGTATAGAAATCAAGATGCACAAAAATGCATTTGGCATAATTATTTGGAGATAATTTTTGATGAGGGAAATATGTAGTATTTGTATATTTAAATGTAAAGTGCTGAGTTTACAGACATCAAAAATAACACGACCATTAAAACATGCACATATTTCAGCTGATCATTCAAAAATTTAATTAGATAAAATTACAGAGGAAAATGAGTATGAAACACTCTAATGCATCTGTAAAATCACATAGCATGCAGCCAGTCAGAGAAACAAATAGAGATGCTTACTTTCACAATAAATTCACAAATCAAGTATTTTGAGTAATTTTCTTGAAAAGAGAAGGCATCTCTGTCCCTCTACAAGACTCTGACTGTTCTGATAACACTGCAGCAAGATTTTGCAGAAAATTTACATATAAAACTAAAGGAAAAATGCAACTAATGGTTGCTAGGATTGTACTGGCTGACAGTGTTTGACAGCTTACTGTGTACTGGATACTATAAGCAGACTTTTTTGCTAAAATACTTTATTTATAAGCAAATTTATAGTGAGTATATGGTTTTTAAGAATTTCCTTATAATAAGCTGTGACTGAAGGGTGATTGTACAAATGTCCTGCAGCATTCAATCATTCCTTCATTTTAATGTCTTTATTTTATGATTTTTATTGATGAAATACTACTTACCCTGTGCTCAGAATTCCTTTTAGGCTGCAGGCTGAGGCTAGCTTGACATGGGTAGTCATATATTATGGCTATATATTTTAACTCGCTATAGTCCATCCAGGTAACATCGGACAGTAACCAAGAAGGTTTTCAAAACTGTGGGTTATAATTTACTTGTATTTATTTACTTAGGCAGTTCAGGTCTCTATATTTCTATCCCTTATTCTTATCAATCAATTAATACTTAAAAATGATGCATAGTCAACATCACACTGTACCACAAATGTAACAAAACAAACCAATCTTCTGTTTGATAACTAAGGCCATGTTAGGGAGAGTCATTCACAAATACGATTGGAGGCAATACTATTTTTTATGCCAACACAGATTTATGGCATATGAGCTATTGAGACCACTCAGTTCCTTTCTTTGTTTTGTTCGACTAGAGAAAGAACCTATGTGGGCTGTAAAGCCTGCATTCAATAAATCTCTGTTGGGCTAATAAATAATACTATTCCCTGTATTTATATATTGAGAAAAACAATTTTCTAATCATAGTGGATGGTTTCACTTGGACCTATTTTGCTTTACCAGACTCAACGAAGAAGTTAAAACATTAGAAACTCCCATATTTAGATTACAGGACAAACATCCTGCTTTTAAGTACAGAGCTTTCAACTTGGTATGTTATATTGATATAATACTGAGGTAAAAGGAGAAAGAGTGCAAGTGGCTGAAATAGTGACAAGTTGGTGCACTACTGTTGATTACACTTCAACATGGAGTTAAAGGAGCTGTATTGTCTCAATAAAGAAGATTGTAAAAAAACACTATCTGCTGGTTGGGGAGTGCTCCATATGGATGTCATAGACACTCCTGTAATTTACTTAACTTTCTTTTGTGAATAATTTCAAAATTATGAAGAATACACCTTTGAAATTGTTTGATAAGGTGAATGCTGAAATTATTGCAGATTACATTGTGTTCACCAACACTAGGTTGTATACATTTGTGAGAAAATACAACTCTTGATTTGTTTGTACCATCACTGCAACAGACAGATGCAAGCCTCAAAGCATGTATTTTTAAACAGATATTTTAGCTTTGGGATGTGCCCCCAAGTCTAGCATAAAGATACACATAAAAGGAAACACATAGGTCAGCAAAATAAACTTCAACTTTTTCTAACCACACAGAATGGACAGAATAAACTGTGAGCAGCCTTAGCAGAGTCTGTGCAATCCTGGCAAACATAGGCAACAAAGTGGACCCCCCATATGAGTAAGGAGCTCCTCCACTCCATCATCAAGAATTGTTCTCCAGAGTCAATACTGAAGCAAGCATTTTAAAACATGTACCATATGTGGCTAAGAAGAGCCTAATTTGTCCACTTTGAAATTCTTATGTATTTTGAAAGGCGAGTTAATTCAAAGTAATTTTTCTGCAGGTGAAGCTTTCTTCAAACTGCTCAATGCATCACCCTTGGTTTTGTGAGTAATTAGAAATTGTCACGTAAGATAAATGTCACAGTTCATGTAAATAACTATTTACCTAAAGGAAATGCGAATCCACAAGAGTCAGCATACTTTAATGAGGCATGACAATAGAAAAGCCAATGGTACAGTGCATCTGCTGAAGCTGACATAGCTTATGGTAAAAATTGGGCAAAACAACCATTATTTGTTTTTACTTGTCAGAAATAATGTAGCTTGAAAATTTTCAACAAGCAATGTGCGGTCAGACCATTTGTTACATCTAACTGCCTAATTGTTCTCCTGGCAGAAATAAAAAATTAGAGCACTTATGTCATTTGCCTAAATTCCTAATTAATGCAATAGTATCAGTAAAACTGGAGCGGAAAAAAAATGTTGGGTGAAAAATGCGTTGGCGAACGTTCATATAATTTGTCTTTGTTAACTTTCTACCATTTTTTTTCTCCCTTAAACAGCAGGTGTTCTAATCACTGTATTTTATTTTTCAGAAGGAAAAGGTACTGTATATCACTAGTTCTTGCATGAAAGAAGCATAGCTTCTGCCATTTGTCTGATAAAACTCTTTCAACCAGACTTTTAATTTTAAACACAGAAGGTTACCGAATTTCGAACTATAGGGAAAATATCTTCATACTAGGGAGCAGTTTGCAGCAAAACAGCCTGCAATATGAAAATGTATTTAATGCAATTAATAATTTAAGATCTGAGAGCATGTGCTCTTGGAGAGTTAAATGCTTGTCAGAGTGATAGATGCATGCTTCACCACCAATACATTTCGTCTGAAGAGCAGAGGGATTTTGCAAACTTGTGCTGACCTTGGGCTTCAGTACATAAGAGGCATATTGCAAGCCAGCCCCATTCCTATTAGAGCAGTGCAGCAGTTCTCAATTTACTGCCCTTATACCAATTAAAATGCTGTAAAAACATTAAAATTAATGCAGTCTTAACTCCTGTAGCAGGCCTACTTTCCCTCTTTCTTAATTAGTGCATAATTATTCAAATTTTGATATCCTGGAAAATTATCACATGGAAATTATTTTAGGAGCTGTAACAATAGCAAAAAATCCTTTCCCCCAAACTCTATTAACATGTGGAAGTAATTAACAGTTAATTACAGTGGAAATACTATTACTGTTAATGTTTAATGACTTTTGCCATTGCCGGGTAAGCAAGAAATTCAGGAGCCCGTAACAGCACTGTCCTATTGCGGAATGCACTACAAGCAACTTGAAAAGATTAGGCAGTGACTCTAGTTAGATGATTCACTCTAGAAGCAATTACAATGCTGAGGCTACATAAAAGTTTAAAAGGTCATTGCTCAGGAAATATCAATGCATGTAAACTAGCCTAAAATATTCCATTCAGTGGGGGAAAAATGAGAAAAGACAAATTTACTTTGTTTTAATTAACTAGCTATACAGCTACCTGGCCAACAAAAATGGACAAGTTCAGAGCAAATACTATATTGTGGTTTACGTTATTTTAATATTCCATAGTGAAGTGTTTACTGGGCTGAAATCCCAAGATAATTATAAGAATACAATGGTTTCATGAAAATGTCAAATTGTTTGAGTAGCCTTAAATCAATGCAATATTTTCATAACGAGTAAAGATTCCTTAAAATACTAAAGCTAAAGTGAAAATTTTGGATGCATAATAAACATATAGCATAATTAAAGCATATTTTTTGGGTTATGGTCTGCCAAGATTCCACCATATTGTCAGTGATATTTAAAAGCGTGCCGCCAGTAAAATTTCACTGGTCTAGTAGTAAGGAGTAAGACCAATTTCATATTTAAATTAAATAAATTATCATTTAACAATACACCCAACACTACTTGTATTTTTTTTAAATCGACTTTTGATTTCCCAACACTGCAGACTAGATGAACAAAATGTAATTATGCTTTACAAATGATCTCACATCTCAGCACTGAAAAGCAATAACAAAAATCCACATACAGAGTACAAAATTAGTGCAGAGATCTGAAAAGGTTGATGGGAGACTACTGCGCAAGCATGATTCATTTCTTGGCAATGTGACTTGGGCTGCTTTATAAAGAATTTGCTTCAGATTAAAATAGCTGATCCGACTCTCCTTCAGTGGGCCTAAGTTCAAAACGCCAGTCTTGACTGACACTTGAACTAGATTGGCCTCTATTTGTGAGTCTTGCTGGTTCTTGGCCAGGGCACAGATTGAATTGCTCTGTCGTTTACAGCATGGAGGGGGGAAGTGGGGAGAAAGAATCAGTCTTTTGTCACTTTTGTATAGGAGGTTTTTATTGCCCTAGAAGTGGAAAAAAAGCACAGCCTATATCCAGCAAAAGAAATAGCATTATTCCAGCTCATCCTCCATCTAGCTTGAATATGGGAAGTTAACTAAAGGGGGTTAAAATTCATTATAGGCTTTAACTTTGATCGAATAGATATTCATATAAAACTTTTAATTGGAAAATTAAGAGACCAAACTACTTAAAACTCCTTCAAATAGAGTGCCATACGTCACTTGCAAATGGAAAAGGAATGTGTCTATTTTATTGTATAGTTTCCGATCAACAGTGAAAGTAACTGGTCCCTTGCATCATTAATAAGTGTGGAGAGATTAAGTTCCGTGCTAGTATGCTCACAAATTCAAACACACACATCTTTCAAATGACGGTGAAATGTGACCTGGTTGGATTTTTTTCCTAAATTTATAAGCTTAAAAAGCACAACACTCGGGATGCAAGGTAATTCCAGGTACTAAACCTCTGATCTGTGGAATCAGCATAATTAATCTTGACTCTAGTGTGGCATAAAAGACTGCCCAGTTAACATTGTGTGGAATCTTATTGAGACATTGGGGTCTTGTCAGCGGGCTGGAGAGCTGGCGAAAGACCTGTTTTGCCTCTTCCAGGGAAAGCATATCAAACAACATTCCAATGAGGCCACGAGTGGGGCATTCCCTGGAATCGATATCCCACAGCTGAAAGTCCTGCAGAGTGAGAACTGCCAGCCACCCAGAAGCCTACAGCTCTTGTGCTGAGCAGTTCTACGGCAAAGGCCATGCTGCTGGCAGGGTAGCATCAATCAGGTGCACCACATGGCAACATGCCCACTAGGATTGAACCTAATAAAAGTGGACTGACACTCTTAAGTGGTGCTTAATTGGTACTTAAGAGCCTCAACTGACCATGGGTTTTCCTACTGAACATAACTCCAGTGAGGCAAGAAGACATTCGGTTTTGGAGACACTAGCAACCTGCCTAATGATATGCTCTTCCTACCTCCGCTTTCACCACTTCTTGAAGCAAAGGGTTCAGCCCATTATTTGTTGCTTGAGAACAGGAATAATGAGGATCACTGTGACAACAAAGTACAAGAAACAAAGTTGTGATTTCTTCAGTTGCACTGATCAGTTCTTCATGCTTGGATTCATTTCTGTTTTATGTACTATATCTGTCTCTGCAGAACAGAAAAACAAGAAAATGATTATTCTGCTAAGATAGCCATTTTAAAAAAAAAACCTGTAACAATTGACCACTTACACAATGATTAATACTGTTTTGACAACTCCATTGGCACTTAAATATTATTTATATGACTTCATCACATGAATATCTTTTATATTAAGTTATCCTACGATAAATATGTAGTGGGAGGCCTTAAACATTATTCAGCAAATGGGAAAAATGGGCCTATACTAGAAAATAGTTTGTGACAAATTGATCCTCAGAGATTTTAAATACAGTCCCATCCATTACTTTTCGGACTTTTAATTTGTCCTCCTTTGTAACCTTTAACATTCTGCAGCATGTTTGTGCTTGAAATTCTAAGGTATGGAAAACATATGTCTCCTTCCTTTCCAGTGTACATATAAACATTAATATTTTAAACTATCTTCATTGCTATGATGCCCTTATTAAGTGCATTTTTGTAAATATAACCATTTGAATTATGAAAGCCATGAATTGAGAATCCTTTCATCCTTTTCTGTATAGATTCTTGTTTTTGTGTGTCTTATGCCACCTCCTTTGCAGTTGATATTCCTGTTAATATGTATGACACTTTTAGGAAAATATTTTATGTACTTTGTTGCACATGAAATTCTGCTAATGAACATTTTAATTGCATGCATCAAGCTGAAATTTACTGGTCTGGGTATCTCATGGCACATCCACTTAGGTTACTTGCTGCACCTTTTCAGCTAAAAAGTTTTGTTGCTAACTTTACTTGCTGGAAGGTGGAGCTGGTAACAGTGTGGCAGGTTAACAGGACATCAGTGACTTTGGTAATGGTGGGACAAACATAGCTCCTTAACCAATCATATTAAAGTACTGAAAAATAATCCGAGGAAGGATTGAGAAGGACGGTGATTTAATATAATTTTCAAATTCTATGAGACCTAGAAGGAAAAACAGATTAGATTAAGAGAAACAAGTAATATAAAAGAAATGTATGGAACTTACTTAAACAATTTTAATTTTACATTTCAGAAATCTCCATCAACAAATCACTGGTTTACTGAACGAGTTGCAACACTTTTATTTGTTCATGTTCTGGGCCAGCGAGGTGAATTTTAGTTATGAACAATTCTGATGTCACTGAAAGGACATGAATAATTTTATTCATAGATTTCCAGTGATGCAATGGACAATTATTGTGCAAATGCAGTAGTTCTTAACAACCACTGGGAGGTTAAATATTAGATGTCATTTTCAAGAAGCTTTGCCAGAGTATCACTGGTTATTCAGCAACTTTTGTCAAATTGTAATTCACACAAAATCTCCACCTTGGAACATGTTGCTGGCTTATTTACATGTTATTAGTGAGACATGTCATTCTAATATGTTTTTTCGCAGCAAAGTTTGGGTGATTGATCCAGATTTTGTCCTTCTCTGTTCACTTCATGTGTAATTGACTATAGAAATTTTGTAGGCTCGTAAGTAGAGGTTTCTCCTAATGTGGTACCTGTTTCTACACTACCTTCTGTGACTGTACATCTGTGAACAGGGTAAACAACAGTAAGGTTCTTTCATCAATTAGATTGAACAATTTTCACAGAGATATGGAAGTATAAATGGTATTTAAGCAATATGGAGCAAAAATAGTTTGGATAAGAAGAAAAGAGAAGAAAAAAACTGAAAGTTTTGATTTTATAATTATTCAATTTAAATTATTCTGGTTTTAAAATCTTTAAAATTACTAATTTTCAGAGGGCATAAAGCCTTCTATTTCTAACTTTTTTTTTGATAGAGCCAGAGAGTGCGCTTGGAATTCCCCAATCACTTATTACATCATCAATGACTCTCTACTTCAAAATGCACCAGCTATAACTTTTCAACCATTTTCAGTGCAGAACTAGGGGGCAAGTACCTTTTTATTGCCATGCCATTTGCAGTGATTTCAGGAGTATTGCTGAGGAGTGTAACCCCACATTGTGTAAGAGCATCATATCTCCAACACTACCTTCTGGGATTCTGTACTTATCCAGGTGTGGATATCGAAATATACTGTCCAATTGGCACTGGAATAATGATGAGCCCTTTATTGCATTATTATTACTACAGTAAAATCTGGGACATTAACAGTCCATTTTTGGGTGGATTATGCCTTTGTGAGATGATATTAAACTAGATGATGTTAAATATGACAGAATTGTAAAATAAGTTGCCAAATCACTTTCATCAGCTTTACCTTATTGTACAATGTCAGAATCTGACCCTTTAAATCTAAAATGATAAACGTCATGGCTAGAAACTTCCCAGACCCTGAACAGTGTAGGTATCGTTGAGAAAATTGACCAGTAAGGAGCTTCCTGACATCAAGAACAAAAAGCCTAATTTCCTAACCATGTTTTGAATGGCGAGATAAGATTCTCACTAGTGAGCAGCAAGAGGCCTATCTTCATGCATTAGTATGCAATTACATCATTATGTCATCTTGCCTCAGTTTCCTATTCTCCCACCCAATGGATAGAAACCAGATAGCAACAATTCCTGACAAGAAATTCAGAGCTACAACCTGATGAGTCCAGCCCTTAACTTGTTCTTCCAGACATCCATCAGTCAACCAGCATCTCAGGGTACACGCCATGGGAAGTATCCACTTGCCTTCACCCCTAATCCAATAGGACTTCCAAGTCCCCAAAGACAAAGCAGGGTACTAATTACCTTCTGTCCGACATGTCTAGGACAAATAAAATGAACCGCGCAGGGCAGCAGTTGATTGTCAGCACTTGACTGGCTGCATTGCTGGACTTTAAAGAAAGCATTGGCATCATGAATCCCAGGAGGTCCTAACAGTGGCTAGTGGTAAATGGGAGAGCGCAACGAACAGGGTGCCATTGGGGCAAGGAGGATAGGGAATGAGGCGGGTTTGGGAAAGTAGAACAAGAAAAGAAGGTATGGCTTATAGAGAGAAATATTCCATGAAACTCGCCAATAATGTCACTTTGTCGATTTCTGGTAAGATTCCATTCAGTATTTTAACAAGAACATTTGTTTCTCTAATTCAATGAGGTGGATCCAAATGAAAATATAGCTGAAACCCTGTCCTTTATTAATTTAGAGTTAGGTGTTGTGGATGATACTAATTGCCTCTCAATATTTCTCCATCATTGCATAAATAATTCACACTTCTAAAGCATTTAGATATTAAGTTTGTATAGTAGGCTTAATCAGAGTATTTACTTGCCGTTTTAAGAAAGCATGTAGGTCTTTAACATTTATAGGTTCTGAGTACTTGTGCAAAAGCTTTTGAGAAATATATTTCAGAAACATGTTGAAGAAATATGGTTGCAGCTCATTGATACAAGTATCCTCACAGTGAACCCAGAATAGGCAGAAAAAAATTGCTCTGATTTTTTTTTAATATAATTATGCTTGAATCTACATTCAAGTTCCATGAGTGCTCTTTCTTAATCAACTATATTTTTTCAATTATTAAAAAACACAGATGTTAACCTTGAACAAAATGCTTGCCATTTGACACACATTTTATCTTTTCATGCTGATTTCCTAGTTCTAATAACAGTTTGCTTAAGAAAGCCAATTTCTGCATTCTTGCCACATTTCAAAATCTGATTGTAGTATTTGTTTCTAACAGCAACTTTTCTCATTGTAAAATACAGTGTAAAATTAAATGACACCTCTTTCTTTTAAAATCAATTTGCACGTAAATGTGACTAGACAATTAGTCTAATATAAAACATCAATTAAGTAATCTTGATAATCTTCAAGAATTCAATGGCATAGGAAGTTTGAGTACTTTAAAAAGGGCAAACTTTTGTATTCAAGTATAAACTAATTATTCTGAAAACTCTGCAATACATCATTAGCATTGCAAGTTATAACTATCTCAAAAAATTACATAAGAAACAAATTCTAAAGATTATAAATGTTTTTGCTGTAAGATACTCTTCTTGACTGTAGGGCCAAATATCTGAGTGATGGCTCTCTGGGGCATATTTTTGTATATAAAATTATAATGTCATAATAATGTGGGTTTATTTATGTGCACCCAGGAGTAAGCAATTTCCTGTGAAATCTGTGGAGTTTTAGGATTTTTTTAAAATCAGTGCAGCTGTCATTATTCAGACCATATAACTCACTCTGTAGGAGTTGAATGAAGTGGCAGTATTGCACTCAGAGCTTTACACTTCCTGTTCCGTCCCATTTCAAGCCATGTAGCACTTTGACAGACAGCTGAAGAAATCTGCATAAAGGAAGAATATCTGACAGCCAGGGTCAGACTCTCTCTGTTTAATGACACTGCCAGTTACACATTTTGAATTGTTTAAATATGAGTCTACAGTTTCAACAATCATCATCTCACTGGTTCCACTTTTCATACCCAACAGCCAGGAAACTGACACGTAATTACACACTTACTGATGGTATCGCCAGTGCCGATAATTAAAACTGCCACAAGAGGATTGCTATTGCTATTCTACAGCTGGGATGTTGTCAAGAGGTGGAAACTCCAGCAGCTTTTAACACTATCTTCTTAAAGTTGGGCCACAGGCACCAATGTTGAAATAATGGAAAGGCCTCAGCACATCATTCACAATGTCTCACACAAATGAAGAAAATCTATTAACAATCCAATAAGTGAAATACAAACACAATGACCTGAGGGTTAAACAGTCTGGGTGGACTAGTACTTGTTTCTGCTCTTCAATGTTCATTTTTCTTTTCACATTTACAGTATATGGAAAGTGCACCACCACCTAATATAGTAGAACTGATGTTAAAAATTGCTGATACTTCCCTCTTTGCAAATACAAAATCATTTTACAGTCTTACAACTTCTATCAGAATGTCATGAATTACCATAATTTATATACAAGTCAATTACAGTTGGGTGCGATGAATTAGGAAAGCAATACTGCGATGAAAGCTCACTGTTTCAGTTTGAGTTATGCTTCATGAATGCTTAAAGTATGAGTTTGTGTGTTGGCAATTGACAGTCACAGGAGTATCTAAAATAGTGTAAACATTTAAATTCAATCTTTAAACATAGCAATTGGGAAAGAACATTTTTTCTCAGCTCCATAAATATTTAGATAGTGCAGCCAGAAGTGAAATTACCACACTAAACATTTTTGATTTTTTTAACAAATACAAAATTATAAGTTTGCTTATTTCAGAAACTATTTAAGTTCAAAAAATGATTTAGGTATGAAACATTTTGATTGAGTTAACTTTTATACTGAAAGCAAAAAATGTCTTACTTTAAATAGAATTGGATTAAAAATTTTTGGCTTGAAATCTATGCTAGCAAAGCTGAATTGTATTCTTAACCATGTTACCTTTTTTTCATCATCACTAGATAGACACAGCAGTACAAGTATATTCTGTGAATGGTCACAGAAACAGTGTACTGAGAAGCCCTTAATTCTGGAGAAATACTCAGGTTAAACGGCCTTGAACTTCACAAATATACCTTGAGTATTCTAAAAATGATGAAAACAAATACAAATTGGCACAGTACGTCTGGTAATGTTGAATGAGTGTTGAAATGATGGACAGGAAACAACCAGCTGGTCCACCAAATGTGCCTTTAAAGATCATCATGGTGCCTTAAGGTTCATTTACAAGGAAATTTAAGGATTTACAACAGTCTCCACCCAATAGCGGCCATGTGATCTCCTTTGAGAGGTAAAACAAAACAGAGTGAATAAGAAGGCAAATTTAGAGTGAAATAAAGAAAATAAATTGTATCCAGCCACTAAGGTTATTAAAGCTAGTTGAGGAGACCACACTGGCTATGATTTGAATGATTTAGTATGTCACATACCTTTTGTACACTGTACACTCAGCCCTAGCCATGTAAATGTGCAGTTCCCTTTTTGGGGTGTGCATGAACCAGTTATTTGTTCCATCGGTCTATTGTTCTGCAGGAAAAGCAGATATCCAAAACATCTCTTCTCCTGCGCTGCATATATGCTTGATCCCTGGATCTGCTAAACCTGCCTAAAATAATCTACTTATAAAAATAAAGTTAAATCAAGTCATTGTTTGAAACAGCACAATCTAACCACCTAGGAGTCAATATTTTGCTAAAATGAACAGACCAAGACTTTAAGCCTCTCTGGGTAACTACATTGTTTCCTCCATTGAAATTTTCTAAAGCCTCTTCATCACCAAAAAAATGGATGTGAGGAGACTTTTAAAAACACATGGAAAAAGTTTCAATATAAAGTTGGGCCATTTATATATGAACAAGCAAATTAGGAGCAGGAGGAGACCACTTGGTTCTTTGAGCCTCCTGTGACATTCGATAAGATCATGCATGATCCAGTTACTCCATGTTTTCATTTATCCCCGATACATGTTCCCTTCCTTGTTGATTAAGAATCTACCTGCCTTAAAAGTACTCAAAGACTGAGTTCTGAATTTAATTTGTTTTTGGCTTAAGTGCAAGGTGCACGGTGTTTTTTGAAAGGATTCTTGCCATGAAGCCCAGCAAGATTTTGCACCATATTTTACCAAACAAACATCAACTGCTTTCCCCATCCCCATGGTGTCTCACATTCGATTCTATCTCTGACTTAGCACATGTCATTCCCATACCAACTTGCTGCTCACCAGATATCTGCCAAATATCTAGATATCTAGCATTCCCTGTGCCTGCACTATCTTTAAAAGGCCCTGGGCACCCAGGCAAGCACTCTTAGTCTTGAACTGTCCTGCACAGTTCCTGAAGTTTGCCCCATACATGGCAGATATGGGGAACTGGATAGCCTGCTTTGTGAACAGGGACCATGCTAGTCTGGTCCAAGTTTGGCACCCAGTTCAATGGAGGCTTAGCTGTGTGAAGGAATGCACAGCAACGTAAGAAAAATGTCAATGTCCTTCCCCACTCAGCCAATATAGATGCCACCATCTCTATGACAACTCATACTCACTCCATCTGTGCTACTGTACCTACCTTCCACCCATCAAGCCTCACGTTCTGGGTATTTGCCCCTAAGTTTAAAAAAAAAGTGTCCTTACAACTGCATTACAATGATAGTTGACAGTGCAGACCAAGGAGCAGCATTAAAGTGCAGAAGTATTCTGAAAGTGGATTGGAGATGTGCCATGAGGGTTCGTAGAGGCTGGCACTTATTACATGCCAATATACATGGATGGGAAGTGCATGTGACTAATGAACATAAGCTTGTCTTGAGATGTTGATGCCTTGTGTCCAATATGGAGGCTAGTCACAGCCAATGGTGAACTGAAATCACTGGGTATCCTTTCTCATTTCTATGTCAAATTTGCTTGTCATTTGGTTTGTTTAAAATGATTTAAAATGGAAGATTAATAAGGTGAATTTCCATGTTAATAAGGTGTTCAACAAGATAAAATTGTTGCCAAATCACTGCTGGCTAGCAAGAAACTCACCTCACCACTCAGCAAAAGCATAGAAGATGCAGTGAGATGCTCCCACCATCCCATATGATTCTTCCCCAAATCTTGCCAGAGCCCCTGTAAGATTCTGCTGTTTTCTCTCATCATCCTTTAAGGAAAGGAGTTTCAAATACTCACAATACTGTGGAAAAATTCTTATCTCTCTTTTAAATAGGTGATCCATTATGGTTAAAAGGTGACCCCTAATCTGCCAAGACCCCCATAACCTTGCACATTTCAATCAAGTCACCCCTGACTCTTCTAAACTACAGTGGATACAAACCTAGTCTATTTAGCCTTCCCTCATAAGACACCCAGCCATTCCAGGAGTTAGTCTAATAAAGCTTCTATGAACTGCTTCTAATGCTTTTACATCCTCCTTTAATATGTAGACCAATAATGCACACCCTGTTGCAGATGCAGTCTCACCAATGCCTTGAATAATGGAAGCATAACTTCCCCACATTTGTATTCAATTTCACTTTCAATAGCTAATAGCATTCAATTAGCTTTCTTAATTACTTCCCATAACCGTATACTAAGCTTTTGTAACTTGTGCACGAGGATAACGAGATCTCAGATCTCTGCAATTTCTCAGCACTTGGACAATATGCTTCTTATTCATTCTTCCTGCTGAATTGGACATTTCATCTCTCCCATATTCGACTCTATTTGCCAGACCTTTGCCCATTCACTTATCTGTACCTCTTTGTGGATTCATTTTGTCCTCTTACTACTTACTTTCCTAGCTAACTTTGTTCATCAACAAATTTAGCAACTGTACTTTTTTTGGTCCCTTCACCCAGGTCGGTTATATAAATTTTAAAATGTTGAGGCCCCAGCACTGATTCTTGTGGCACACCACTTACTACGCATTGCCATGAGTATATGGCTTATTTATACTAACTCTCCCTTTCTTATTAGCTGGCCAATCGTCTTTCCACAGCAATGTGTTATCCCCGACACCATGAGTTTTTGTTACCTGCAGTAATCTTTGATGTAGTATCTTATCAAATGCCATCTGGTTATCTAAGTACAGTACATCCACCATTTTCCCTTTATCCACTGCATATGTTACTTCCTCAAAGAACTCTAATAAAATAATAATAAACATTGTTTCACTTTGACAAGACTATGGTTCTGATACAGAATATTTGGCATGTATTTGATAAATTAAATCTATTTTTCAATGTGTTACCAAACAAATTATGGTAACAACCAAAAGAACTGCAGATGCTGTAAATCAGAAACAAAAACAGAAATTGCTGGAAAATCTCAGTAGGTCTGGCAGCATGTGTGGAGAGAAATCAGAGCCAACATTTCGGGTTGAGTGACCCTTCCTCGGTAACATATTGTACTTCAAAACAAGGCTGGCAGTTTCTGATTCAGCTAGATAATTTTACTGAAATACTTGCCAGAATCTCATGCATTCGATTCTATTGTTCGGTGTTTTTGAAAATGTTTGAATTTTTTTTCACAGGTGACATTTGGAAGAGGCTGGGAGGGGTGAGTGGGTATGAGAGTTGAGGGCTTCAGATCCTAATATTAAAGAACACAACTGGAAGGCGGTCCCAGAGATCTGAAGTGGGCCTTTTAAATAGTCTGCCTTGGCATTCTGCAGCTCCTGTGGTCACCACTGCTCTGTGTCCAGATGTTGTGGACCCTACTCCAACTCACACCTATCTCCCTTGCCACCCAGAACAAAAGGCAAGCTTTTTGAGGCACCGTTTCCTGATAACTGCTACCCACCTCTGAGTTTAAATTCGTTTTGGTGTAGATTATTAACTTGCTACCAATTCCTAAAATTGGCATTTTGGTTTGACTGCCCATTGTAGAAACCAGTGGAAATGAAAAACAAGCATATTTCTGTAACAAATGCGCAATCGCAACATTAGTTTCACATCTTGACCAAAGGTTAAAGACAGCACCAATATTTTGCATGTCTATTTGTAAATTCAATTGAGCAGGAAACTAGATCACATAAGGCTTACAACATGCCAATGGTTTGTTTCCAAATTCTCTTTTATACTTCAGCTAAAAAGAAACATAAAAGCATGCTTTCACTGAAAATATTCACAATTCTTGCATGAAAAACAGTGGAAAATGTAGTTATAAAAATGATGTGTGGGGTCAGGAAAGTAGAGTTGGGACCACAATCAGAACAACCAAGGTCTTATCAAATGGTAGATCAGAATAAGAGGCCGAATGGCTTAGTCCTCTTCCTGATTGGTATCCAGATAGAATACAGCTACATGGTGCATCCTTGGATAATCAATCAACGATATCACTAACCAATAAAACTTGAAGCTGGAAATAAAACAAGCCTCAATGTAGAATACCCCAGTCAATCTGCTCATTCTTTGCTCTCAGTTTCACGTTTCCACTCATTATAAACAGATGGACTCCAACTGATTTCACAAAACATCCAGGCAATTTGGAATGAGTATCAAGGATATTTTGGATTTGATCCTTTGATTTTATTGACAAGTTTTTATGAGCACAGATTTAAATTTTGATCTATCCTTTTTTTCATCTTGAGTTTAATTCGTTGAAACAAAATTGATCATAACCATAATTCATGCTGTGGTGAAAGTTGCAGAGCTTTTGTTACACATGGGATTTGATCATATTAGCATTTACCCCACAGAAGCTTCATTATAATAAGTAGTAATGACCTGTTGGTAAAAGCAAGGTTTTGATTTAATGGGTGTACCCGTGTTAACCTGTGTTTTGCTATATATCCTTGGCATGAATCAAGCAAATTTTTAAAAATTATATTCTGTTGATTTGGAACATGTAGTAATTTTGAAATTCCTTGCATGCTATTGTTATTTGAACTGTTTGAACTGCAATGTTATTTGACCTGTTTTCTAAATTATCTCAATAATTGTAAATGACTTTTCAGATTTTGCCTTTTAGAGTCACTTTTAGGGTAAATTATTTAAGTAAAACAACGTAAGGTGAAAGTTCATTTTTAACCTTGTCTTTTTCCTTTCTTTAACTGAACACACTTGTGATATAGTGAATAAGATTACTGTTATGGTGGGGTTGAAGTCATGTTATGAAATAACCCAGTTTGAGTTCTGACCTCATTACAGCCTTGGTTCAAACACTGACAAAAGAGCTGAATTCCAGAGGTGAGGTGACCGTGACAGCCCTTGACACCAAGGCTGTATTCGACCGAGTGTGGCATCAAGGAGCCCTAGCAAAACTGGAATCAATGGGAATCCGGCAACAAACTCTCCGGTGGTTAGAGTCATACCTGACACATAGGAAGATGGTGATAACACAGTGCTGGGCTGGAGGAACACAGCAGGCCAGGCAGCATCAGGGGAGCAGGAAAGCTTTCCTCCTCCCCTAATGCTGCCTGGCCTGCTGTGTTCCTCCAGCTCAACACTGTGTTATCTCTGACTCCAGCATTGGCAGTTCTTACTATCTGACATAGGAAGATGGTCATGATTTTCAGAGTTCAGTCATCTCAGTTCCAGGACATCTCTTCAGGAGTCCCTCAGGATCGTGTCCTAGGGCCAACCATCTTCAGCAGCTTCATCAAAGACCTTCCATCCTTCTTAAGGTCAGAAGTGGGGATGTTTGCTAATGACTGCACAATGTTCAGCACCATTCGTGACTCCTCAGATACTGAAGCAGTCCAAGTCTAAATGCAACAAGATCCGGACAATATCCAGTTTTGGGTGGCATGGTAGCTCAGTGGTTAGCACTGCTGCCTCACAGCACCAGGGACCCGGCTTTGATTCCAGCCTTAGTCTACTGTCTGTGTGGAGTTTGCACATCCTCCCCGTGTCTGCGTGGATTTCCCCAGGGTACTCCAGTTTCTTCGCACAGTCCAAAGCTGTGCAGGTTAGGTGGATTGACCATGCTAAATTGTTCATTGACTCCAGGGATGTGCAGGCTAGATGGGTTACCCACAGTAAATGCGGAGTCATGGTGTTGGGGGAGGGGTGGGTCTGTGTGGAAAGCTCTTTGGAGAGTCGATGTGGACTTGATGGGATGAATGAGCTCTTTCCATACTGTAGGGATTCAATGATAAGTATCAAGTAATATTTATGCCATGCAAATGCTAGGCTATGACCATCACCAATATGAGACAATCTAACAACTGCCCCTTGACATTCAATGATGTTACAATTAGTAAATCCCCCACTGTCAACATCCTGGGGGTTATCATTGACCAGAAACTCAACTGGACTCACCACATAAACACAGTGGCTACAAAAGCAGATCAGAGGCTAGGACTATTGCAGAGATTAACGCATCTCCTAACTCCCCAAAGCCTATCCACCATCTACAAAGCAAAAGTCAGGAGTGTGATGGAATACTCCCCACTTGCCTGGATGAGTGCAGCCCCAACAACACTCAAGAAGCTTGACACCATCCAGGATAAGTAGTCCGCTTGATTGGCACTACATCCACAAGCATCCACTCTCTCCACCATCGACGGTCAGTAGCATTAGTGTGTACTATCTACAAGATGCACTGTAGAAATTCACCAAAGATTCTCAGAGAGCGTCTTCCAAACCCACGACCGCTTCCATCCAGAAGGAAAAGGGTAGCAGAAAAATGGGAACACCACCACCTTTGAGTTCCTGTCCAAGTCACTCACCATCCTGACTTGGAAAAACATTGCCGTTCCTTCACTGCTGCTGGATCAAAATCCTGGAATTCCCTCCCTAATGGCATTGTGGGTCAATCCACAGCAGGTGGATTGCAGTGGTTCAAGATGGCAGCTCGCCACCAGCTTCTCAAGGGCAATAATTGCTGGCCAGCCAGAGACGCCCATATCCCACAAATGAATAAGTGAAAAAAGATTGTGATTCTGCACATTGACCTCTTGTTCAAATAACAAAAATAACTCAATATATTAAATAAACACAACACAAACAAAGTTGCTGGAAAACCTTCAGCAGGTCTGGCAGCATCTGTGAAGGAAAAAACAGAGTTAACGTTTCAGGTCCAGTGACTCTTTTTTCCTTCACAAATGTTGCTAGACCTGCTGGGCTTTTCCAGCAACGTTATTTCTGTTCCTGAATCACAGCATCTGCAGTTCATTCAGTTTTTATTAAATAAACACAAAAAAAGTCAAATTTTAGCATACAGAACAAAGCTCACAACAATTTTCACTACCCTACAATTCTACCATACTAGCATATAATGAGAAGCACTGCAATAAAAACAGCTGGGCTATCAATACTTTCCCAATCTGCATGGCCCAACTTGCTCATAACATTTACAGTTATTCTGCTTCAGCTGTTCCCTTTCCCCACAATCACAGCATAAAAAACACCTCCAACCAATTTAGAAAAGAGAAACTAGGAAACTCTAATCCTACCTCCATAACCACGACTATAACATTTCCTCCATTAATTCTTACACAGTACCCACTGCCCGCTGCCTTATAGGTGATCAAGCAACATCTAGAAGACCATTATTCCTATCAATTTTGAGAATTTAAACTGTAATAATCCATCCAGCTCCCCTTCGACTGTGATCAGTTCACCTATACTTACCACAGGATTTAGCAATCTTTTTATCTATTCCAGAGATCGATAACTTTGAGGTCAAACACTTCATGTTGCTTAAACCTAATTCTATGCCTATGTGACATGTGCTGATGCCCCCTAGCTGTTCACCTATACCTTAGAAACTTAACTAGTTTCTGCGTGAGCAGAATATAATCCTATCATAATTTTAAAGATCTAAATCATATCCTCTCCAACCTTCTTATGTAAGTATGCACTGATAATGTGGAGACCTGTTAAAACAGAGATCAGTGAGTGACCTGTCTCAAACATTTGCAAGCTCTTGCTCTCCTTGACCAGAAAGTTATGATAGACATTGCCACTTGTGGTATTAAACCAGAAGGAACTGTTCTTGTAAGGGGAAGTGCTAAAGATCATGTTGGGCGACAACTGAATGCCTTTGTTTATGTTACTTTCCAATTCTGAGACTGATGCTGTGGTAGAATTCCAAGTGGTGATTGGATTATTAATGCAAAGATAGTTTCACAGAGAGCTGTGTGTGAAATGACTTGTATTAGTAAGCAACCAGCTCCTCAAAAATGTCCACTCTATACATCAATAAAGTACAAAGCAATGCATGATATAAATGGACATCACGTACGCTATGGATACTTTTGTCAGGCCACCCACAGGTTGTAGTGAGAAACCTCTAAACTTTAATATACCAGCTGTGTAAACATAGCCATGACATCCACAGTCCGTTCCTTCATCTGCACCTTAACATTTCTGTGAAGGAATGAAGTCAGGTATTCCTCTTTATTGGCATTCCACATCTGGAGACCAGCTTCTCGAAATGTATATCTGTGGGAAACGAGATTCCATTATTAACGAAGGGGTCTATGCATAGTCAGATACTACAACATTTCCTCCATTAATTCTTATATAGTGGAACTAATTAATGACTATAGTCTTTAATTGCAGATTAACATGATAGATACTCAAATAATATAGGATGATATCTGTCCATTATGAGAAAATTTATTTCCCTAGATGTTTTGAAAACAGTGATAACAGAATCTTTACAGCTCCACGGTAGATAATTGCACTTTTCCTGGGGCTTAGACTTTGGATTTGAATGAACCATCAAACATAATTGCTTTTTATTGGCCCTTGACCAGATCACAAGAGGCAAATTCTTTGTGGTTGTTGCAAAATTCTCTACTTCAAGGAAGAATAATTGGCAAAAAGAATCTTTCTTGCCCCGAACATGTGGATTTCATGTCAGGTAATCCTAAGTAATAGGCACTGAAGCCAAAGAAGAACTTGAAAGTTTAAAGAATTCTACCTTCCTGATGTATGGATTGCTGTAAGGAAGGTGAAACTTGAAATGTTAAATATGTAAAAGTCATTATAAAAAAGAGAATGAACAGAAAAAAAAAATGATACATTCACTTTCTGTATATGCATAGGACTGAATTTTACCAGAAATTGGTTAAGTAACATTGTTAGCAAGTTTCATGGAGGGTTTTTCTCTGTGAGCTTTCTGACACTATTCTCTGCAATCCACCTTATTTGTTATGTACTACGTATCTATGACACCCCAATTGTCCTATCTACTCTCTTGGTAGGGCCTGTCATGACTAGGACTTCCCAGGAATCAGGTCAAATTCTGCCAGTCAGTTGATCATCACTGCATGTGTAGTGGAAGGGGAATGAAAATGAAATGTTCCTCAGGGCACATCGGTGTCATGGGTGGCACTTCATTGGAAGTACAAGTATAAATGTATTGCTCTTTAAGAACCAAGCTACACAGGTTAGCTGTCCGATCTCAGAATCCCCAATACCCAGTGTAGTCTAGCATCTTGTCTTTGTTCGATATGAGACCGTCACATACTGGAAAGCCTTCAAATGGCTGAAAATGTTCGCTTTTATTCGGCAACAGCAAAAGTGAAGAAAAGCAAACATAAGAGAAGTGTGCATTTGCTCTGGGAACAGATGGGGCCATTTGCCTTTGCATAGCAACAAATTTGATCACTGCACTCAGCTCACATCTATTGGATGAAAGCAAAATACTGTGGATGCTGCAAATCTGAAATTAAGGTGATGCTGGAGAAATTCAGGTGAGTCTTGAGGAGTCTTGTTAGACTTGAAATGTTAACTCTGTTTCTCTCTCCAAAGATACTGTCAGACCTGCTAGGTTTGTCCTGCATTTTCTGTGCTCACAT
This sequence comes from Rhincodon typus, assembly GCF_021869965.1. Classification (NCBI taxonomy): domain Eukaryota; kingdom Metazoa; phylum Chordata; class Chondrichthyes; order Orectolobiformes; family Rhincodontidae; genus Rhincodon; species Rhincodon typus. Next base: position 22,575,756 of record NC_063351.1, on the reverse strand, counting down.
CTATTGAAACTGGCTATCAATCACATCCTGTCTGGCAGTTCGCTGCTGATACTGCACCCCTCCATGATGCTGAAGGTGATGGCTCTCCTCAGTGTCCTTATCTTCATCCTCAGGCACCAGCTGCATCTCTGCCAGCTTTTCAGCAGAACACAAAATGCCAGGATTATGCAGCACACTGTGTCTGAAGTGCACCGCAAGAACCCTACACCGGTCCAAGCATTAGGACCTCATTTTCAGCGGATCCACTGTTTACTCCAGTATGGCTATGGTCAAACAATGGACAGCAGTGTATCTCTGCTTTGCATCAGCAACGGGTTGAAGGAGTCAACAGTTATGGTTGCAGAAGATTGCCCTTGTCTCCCAGTGACTTTCTTTGTAAGTCATCTGGCCTTTGATGGTGGAAAATGGTGAATTCTAGCAAGAAGGACAATGGAATTCCTTTCCCTGGACATTTGGCATAGGGACCCCATTCCGATGAATGAGGCACAACTCATTCCTTACAAATTGTGTAGTAGGCTACAAATGCTGTATAATTACTGGTAGTTTGCCCACCCGCACCCCACATCACTCAAGAAAGGCTGCATTTTATATAAAATATATAATGTATAATATTGGCAAACCCTCATAGTTCAAGGTGAGAGGAAATCTATTCCATGCTCTTGTGCCGCCTCTGAGATTTTGGACTGTCTTTGTGAATTGTGGCCCACAGGTGCCACTTTTAAAGTCACCTGTGATTACTTCACAGAGTTGACTAACTTCAATTTTCAATGACCGATGACATGCTGAAGATTGCTTGTGACCAAGATTTGTATTCCATACAGGATCCAGTTGTTTCCCATGCAGCATGTCCTGAGATGTTAGGGACTCGAAGGTGGAAGTCCAGAAGAGAAAGTGGCGAGCTGGAGTCATAAGGTGCCTGGCCCGACTTGTATGTCAGTAATAGTCACTTGTCTAGTTTTTACCTGCTATGTGGGAGAATAAAAAACTGCATTTAAATGAGCAGTGACATTATGAAATGATGACATACTTATGCATGCAAATAGGCTATTCACTTCCTAGTGAGAATCTCATCTCACCATTCAACACTTAGTTGGAGAATCAGATTGTTTTGCCTCAACATTAAGAATGTCATTTCTGCTGATCTCACTCCATTTCCCAAATGGCTCATCAATACCAATGCCATTTAGGGGCTGGGAAGATTTCAACCATATTTCCTCAGCTTACAGCAATAGCAGAATGATTTAAGGCCTACCTATTACTCACACATCCAGGCAAAGTACACCTGTGATTTTGGGGTTGGCACTCTTGCAACTATGTCCGATGGTAGATATCTTCTACTCCAACTGTTCAGACATGTAACGACACACCTTAGGAGTTGGTGGGACTTAAACCTGGGCCTCCTGGCCAGAGGTAGGGACATTACCACTGTAGCACAGAGCCCTCTGCCAATAATATATTCACCATAATAAATCTCTCTGTAGCAGTACTTGATAATTCCACAATTCCATGATAATTCTTTATGCAGATAATTCCAGTTCAGTACGAAATGTGCTTGTGCATGACATTTTTTCAAAAGTGATTATGGTCTTTTTTGCAATATTGTTTTTCCTGTATGAGGAGCAGAGTTCTGGCATGACAGAATATTAGCATTCATTTTGTTATGTATCAAAAATTGACATTTATTACGGTTGTTGTTAACTTTCAAATTGTTCATTAACTTGAAAGATATGACCTTATGCATGCACTAGTGCAATTCTCAGCAAAGACATTCCCCTCGGGATTTCATCGTCAAAATGATGGGCCTTTGGAACATTGAACACTGTAGAAAGAACTTTATTTGACTTTGATAACTTCAGAGCTTTTGACAGAGATTGACACAAGCTCAATAATTTTCACCAGATCAATTGCAGTCAGCCACAAATAACCCATCTCAGCATACATAGTGGGAGGGAATCAAAATAGAACAATTTCTGGGGGCACGTAGGTGGCATTCCCCATTGGAAATAGAGCTAATACTTATAAATGTATTGTTACTTCACATCATCACCTCTCTGATCAACTATCATTTTAAGTGCAGTAACAAGAATGAAGCTACACAGACTATCTGTGCTTTGTGCTGTACTGCATTAGGGTCCTGCCTAAGGGGGTCCTACTCTTTCCCTAAGGCCCAGCAAACCATAACATCTTGACATTGTCCAAAGTGGGAACATCACATGTTGGAAAACCCTCAGACAGTTGAAGATGTTAACTTTTATTGGACAACAGGAAAAGTGAAGATAAAGAAACAAAACAAAACATGCTGCATTTGCTTTTGAGAATAACAAGGGCTTGCTTGCCTTTTGAGCAGCAGCAAATTTGCAGCCAATTAATGATCACTTTACACAATTCAACTCTTTCATGACTGGGTGTCAACTAAGTCATGTCTTTCTCCTTTTGCCCAATACTGAACTGCTGTGAAGGTGATATTTTTCCTCTTCAATGATCTGAACTTCCTCCTTGGAAGACTGCTTCTGCTCTCCCAGCTCTTCAGTGTCCATCACATTCCCCCTTTGGTTACACCTGTTATGCACATTACAGTATATTGGACTGTGCAGCACACACAGTCTGGATTGTACCGCAAGGGCCACCTGGACTGATCTAATCATTGGAGCCTCATCTCCAGAAGGTCTACCATCTATTCCATGATGGCCTTGATAATAGAGCGACTTGCATTATATCTATGCTCGATCACAGTCAGAGTCTTCAGCCATGGTTGTAGAGGGTAATCCATGACTCCCAGTAACTATTATCATAAGGCATCAAGGCCCTGAAATGAATCAGAAACCTGAGAGCTGTCATGTTTGTAAGGATCATAGCAGCTTCCAAATGATTGTGCTACCAAACGTAACTGCCTTATGTGACTGACTGACCGTGTCCAAGACTCTGGACTGAGATTGGATGCTGCCTTTTGAATGACTGTGGTGGTACACCCTGTTGGAAGACAGTCGTCCCTGACTTGACTGAGGACCACTCCCTCTAGACATTGCAATGTGTCTATTTGGTTGCAGTACATTCAGTGTGTTTATTGCCTAAACTGCTGGCACATGTTGTAGGTGTGACATTGATGCAGCACAGGGCTGTCCAGCAAGCTATCCACTCCCTTGACTGATAGCTATGAGAAGCTGCTTGGCTTCGTGTCTGCACTAAAAGGCAAGTCAAGCAGAAATACTGTGAGCCTATATGTTCTGACAGCACAAAAGGCAAGACAGAAATGCTGTGAACATTCAAGTAACGATGAAGTGAGTGAGCACTGAGAAAAGAAGTGAAGAGCCTTGAGATGCATGTAACATTCCCATCGTGTGCCATGATGACATGATGGGGTTTGTGCGTGGTTCATACCAACCTCTGGACATAGAGTGCAGACCGTCACTATTGACTGATGACTGCTGACATTCATGACAAGCTGCCTGGCTTTGTGTCTGCGCTAAACATCAAGGCAAGATATGTACTGTGAGACTTTAAGGTCTGACTGAGGCGTCATAGTACAATAAGGTAAGGCAAGACAAGGCATGACATGGCAAGGCAGAGGTCCTGGAGTATTCAAGGAGACACTAAGTGAGTGAGTGCAAAGGGAGCATGCGAGCAGTCCTTTGATGCAGCCTGGTTCAATCTGTGCACTGGGTACCTGTCCCTGTGTGCACAGGGTCCTTGCAGCAGCATTCCGATGAGAGGTGTCAGTGCACTTTGAAATGCAGCATTGAAGTGCATAAATGCACTGTATTAGAGATGTGCCATAATGAGGCTGGCACAAGATCTACGGATATGGGATGCATTATGTTGGTGTGCCAGGGGTCTGAGATGGAAGTTTGGAGGAGCGAGCTGCAAACTGGAATTGCCAGGTACCTGTGCGTATTTCCATGCCACGCATTCTCAGCACCTGGTTTCAGTCCAGCAGCTCAGAAAATGGGAGACTGCATATTAACAACTGCACCAGAAACGTCAAATTCAGAGCCAAAATATCATCATCGAGAATTCGAATGAAATAGAGCTGTGCATGCACACAAAAGAAATTGGAGTTTGGTGGGGAGTGCAGGGATTGAGACAACCAGGAACAGGAATGAGGATAGAGATAGTGAGGACAGGAGTAAGGGGTAGTGAGGACTAGACTGTGAGACAGCTCTCCCAATTTTGGCACAAGCCCCCAGATGTTAGTAAAGATGACTTTGCAGCAGTGACAGGACTGTTTATACCATTGTCTTTTCTGATGCCTAGGTCAATGCTAGATGGTCTGTCTAGTTTCATTTCTTTTTTGAGAGTGAATAGCTTACTAGGCCATTTTAAGAGGGCAATTAAGAGTCAACCACATGGATCTGGAGTCAAATGTAGGCCAGATCAGGTAAGAACAGTGGATTTCCTTCCTTGAAGGACATCAGTATACCAGATGGATTTTCCCTGACAATTGACAGTGGTTTTGTGGTCATCATTAGACTCTTAATTCCAGATATTTATTGAATTTAAATTTCATCATCTGCCCAAGGGTAATTCGAACCCAGTTCCCCAGAACGTTGCATGGGTTTCTGTATTAATAGTCTAGTGATAATAACCGTTGACTATCGCCTGCCCTCATGCTTCATCTCACTCCAAAAAGAATACTAGCTTTATCATATTTCCAAAAAAGAAATCAAGGATGATTGTAATTTGGCCCAAATGAAACATTGGATATTGATTTTGAATTGAAATTTGTAATCTCTCTTTCAATAAGACACAATAAATGGGACAACTTCAGCTAAGGAAACCTGGTCAGCGTTGACAAGTTAGGCTGAATGGCCTGTTTCTGTGCTGTATACCTCTAACAGAAAGCATGCTATATTACTGGCATAATTGATTGCATGAAAGCACATTAGACATGTTGGACTGAAGTTTACGTGGCAATGGGCTTGAAGGGAGAAAGACTGACAAATGGAGTCGGAAGACATTGGAATAGAGGGACCAACAACTGTCCTCTGCCCTTCCATTTTGACAGTAGTTGAAAACATAACAAAAAGATACCCAATTAAATGCCTCTTAGGCTTCCTTAATAGGATGGCAGGACTGGCAGCAGACTCATAGTTTACTGACACCCCTAAAATACGCCTGGGTTCAACACCCACTGACAGATGGCAACCCTCTACTTTTGATCCTGATGATGGGAGGTCTGCCACCTCTGGAATATCCCATTGTATTGTGCACACCATCAATTGCTAGGTTTGCTATGGATGTTAAAATTCTACCTCACACTTGTACATTCATCACTCCGTTAAATATCTGGGCTTAGCATAATGCTTTGGCAGAATTTGACACCATTTATCTGAAATAACTGAATACATTATTTCATTTGAAAGCCTCCGATGATTAGCAGTTGCCTGAAATGAATAATGGAATAATTACTTCAAAAGTTAAAAAATATAAGGAGAAGATAAATTGATATGAAGTAGATGTGGAACAATGACATAATGCAGGATGGCTCATTTAGAACATGCACCTTGTCAACTTTCTTAACATTGAGCCTAGCTTTGAGAGAACATAAGAACATAAGAACTAGGAGCAGGAGTAGACCGTCTGGCCCTTCGAGCCTGCTCCGCCATTCAATAAGATCATGGCTGATCTTTTCGTGGACTCAGATCCACTTATCCGAGTTCTCAGCGTATCCCTTAATTCCTTTATTGTTAAAAAAAAATCTGCCTTTTTTTTAGAAACGTTTAATGAAGGAGCGTCAACTACTTCACTGGGCAAGGAATTCCATAGATTAACAACCCTCTGGGTGAAGAAATTCCTTCTCAATTCAGATCTAAATCTGCCCCCTCTAATTTTGAGGCTATGCCCTCTTGTCCTAGCTTCACCTGCCAGTGGAAACATCCTCTCTACTTCTATCTTATCTATTCCCTTCATAATTTTATATGTTTCTATAAGATCCCCCCTCAATCTTCTGAATTCCAATGAATATAATCCCAATCTACTCAGTCTCTCCTCATAAGCCAACCCCCTCAACTCCGGAATCAACCTAGTGAACCTCCTTTGCACCTCCTCCAGTGTCAATACATCCTTTCTCGAGTAAGCTTTATATATTGGAAAATTGTCACTAAATGCAAGAAACATATTTTTTTAATTTCACACATTTGAAATGGTCTCAATTCCTAGGGATTTGTACAGAAAAGCATTTGTCCCAGGAATCCTTTTACTCTGAGTAAATGCTTAAAAAGCAATATCCGTGTATTTGACCTAGTCAAACATGTTTATTACAGTTTAATGTCAGAATGTGAGAACAGGGTCACATCCATTAACTTATAAAGAAAGCACAAAACAGATGTGTTATATGTCTGTGTTTGTAATTACAATAACAGATCCTGCTTAATTGATTCCCAGCTGTATTTTAATTATGGTCAGAGTCTGAACACTCATTCTTAAAATGTTAAATGAAATAATACTAAGCTATATGACTTCTGTGCAGCTTTTTCCCTAAGTATTATTCTCACCAAATGGTAAAAGCTAGAAGTAAATTTAATCCCCTCGCTATTGTTATGATTGTGGTAAATACAATCGATCAATGTTCAACCTGCATCATCTGACAAAACGTTTCATGGACTAAACTTTATGATTTGTTTGTCGAAACAAATAGACAAATACTGACCTGAAATGCCTACACAGATTATCTGAACAACTGGAGCAAGCTTCATGTGACTCATGTGGAATAAACAGAACCCTCTACACTGAAATTACCGTTTTTATTTAAAGAGATCAAACCAGACAAGTGAAACATTTTCAAAAAAAATTGCATCTCCTGCTTTAATTTACACTTGGATGATAATTTCACATATTGAGAGAGGAATGGCTTTTCTGACAGTTAGCCAGCTTGGAAAGACAATGGAACCAGACTCACGAATAAACATTGAACTATATTTCAACAGTAGCTTTTGAGCAGCAGAGCAGAAGAATATAGACTGATAAGAGCAAGAACTGAAACATAGTCCCTCTCTCTATTGTCTTCTCATCATCTCTGAAGATTGTATCTGGTGAAAAAGCAAACAACTATTCAATGAGAACATAATTATATGTTTCAACTTGGTCACTGCTGGGGATATGATTCATTAAACAACTGTGGTCTCAGGTTAAAAATTAAATACCTCAAGGATTCTAAGGACTTTTAACCTGTATAGTGTTTATGCTTTATGTTCATTACCAGACACTCTCCCCCATTTTAATCCTATAACCTGGGTTTTTGAGTATGTTTGATGCGTTTTTTAATTTTTTTTTCTTGAGGCTTGTAGGTAATAAAATTCTTCTCTCTTTCACTCAGGCAAACATTGTAATTTGCTCCTTCATTTAAATCCAGTATTTACACCTTTAATTGACTCATGATATTGCTGTATGCTAAAAGACAATAAAAAAACTATTTGATGCAACCAGCAAGGAGGAATTAAAAATAGGGGAACCAAATTACCACTCTTCTTTCACCTGATCATAGTATCATTTTTTGTTTTAAGATAATGAATGGAAATGAACCCTTGTGTACGGCCACATACAGCAAGGATGCAATTGTTCTGGTACAAGTTTATGAATATCATCAATTCAATCTAGTAATTTGGCATGTTAACATGAACGTGGATAAAAGATTATTTTGGGAGAAACTGCTTTCAATACAAGAGGCACTAGCACCAATACTGGGGAGGAGGGAGTTGTTCTAATGGGCAGGGCTCCACCTGAACCATACTGGATCCAGAGTCCTTGTGAATCATATGTCTGGGGCTGTGGATAGGCTTTAAACTAAATAGAGAGAGAGAGAGAAAGAGAGAGAGAGAATGTGTGTGTGTGTGTGTGTGTGTGTGTGTGTCTGTGTGTGTGTGTGTCTGTGTGTTCAGTTGCATGGAAAAGTTCAAAAAATTAAAGGGGTGAGGGCTCAGCAAAATTATTCAAGTTTCCAGAACAAGTAATAGGACAGAGTATATGGAAAGGCTCAGGCATCTAACTTCAGACACAGCAGATCAGGGTCAACAATGAGTAAGGGAGTGGTCAACACAGGACTGAGGGTGTTGTACATAAATGCATGCAGTATACAAAACAAGTAAATGAGCTTGTAGCGCAGATTGAAATTGGCAGTTATGATATTGTGAGTATCACAGAAATGTGGCTGCAAGGGGATCAGGACTGGGAACTAAATATTAAAGGTTACACATCCTATTGAGGACAAGAGTTGTGAGGTCATGTTGCAGTTGTACGTGACATTGTTTAGGCTACTTTTGGAATACTGCATTCAATTCCAGTCTTTCTTTTGTAGGAAGGATGGGGGTGTGAAACTTGAAAGGGTTCAGAAAAGATTTACAAGGACGTTACCAGGGTTGGAGGGCTGAACTATAAGGAGAAGCTGCATATGCTGGGGCTATTTTCCCTTGAATGTCAGAGGCTGAAGGGTGAGGGTTTATAAAATCATGAGGGGCATGGACAGGGTGAATAGCCAAGGCCTTTTCCCCAGGGTAGGGGGAGTCCAAAACTAGACAGCATAGGTTTAACGTGACAGGAGACAGGTTTAAAACGGACCTAAACAGCAACTTTATCACATAGAGGGAGGTGTATGGAATGAGCTGCCAGCGGAAATGGTGGAGGCTGGTACAATTACAATTTAAAAGGCATCTGGATGGCTATATGAATAGGAGGGGTTTAGATGGATATGGGCCAAATGCTGAGAAATGGGACTGGATTAATTTAGGATATCTGGTTGGCATGGATGGTTTGGACCAAAGGGTCTATTTCCATGTTGTACATCTCTATGAATCCATGACTCTATGACAGGTAGGTGGACAGAGAGGGCAGGCTCGCCTTGTTATTAAGAAATGAAATTAAGTTGATAGCAAGAAATGATAGTTAGTTGGAAGGCATGTGCCTGTGTGGGTAGATTTGAGGAATTGCAAAGGAAAGAAGACCCTGATGGGAGTTTCATACAGCCTCCAAGCAGTAGACATGATGTGGGGCAGAAAACAAACAGGAGACAGAAAAGGCATGTAAGAAAGGCACTATTACAATAATCAGAGGGGACTTCAATACACATGGAGATGGGGAGAATCAGGTTGGTAACAAATCCTGAGGAAAGGAATTTGTGGAGTGCCTATGACTTTGTTTTGTTTTGGAGTTCTGAAGGAGATGACTGAGGAGATTGTAGAGGCATTGGTGGTGATCTTTCAGGAATCATTGGAATCAGGAAGGGTGCTAGAGGACTGGAAAATAGCCAGTGTAACACTGCTGTTTAAAAAAGAAGGGAGGCAGAAGACAGGAATTTGTAGACTGGTTAGCCTGACCTCAGTTGTTGATAAAGTTTTAGAGTCCCTTGCTAAGGATGAGATTGCGGAGTACTTGGAATGCATGGTAAAATAAGGCTGAGACAGACAGCTTCATCATCAAGGGGAGGTCATGACTGACATATCTGTTAGAATTCTTTGAGGAGGTAACAAGAAAATTCTACAAAGGAGAGCCAGTGAATGGGATCTCTATGGATTTCCAGAAGGTCTGAGAAAAGTGTCACACAGGAGGCTGCTAAATAAGGTAGGAGACCATGGTATTAGGGGCACGGTACTGGCATTGATATAGGATTGGCTGATTGACAGAAGGCAGAGAGTGGGGATAAAAGGGTCTTTTTCAGGATGGCAGCCAGTGACTAGCGGAGTTCCGCAGGGTCAGTGTTAGGACCACAATTATTCACGTTATACATTAACAGCCTGGACAAAGGAACTGAAGGCATTGTTTACAGAGGAAGTTTACAGATGACACAAAGATAGATGGAGGTGCAGATAGTGTTGAAGAGGTGGGGTGGTCACAGAAGGACTTGGATAGGCTACGAAAGTGGGCAAAGAAGTGGCAGATGGAATACAATGTGGGTAAGCATGCAGTTATGCACTTTGTTTGGAAGAATAGAGTTGTGGACTATTTTCTAAACTGAGAAAGGCTTCATAAATCTGAAGCACAAGGGGACTTAGAAGTCTGAGTTCAGGAATCTTTTAAGGTTAACATGCAGGTTTAATTGGCAGTTAGGGAGGCAAATGCGATATTAGTATTAATTTCAAGAGGGCTAGGATACAAGAGCAGAGACGTACTACTGAAGCTGTATTAGACGCTGGTCAGACCACATTTGGAGTATTTGAGCAATTTTGGCCCCTGTTTCTCAGGAAGGATGTGCTGAAATTGGAAGGGGTGCAGAGGAGGGTTACAAGACTGATCCCAGGATGAAGGGTTCTTCGTGTGAGGAGCGATTGAGGACTCTGGGTCTGGAGTTTGGGAGGATGAGGAGGATCTGATGACTCTTACTGAAAACTGAAGCCTGGATAGAGTGGACATGGAGAAGATCTTTCCACTAGTAGGAGAGACTAGGACCTGAGGGCATAGTCTCAGAGAGAAGGGCTGACCTTTAGAACTGAGATGAGGAGGAATTTCTTCAGCAGAGTGTGTTGTATCTGTGGTACTCATTGCAGCAGAAGGCTTTGGAGGCCAAGTCATGGAGTGTATTTAAGACAGAGATAGATAGGTTCTTGATTGGTAAGGGGATCAAGTATTTTGGGAAGAAGGGAGGAGAATGAGGTTTAGCAACATATCAGTCATGATTAAATGGTGGAGCAGACTTGATGGACCAAATGATCTAATTCTGCTCCTAAAGCTTAAAGTCTTATGGTCTAACTGAGTCGAAGCTGCAGCTGAACAGATGGGTCTGATATTCTCCTAATATTGAGCTTTGGTCTTCACTTAACTTCTTTATTCATTGACAGGATGAGGGCACCACTGGCTAGGCAGCATTTATTGCCCATCCCTAATTGCCCAGAGGGCAGTTGAGGGGCAACCACATTGCTGTGGGTCTGGAGTCACATGTCAGCCAGAGTAGGTGAGGATGGCAGATTTCCTTCCCTAAAGGGCATTAGTGAACCAGATGGGTTTTTCCTGACAATTGGCAATGGATTTATAGTAATTTTTAGATATTTATTGAATTCAAATTCCACCATCTGCCACGGCAGGATTCGAACCCAGGTCCCCAGAATGTTATCTGGGTCTCTGGATGAACAGTCCAATGATAATACCACTCGGCCATCGACTCCCCATAAATGAGGCAAACGAGCTGCAGATGTACACCTATGTCCTTACATGTGTAGCTTGCCAGTGAAAAGACTTTCATTTCTGGGACTCTGTTTTCATTTGGGTCAGGAGAGCACCAGGAACTGATCAAGGCATTAAGTCAGGGAAAGGGGAAAGGTATGGAGTGGTCGGTGGGGGTTCAAGGAGGCATGATTTCAACACATAGTTTTGAAGGTACCTACCGAGAAACCATAAACCCCGCTATGAACACGCACACACATTGTATAAAACAGATTGACCAATCGGTGTTGCAGTTATGAATTTGCCAATGTCTCAGTAAAGCTCCTTATAAAATGAAACCACCCAGTGACATTATTGATGCAGAAAGGTTCTATGCAGGTTGTCGTGGGAAGAGGACAGAGAATGTTGGTAGCATGAGGATGGACTATGGCAAGTTGTGGTGGAGTCATGTCGCGATCACAAAGGGAACTGTAAGGTGGACTGCAGCAGCCTGTGCTCTTAATTTGAGGCCAGGAGGAGCAGTCCTTCACCCGGCTCCAATTCTGGGAAGTATTTCGAACAATCTTGCTGTTTTGCCAGTGGCCTGGAGCAACCTCTTTAAAGTCCATTTGATACATGCATCAAAATGCGGTTTTCTTAATTGTGGTGGTGTCTTTGTTGGCGACCTCAAAGCATAGCAATAGCACAAAGGAGACCTGAAACAGGCGTTAGCCTCTTTACATGTGCAAGAAAGAGGCCTAACACCTGTTTAAGCAGGGGTACTGAAAGACTTTTATTTGCCGACATGAATATCATGAGCAACACACTTCTGGCTCATAATGAGTGTGGTGAAATCTGATTTCCCAGCTCTGATTTCAATGCATAATTTTGAAGGCACCCAATGAGAAACATAAACTTCACTATGAACACTAGTATTGTATATTGAATGACTTACAATTTGTGCAGTTGTGAATTTGCCAATGTCTGAGTCAGGACTCCTATAAAATGAAAACTCCAACGACATTATTAATGCAGAAAGGTGCTTTGGCAGCCTATGTTAATTTATATACATAATTTTCATGCTGCTGAATGTGGCCATTTGAAGCAAAAACTTTGCAAATGCCAAAGCATCCACCCAGAAACACTTTCTGGCTTGTCCTTTTGTAACATTAGCCAAAAAAAGGTCATAAATTCCAAACGGCAGTATGAAAACATTATGTGTTCTTAGGCAGCTGAAACTGCATGATGTAGTTTATAAAACTCAAGAATGTGTCAAAACGACTATTTAATGATTGCTCAAAATATTACAGATCAGATGGTACCTTTAACCATTTCACAACTAAAGTAAGAGTAAACTACATTTTTCTTCTTTCTGCGAGGTAGCGAAATAATACTTGAAGGAGACCATTCAGCCCTTAAGTCCATTCTACCATTCGGTCAGATCATAGCTGCCTTAAATCCACCAACCTACCTTAATGCTCAACTCCAGCAAAAACATATCAGTTTGAAATTTTAATTTGACATAACCTCAACAGTATTTTGGAGGAGAGAGATCCAGACTTCCAGTACCTTGCTTTACACATAACCAAATTAATAAAATAATGTTGACAATGCTAGCATACCTCTACAATGTAGTAATTGTGCTGAGCACAACAGAGGAAAAAAGCTGTTGATGAACTTTTATTGTCTGAAATGTTAATGATATGGCCCTTCCCCAGGTAAAATATACTGAACTGCAGCAGATCTCCAACCAAAATCTCACTACAGCTAGTTATCACTTAATTGCCTATGCCATATTAAAAATTTTAAAAATTATTCTCTAATAAACATAATATTGCTTCATTGACATTACATTATTTAAGTTCTTTAAGTTGTGAAAAAGATTACTGAAATTATTAAAATATGCATTTTATTTTGACTTACACATTATGATTTTTGAAAACTCCAAATATCCCAAAGGATATCCTTTAGATGATATTTTATATGTGCTAAAATGTCTTGGGAAAGGCAGTCCACTAAGCAGTCAAAGAGTTAATCTTTCTACATAGATGCAAAACTGAATAAGCTATTTCATTTTATTGAAAGAAAACCAGGCTTGGTATGCCCTTCTAATGCAAGTTGATCAATAACCAATATTTGCACATCACAAAGACTCATTTTTTACATTCACATATTATTTAGTAATGACCCTAAATGTGAGGACCATGGTTAGTTTGGTGATTCAGTGACTATTACAGTTGTTTTAGTCATGAATCTAGAACTAAGGATATTTAACGTGCCTTCTTAAAAGTGAAATTGTAAAGATAGTTACAAAGCTCTTCGCCAACCTTGAGATTGTGATGCCATTGGAGTCTTCTAGTTGTGTAGTAGTCTTGTAACTGCCTCCTGCCTGTCGAATACTGTACAAGTACTACAGTGCTGGTTACCAAAGAAAAGTAGAACCTCTCGCTTGACCCAATGTGACCTTTTGAGTATACAGAAGGAAGTATAACAAAGGTAGGAAAAATTAGCTCTGTTGTTGTCAACAGTGACAAGAACATTTGTTTGTCAGAAGTACCTTCTTATTATTGAAAGACATGGTTTTCATCCTACTAGAGCCAAAGAAAATCATATCATAGTCTCCAAAAGACATACCTATTATTTTTCAGTGATATATTGCTTTCCAGCTGTAGCCAAAACAATCTAATAACCACTATTAGATAAAGGATTCTGAATATAAATGTATTGAATTGTAGTGGGAGAAAATGAACATATTGCAGCACTTATGTCAAAATGGTTTAGGCTTTTGTGTCCTTCTTTCTTTAATAAATGCAGATCAAAAGACTTCAGCTATGTAAAAATAATAAAAATTCTTGCAATATGAAATAACACTTCTACTTTGTAACATTCTGAAGGAAGGAGCTGCAAATATGCTGTACTGAATACAAATAGCATTAAAAGTGCACAAGCATCCCAGGAAAGCTTCTAACCATACATTTATATTCATAGCAGGTTCAAAAAATCCTAGAACAATGCTAGCTATCTAGTCACCATAAAGCATTCAGCCATTTACAGTGTCACTTATGACAGTTTTGATAGACATATACTATATAAGAAAAATATCTTATAGTACACAGTTCATTTAATAAATTGATTACACTTCTCCTCAGCCAATTGTTTTTGTCTTAACAACATTCTTAAACATCACCTGAAGAAACGGATTGGGATGGTTCGTAAAGGCTACAGTGAAGAGACAGTTTAATCGAGGGCCTAACATTTGAGTACTGTCAGAATATTGCCCCAAATGATAAATGATTGTATAATGCAACAGTCTACTGCTAGTGTTGAATTATATTAGCCATCAGTGTTCAAAATCCATTTTAAACTTAATTGTGCTATGATAGCTGTATCCCCCAGTCAGCAGAACAGCAGGTTTATAAAAATCATCTTCTATGATTGTTAAATGCTTTCCTAATGAAGCTGATGATCACAACATTCTGCAGTAAATGCTTCTGTCAGACTGTCATACTTGCATGATAGTGGCCCCTATAGTGAATAAGTGCTTGTGTGATTTGAGTTTATATCAAAGGCAGGAAACTCAAAAGATCTGCCTGCATATGTAAGATAATCTCATGAAAAGCAAAATGTCATATATTAAAATGGAATTATCAACTAGGACACAATCACACCATTCTATGGTACACATACATAGGTTTGACCAATCATACAAGAATATAATTGAGGGCTATAAAACTTAATTCAGAAAAATCAATAAAATATAAAAGCAATCAGAAAGGACCTCTTAAGAAATCGATCAACTCTTGTACAAAATCATAATGTGTTTTCCTAAGAGAAAAGAAGCTAAATGAAGCAGAGAAACCTACATAAAATCCCACAAGTAGCTTTCTCAGGGTTCTTATGAAGTGGGGAGGAAAGAAGAATGAAAAATGTAATTAACCTCTACATTTTTACAGTCATGTTCAGTATTTGCAAATAATGGAGAAACTTCCTTTCATTAATCAGAAAAGCATATCGATGAATGCAGTTGTTTCTACTATATTTAATAAAAGTAATAGTTCTGCAGTTAACATTCAATATCATTACCTTCTTGAGAGAGGGCTAATTGTGTAAGTGGTATCAAATATGAGATAAACTGAATATTATCCTGTCTTTTGAACTCTAAGAAATGCTGTTCCTTGACATCACAAACAAGGCAACAATTTTGTCGTGGGGGCAGTGGTGGAAGGCTCAGTCAAGTATGACAAATATTAATTTAATTTATATATAAATGGTGTAAGACCAACAAAGACAATGAACATTCAATTACTGGACCAATTAAGCGGCTCGTAACTCAATATCGATTACAATTACTAGATTACCAAATAGGTCACAGTAGAACCGTTGATGTGTTGTAGTTAGCTAGCCCCATCCAACCAAGTTTATTACTTGGCTAAAAATAATTGAGGGTATATTTGCATTAACAATACAATTGCAGTATTTTGTACTTTATTTGAATTTCAAACAAAATATTAAAAAACTGAGATAATGTGGTTTACATTTCTTTTGTGATGTATACAATTAGCTTATGAAACAGTAGATATAAATGGAGCAAATACTGTAACTGCATTTCTTTTTGAACCATAGAAATAAAATGTATTTTATTATTCAGCATTTCTTTATCAAAATAAATGTAAGAGGAATAGGTATTCTTTATATTTAACTTAAAATGTCAGCAGGTTTACATGCACTTTCTAAACCTGCTCATCATGTACACTTTGGCATTTTAAACTTGTATAAAATAACATTTACCCTGCATCACTGAGTAGACAAACAAAATGATACTGAAGAAATCGTAGTCTGCTATTAGACTGAGTCTTTATAGCCGAAGGCCATAATCTGACACAGATTGAGCCCAGTACAGTAGTCAATTAATGGCTCACTGCTCATACAATAATGACCTACTAACCTGCGTGTGTGTTGCTCTCACATTTTGCTGTCCCTTGGGATACCACTGTCACTGTGTTATCTATTGCCTTCTTCCCCATCAAAGAAATAAGCTTGGCTGAAATGTATAAGCATCAAGCTAGTTCATTGCACACTAGCCCCAGTCACTGGAGGGACAATAGATTTATAAGTTTATCCTACATTAAACCAAACATGCCTGACTGCACTGTAAATTACTAAATAATAAACCTGGCTGTGTAAAATCTTGACTTGGGAAGAATATAAAAATCCATCAAACTGTACAGGACTATAACCATAAATGTACAACATATCTGGTGGCACAGGTATTTTGAAATCTCAAACATCATTGACTTATTGCAGATCTTCAAAACAGTGTTACAGATTAACATAGTTTTGGTTCTGAATTTGTCAACAACAACATTTTATATTTGTACACTACCATTATTGTAATGAAATACTTCAAGATGCTTCACTAGAGCATTACAAAACGAAGTATGACACTGAGTCACATAATGAGATATTAACAAAAAGCTTAGGCAAGGAGATAGGTTTCAAGGAGTATTTTAAAGGAGAGATGCGAGTTGTAGATGTATTGAGGTTTAAGAAGGGTTCTCCTGGGTTTGCAACATTGGAAACTGAAGGAAAGGCCCCCAAATGGTAGAAAAGTTAAAGTTGAGGATGCACAAAATGTCTGAATTAGAGGAACACGTATAATCTTGGTGAGTTGTTGAGCTGTACGAGATTACAGAGATAGGAAATGGTGAAGCAACAAGAAATTTGAAACCATAATGAGAATTTTAAAGTTTTGCTTGATTGGGAGCCAATGCAGGTTAGTGAGCACAGGTGTGATAGAGGAACAGGACTTCCTACAAGTTAAAAAAAACAGACACAGAGTTTTGAGTGAACTCAAGTTTATGGGGAATAAAATGTGGATGGCCAACATTGGCTCATTTGCATCAGTAGATTGCAGAGCCATGAATGAGGGTTTCAGCAGCAGATGATCTGAAACAGAGGTGAAGTCGGGTCACATTGTAAAAGTGGAAATTGACAGTCTTGGTGTTAGCATGAGTATGAGGTCAGAAACTCATCTCAAAATCAAATATGACATTAAGCTTGTGAAAGACTGGCTTAAACTCAGAGTGTCACCAAGGAGAGGGATAGAGTTAGCTAGGAACTGAAGTTTGGATCTAAACCGAAGTTTGGTACCAAACAAAAAGGTCTTCCCAAAATTTAAGTTGACAAAGATGAGACAATAAACACTGGAGCTAAACTAAAATAAAATAACATTGCTAGATGTGAAACTAAATGGGAAATTGTTTGATTTTTGTTTTGACATACACACATAGCAACAGTTATTAAATAAATTATATAATCATGTCAGTAGTGCTCATTTGAAAATGTCTACTCACTCAGTCTCTGAAAGCCATTTTTTCGTGAATGGCTACCATTGATAACCAGACCTGTCCTGCCCTCCATTCTATGTTAGATGCAGTAATGGCTTTTTCACCTTCAGTAGGTTATTTATGCCTGATGAAGTGATACATATGTTAGGAGGTGTAGCATAAAAACAAGATGTGGGCAATGCAATATTGATCATAGAATCCCTACAGTGCGGAAAATGGCCATTTGGCCCATTGAGCGTGCACTGATTATTTGAAGGGCATCCCACCCAGACTCCCATAACCATGACTAATTCACCTAACCTGCACATCCCTGAACACAATTGAGCAATTTAGCATGGCCAATCCACCTAACTTGCACATCATTGGACTGTCAGAGGAAACCCAAGCACCCTACAGAAACCCATGCAGACACAGGGAGAACTCCACACAGACAGTTACTCAAGCTGGAATCGAACCCTGGTCCTGGGAACTGTGAGGCAGCAGTGCTAACCACTGAACCACTAGACCGTGTCTGCTATAGGATTGAATTGACTATTATTATAGTCCTTGGTGTTTTATGCTTTATATCCAGAAGTGCTTTCATGCAAAACTGAACACTTTTATCACTGAATCACACGTGTTACTTTTCACCTTTATCCACCATTGCTACAGTTCCTGGTATTTTCATATACAGGACAAGCACAGTCACTTCCATGTCTGGGTTGAAGCTACACAATTCAGATGTCAATGATAGCATGCTTCCCTCAGCATGTCATGCTGCATGGGGACGCAGCAAGATGGAAACCTGAGAGCTTTATACCATTAGGTCAAATGATATGAAAGAGTGATAATCTCATGAGTATGCCACTTACAGGTATATTATATTCTAAATATGAGACATAACACAACAAATTTCACTGAAAAATGCAGGAGGTAAACCAACTTTACTCATGGAGCTTCACAGTCAAGAACAGTAGCTATCATTTCTAACTTAGCTCAGCAGTTGTAAACACATGTTCCAAGGACAGCAGACAATTAGCTGCAATGGTTTAGTTAGTTTGCAACAGTGTGCCATTGGTTTGCAACAGTGCATTGTCAGCTGCAATACAAATGGAATTTCAGACGAAGTGATGGAAGAAATAGCTTTGCTTTAGCACAAATCCTAATGGCATTTGTCCTCTCCCAGTTTCAGTTTCATGGAATTTGCGCTACAATAAGCTGGACCGAGGGAAAACGGAATGTTTTTACAGCCTTATCAATCGTAGTGCTAATATTCCTGTCACAAAGTTCATTAACATCAGGTTGGGCATGTTTGCAGATAATTGTAAATCATTACGAAATGGAGAAAATGTCTTTTGTTTGATATTTGTATCAGCATTTTAAACTAATTCTTAACTTTGCAGTTCCACTTCCAATAACAAATTGGGGAAATCTTCCTTCAATACAGTAAAAATATTAAATAACTAGAGCCTACTACCCAGTTTGTAAGGGATCCTGACAGAACAGAACACATTTACTTAAAGTAACAACGTACATCTAAGGATATTCAAGCACTTATCTTGCGCATTGCACTCAATGCTGTCTTGCATCGAAGTAAACTGGAACATATCTGTCAACAGACGGCAGAAGATCAGTATCTGCACAGCTAGTTCTTATTAGTTAAGATTAACAATGATGACAAGCACTAAGCTTTTCCATTCCATCTGTTTCTCAGACAGCTCTAAACCAGCAGAAAAAAAAACACTCACTTTGTGATTTCTAACTACTGGAGCAAAATATTACAAGTAAATGTTATCCAATTTCAATTCAGGCAAAATGTTATTAAATAGGAATGTTTTTAACCTCCTTTGCCAAACAATGAAGAAAAGAATACAGTGGAAACTAACAACACAACAATTATGATGCAAACTTTATACCATTTGGGCCAAGCTTGAGGAACTGTGAGCTAAACCATGCTGTGACAAACTGGCTTAAAATTTAGGATTGGAGGTGCTTACCTTCCGTTCCAATTAACATCTTGGGATCATAGTTATACTTTACAGATATATAAGAATATAAATCGTATTTGTATGAGGCATGAACTGCACCACACATTGGAACATGTGAATGGTTTCACAGTCTGAGCACTTAATTCTCAGTAAACATTCTTAATAGTTGCTTGCTCGACCTCTAATTGATGCCACTCTGTTAAAAAGAAGTCTGAAATCCTGTCCGTTTTCTTTATTTTTATCAAAGGAGGACAAACTGGCAAACTAGAATAGCAACCAAGTAAAAATGGTTGTTCACACTCAGTTCATAACATTACTAGATTCATCATACATTGCCAAAAAAGTCACAGCACTTGTCATCCATGACCATTTTGTGAAGACAGAATAAGATTTTGTTTTGCATTGAAGTGTTAAAATGGTAATGACATTCAGCCAACAAAATGAACATTTTAAACAGCGATTAAATCAATAGGCAATTCTTGCGTATAAATTGCAGTCAAATATAATTATTTTTCTCAGAACACCAAGCAATGTTTACTGCACTTTTTTCAGACGAACAAAACATACCAGTTTGCATTCAAATGCTACACACAGGATCTTTGGATACTATGAGTGGCTACTAATTGTTGCATTGCTTGTCATGGTAATAAAAAATGCAAGAGTGTGCAGACTGCTTAATTACGGGTTTATGTCAGTTCACCATATGAATAATATCACAACATCTCGCCACACTCATTTAGCATGCCTAAAACTCCTTTACAGATGAAAACAGCTTTGCCCTAATACTAATACATCACTTTATTTAATATTATGAATACTGTTTGTACGAAGGTCATGATCTGCACCATAGATTGGAACACATGAATGGGATTATGGACTGAGCAATTATTAATTGGCATTTCATTTTAAATTTAATTGTTTTAATTATTTCTGTGATATATTTTCATTTGTTGTATTATCAAATGAATTGCACTATTGTCTCAATCATTTAATTGCAACATGTTCTATCAGTGTGTTGTATAAACAATCGAAACATGCCTTGAACTATATTCAGAAAATAATAAATTTGTTGTTTTTTTTGGAAGCATAAATATTACTCTAGAATTTTCAAACAGAAGATACAGCCATGCATCATTTAACAGCATTACTAAATTAGCTGCAAAACTAATACTTCTGTACGTATCGTGCTTAAATTAATTTTACTCCAAATTTTAATACATATTCATGTGCCATCATTTTACCATTAATAAGCTTGTGAATCCTTATAAGATTATTTGGTCTCATTTATGTCATGCAATGACAAAAGAGACCAGTATCTTGAGAACTGTCAACATTAAGATTTCTTAGGCTGTTGCACTGGTCTTCTTCACCTGGAATGGGACGGGGGTGGGGGTGGGAATCACATTTAGTGAATAAATAAATTACTCAAGCTATGCATCATTCAAATCCTTAAGGATTATTAGCTAATTAGAAGTACAGAAATGTAAATTTGCCTTGTGTCAGGTTTGGAAGATCAGTACAATAACATAATTAACCAGTGAACAAAGGAAAATAAGGCTGAGATAGTTGTCTACAAATAACAGACAAATTTTTTTGTTGTTCTCATTCAAAATGTAAAACAAAGATTTTTAAAATTTACACTCAATGTAAGGCTGCAGAACATACAAGCATTCTCAAATTAAATGGTTAAATGTTTATATAATTTAACAATGACTGAAGTGAAGGAAAGGGTCAATCTTTTATGACCCTGGGATCCGATGTGAGCTGTTGAGTTGTAAACGAGTATTGTCCAACAGCATGTCAATACACTAGGTCTCAGCATGAAGTCCACTTGGGTTCCAGATATCAGTTGCAGATTTGATTGAGTACAGCACCAAAATCTGATGGCAACATTTCAAGAATGTGGAGCTGAACATTGGCTGACAAACAAGCTCCCAACTGTTGTCGTGGTTCTGCACATGCCTCTAGTGAGGAAGGTCAATTCTAGAGTAGCTCCAGGCAGTATGTTCAAACTGACCTTGTTCCTGGTCTTTGTAAACGGCAAAGAACATTAGTGTGCTTTTGAAAGTGATATGTTTACATATGATGCCACTATTTATCAAAGCAAGTCCTCCAGCTATAGAGTAAGTGTGGTTGTTTTCATCAATAGCAACCTAAGAGCTACCAAGGACAGAGCAATATAGTGGTTTGTGGTTTTATACACTGAAAAGACCAAATCACAATTAGAAACTCAAGTTTTCTGTTGAGGATATATTTGATGTATGAACATAGTGGTCTGCTTGATTTTCTGTCTGCTCAACTTCTTTCATTGAAAACTGGAATGAGCAGACCACAAGCGATCCCACACACATGTGGATGTCAGACTATTTTCTCCAACTGGCCAAACCACTGCTTACGTGTTTGTTCCACTCGGAGAGTTAATGCTTTAAAGGAAAAAGACAAATGCATTTTTAAGCATACTCAGTACAGGAGGTAGCAGAATAACATTTATCACACAGTCCTTCAGTACAGATTATAATTCACTGAAAAGTAGGCAGATAAAAATACAGCACATTCTGAATGCTACAACACTGAAATAAACAAACAAATTCTTGTATTTACACTCTCAGGGATCCAGACACCATTAGACTATAAGGAGTAGAAATTTATCTTAGAGGGTGGTATTAGATTGCCACCCGTTATATACAGTCCGCTACTCAGTTCCAGTGCAGTCAATTGTAAAAAAGAAGCAGGATGTCAGTGCTCAAGTCTTGCACCTACAAAACATTCACCTGCACTTTTCACCAGCACAGAGCTAGACCCCTGGGTGGGTACCTTACTTAGATTAGACTTGGACACATAATCTGGTGAGCACATCCTTAGCACGCATCTGCAACTGGTGGAGGAGGAAAGACCTGATATCTCTACTGCTCAGCAGAGTGCCAGAGATGAGCCGCCTGCTCAGCCCCATGCAGAAGACAGACCCTGTATTAGGCCATGATTTATATGGTTAACTTTCAGAGAGAGACAGAGGAACATAAGGCAGGTGCACTAGAGGCTCTTGGTAAACTGGGATGAAAGATGGAAGAGTCATGACTGCAGTGCCTCCAGCATGACAGTACTCAGCAGTCTCCATAGAAAAGGTGGTGGCTGCTTTGAAGACCAGGTCCAGCAGAATGTACAGTGGCCACTGAATATATGTTCAGAACTGCACTGCATCACTCTAGCCATGGGTACACAGCATCAATGGCAAAGCAAGAGGGGGATGAGGCACCTCAATTTCACTCCAGTTCGCCCTACCGGTACCCAGAGGAAGGACAGTAACAGCCAGGCACCCACGCAACTTCACTTCAGCATTTCCCAGTTTTGCTCTGCCTTGCCACTTCCTTGCTGCCAATGGCTCCATTGCCTTCAACAGGTCAGGCCTGGAAGAATGAGGAGATTGTTAGCAGGTTGGTGCCCAGAGTCCCCATGATGGTCAGCTAAAGTCTTCAAAGCCACCGAGGTGTACTAATCAGCAGGGTTCCTCTACCCTAACTGCAGAGTTTGGACCTGCACCAAATGAAGCAGGATTGAGAGGAATAAAGTACCTTCTCAGGGCCCTTCAGTGACACTCTTGTTCAATCATTATATATAATCTGCACTTCTGTAAATACATTTTCACTTGCACTGTTCAAAATTTGGTTGCAGTCTTATCTTCCCGTTAGACCAGAGATGATTCTCCAAAGTGAGAGATTTGGAGTATCTTCATCTCCAATAGGTTAAGCTGCATAGCAATTGCCACTACTTCTCTCATAATCAATAAAGTGAGTGATTAGAGATAGCCTTATCCATCAGGAAACCATACACATCTATAGGTTTTGGATTGCAGTTATTGTACTACAGGTGGATTTCACAGATATTGAAGGAAATGTTATGGTCTCAGGGAGGAGCCAGGGACCTAGGTATCCAGTTGGTGAACCCTTTCTGTGTACGTTGTGGGAACAATGGCAGAATATTTCATGTGTCTACAGGCTCCAAGAGAGAATGGTCCATCCAATATTGTCAGTTCAACAAAGCCATGCAAGAACATTTAAGACCATGAGGTGAGTAATAGGCAATTCATTTGTCAATTTGCCATCATTATGGTGGTGAATGAAGGGAAGAAATCCAATCTGCACAGCCTGGAGTAATAGAAGTGTTGTCAATGAGGATGCTCAGGCTTTGCAAGGGTCAATTGAAGGATTCCGAAGGACAGCAGGGACAGTGAGGATGTAAGGTACTTAATGAACACTCCCAGGATAGGATACAACTCAGTATTATTCACCAGTGAATGATGTGTCTTTGGTGCAATGACCATTTCAGTGCAAATGCCTAGGAGCATGTGGTATTGGAACTGCTCACAATATCCCAACTGCTTTAGTGCTAACATTGGTCCAGGGCGAGGTTTTCACACATGCCTCACACAGAGGCAAGGATATTAGAACCACAATTCAAAGGAAAAGTCAACATTTTATTGCCCAGATCAATCAAAAATGATAATTAGTCAGTCCTTGAGAAAAGTATCATACAGCAAGCACTGTGCAAATAACACCAACAGAAAAAACTCTCAACACAGCTGAGTCATCCTGTAAGCAGATGGTTTTCTGGCCTCTTGGGCTCAGAGGACCTTTGCCCTGTTCTCCTCTCCTTGACAAGTCTCCTAGCCCATCACAGGATCTATCTCCTTCTCAGGGATTTCCTCTCCCTCCTACATATCCTCCTCAGTCAGTACCATATCTCTTTTGGTAACTGAGATGGTGGAGGGGGCTATGATTCAGGACACCCTGTCTGGGATATACTGCCAGGCACTGTGTTACTGGCTAAAGCATTGGCCCCTCATCTTCTCCAGGCATGACAAAGAGCTAGCTGCAGGGTATTGCTCCTCAGCAGTAATCTGAGGATTGTTTTTGAGGTGCCATCAGCCATATGTAGGGGGCTACTTTTCGTCATGCAGCAACCATCTTGTATGGGTTGAGATCCTTTGAGAGAGGCAGGCACCTGTGACTGCTGCAGGATGTACATGTCTTGGTTGCTTCTGGATATCCAAAGCAGACAGCAATATCTGGCTGTTATTCTCACAAATGATTAGAACATGAACGGAGTCAAATTCTTTTCTCTTCACAAAGAAAGCTGGTTCATGATAGGGTGCTCTGACTTCTATGTAGCTATCGATTGTACACTGAACTTGTGAGAAATCAACAATGGCTAAGAATCATAATGCTCTCACTGCCTGACTCCCTTCGTTAGAGGGAAAGAGATTAATATGTGGGGTCACTCGATGAAAGCATTAGTGACATCCTGGATGCAGTTGTGAGCTGCTGTCTATGAAATGCCACAGAGGCACCCAAGAGCATCTGAAATGATTTGCTGACAAATTAAGGGAAGCTGTTACCTTTAGGACTACAGGTTTGGGATTGCCACCTGATTCAATTGTTCTGAGCACAGGACCCTGCCCAGCAGCTGGTATAGGTGCAACATGCTGGATCTGGATATTCTTTGTCATATTCTACATTAGCCATCTGTTATTTACAAATAGGTGCACCTTGTCTGATTGAATTTTACATACTTTTGAAGAAGAGAAGAGCAGTTCTAAGACTAGTAGTTTAAACTTAAATAAGGGCAACTGTGAGGGCACAAAGCAGAGCCAACTAAGCTGAACTGGCAAATTAGGTTAAAGGATGGGTCAGTAGAGATATAGTAGTGGATATCTAATGGCATATTTCTGAACATAGAGAATAGATATATTCCCAAGGAAGAGAAAAATTCCAATGTGAGAGAAAAAGACAAACGTGTACTTCAAACGTGTAATTCAAAAAGAGAAGTAGACATAAAGTAGGAAACAATAACTAATTTATCATAACAACCAGTTATATATTTGTCATAAGATAATGTTAGATGCTATGATTAGAGATATTGGCCCAGATCTTTCACTGGTCAGACAGTTGCTATTCCATTGTAGATGGGATTTATTAAGAGGGATCCTGCAGCATTCCCATCGTCATAGCCTCTAAAGGAATTGTGGAGGAAGTTGAAGATTGCACTGGGAAATGGCTTTATGCTTGGAACCCTCTGAAAATATCCATTTAAACTGAAGAATTTGGAGTCTTCTGAAAAGATTAAGTAACTAATTACTCAGGAAAGGTTAGACGATTAAATATCTAGTCAAACTCCTGACTAATCATTCAACTGACCCCATACTTACCTCTAACACCCTCAACTACACCACTCCAGAGCACTTATAGAAACTCTGACAGAACACACTGGGACCCAACATACTCGCCTTGCTCCATATCCAACACATCCCATTCCCTATATCAATGTGCCCCATTTCCCCCACTGCCCCCTCCCCCTTTCCCTGCTACGAACTTGATTTCTCCTACCCAGCTGGACCTATCTTAAACATCGCACAATAATCCAGCACCCTTGCCACTTTGCATCTAAGAGAAAAATCAAGGTAATCAGGCAGAGTCAACATGATTTCGTGAAAAAATCACATTTAACAAATTCATCATTTTTGATGAAGTAACATACAATTTGGATAAAGGAAAACCAGTAGATAAACTGTAATTAGATTTTCCTAAGACACTTGATAAATTGTCACATCAGAGATCATTTCAAAATATAAAACCTCGTGGTGTAAGATAAACCAGATTAGCATGAATCATGGGGCAGCACGGTGGCTCAGTGGTTAACACTGCTGCCTCACAGTTCTAGGGACCCAGATTAAATTCCAGTCTTGGACTTTCTCCCTGTTTCTGCGTGGGTTTCCTCTCAGTGCTCTGGTTTCTTCTCACAGTCCAAAGATGTGCAGGTTAGGTGGACTGGCCATGCAAAATTCTCTGTGGTGTCCAGGGATGTGCAGGTTAGGTGGATTAGCCATGGGAAATACAGGGTTACAGGCATAAGGTAGCGGGCTGGGTGGGATGCTCTTCAGAGGGTCAGTGCAGACTCGATAGGTCAAATGGCCTCTTTCTGCATGGTAGGGATTCTATGACTAATTAACTAGAAACAGACAAAGATGGCATAAATGGGTAATTTTTACATTGTCAACATACAACAAATAGTGTAGCACAGGGATCAATGTTGGGACCTCAATTTTTAAAAATGTATATAACTGATTCAAATGAAGAGACTAAAGATTTGACTACTAAATTTACTGATGACACAAAGGTAGGTAGGAAAGTGATTGTGAAAAGGACATAAGATGTTGCAAAGGGATCCAGATAGGTATAATGGGTGGGTGAAGATTTGGCAAATGGTCAATTGTTAAATGGTCCATTTTGACAAGAGGAATAAAAAAGTAGCGTATGACCTAAATTATGAGAGATTGCAAAGCAATGAGATGCTGAGGGATCTGGGTGTCCGACTGTATAAATCGTAGAAGATTATGTATGAAAATCCAGCAATATTTAGGTAAGCTAATAGAAAGTTTCCAAATTTGCCAGGGCATTTGAATACAAAAGAAGGGAGGATATGCTTCAGTTGTACAAGGTATTGGTGCAGGACATCTGGATGACTCACTACAATATTGATCTTATTCAAGGAAGGATGCAAATGCATTGGAAGCAGTTTAGAGAAGATTTACTTGATTATATTTATCAAACTAATAAGATAAGCTTTAGATTTTGTTTTCACTGCACTGACTTGTAGCGTCTGCTGCAGACCCATGAAATACAGACCATTCTTTATGTCCTGATTGTGCTGTGCTTGTTATATCCCTAATGACCCTTCACCTAACCCTTGTTTCATTCGAATCTCTATGCACAGCCATTCACCATTTTACTCTCAGTACTCATGAATGATGAGGCATTGATATCCTTGCTGGTCTTACACCCTCCCCCATATCAAGGCCAGGAGTAGGACTTACCTTGAACCACATTTGAGACTCTGCAGATCCTTCCTAGATCCTACTGGATCCCAGGCTACCATCTATGCCCTCTGCATGACCATTCCATCACCTACCAAATACAAACAGCCCAATCCTCAGACTTGAACCACCCATAGCCTGAACCATAGCCATTGGACTGACTGTAAACCTCCACATCCCCAATTCTGTATGACTCATCTCCTGGGGGACTGCAGCCCATCCATGAACAGAGATTTCAGGACATCTCCTCCATCAACTTAATGTGCAAGGAGACTCGGAGTGACCAGTAAGTCGTGGACAGACTTTGCCTGACTGCCAGGACTGATCGGGTCCAAACTCCAGATTGCAATATGGCAGATCCACAAACATTTTGGACCAACCCCCTGATTTACTGTATCCACCTCCCTGGAATAGAAATGGCCCAGCTTCTCAACTGAATATGGCCAAATGATGTTGTGGGTATCACACTGATGTGGCTGCAAGGGCGGAATCAGTGCTGGGAACTAAATATCCATGGATATATGTCCTATTGAAAGGACAGGCAGATGGGTAGGGGGATGGGGTTGCCTTGTGAGAAAGAAATGAAATTAAATCAATCAGAAGGAGGCATATAGAATCAGAAGGCGTAGAATGGGTATGGGTAGATTTGAGGAACCGCAAAGGGAAAAAACCCTGATGGGAGTTATGTACAGGCCTTCTAGTAATAGTCAGGATGTGGGGAGAAACATAAATCAGGAGATCGAAAAGGCATGTAAGAAAGAGATTATTACAATAATCATAGGGGACTTCAATGTGCATGTAGACTAGGAAAATCAGGTTGGTAGCAGATCCCGAGAAAAGGAATTTCTGGAATGTCTATGAGATTTTTTTTGGAGCAGCTTGTGGTAGAGCCCTCAAAGGAACAGGCAATTCTGGATTTGGTGATATGTAATGAGGTAGACTGGGGGGACTTAATATGAAGGAAAGCCTTGGGAGCAGTGACCATAACATGATAGATTTCATCCGGCAGTTTGTGAGGGAGAAGCTTAAATCAGATATAACAGTCTTACAATTGTGTAAATGTAACAACAAAGACTTGAGGGAGGAGCTGGCCAAAGTTGTGGAAGACACCAGTAGCATAGCAGAACTTCAAGGCAGTCAAGGGTCAGAGTGAGTGTAGTGGCCATCACTAAGAAGGTGCTAGGGAAGCTGAAAGGTCTGAAGGTGAATAAACCACCCAGACCAGATAGACTACACCCGGGGTTCTGAAGGAAATAACTGAGGAGATTGGAGGTATTAGTCATGAGCTTTCAGGAATCACTGTAGTTAGGGAGGGCCCCAGAGGACGATAAAATGACTAACGTAACATTCTTGTTTAAGAAGAGAGGGAAGGAGAATGCAGGAAATTATAGGCCAGTTGGCCTAACTTTGGTCTTGGTAAGATTTTACAGTCCATTATAAGGATGAAATTGCAGAGTACTTGGAAATGCTTGGTAAAATAGGGCAGAGTCAGCATGGTTTTGTCGAGGAGAGGTTATGTGTGACAAATCTGTCAGAATTCTTTGAGGAGGAAAAGGGCAAGTTAACCAATGGAGAGTCTTTGACAAGGTGCTGCACAGGAGGCTGCTAAATAAGGTAAGAGCCCATGGTGTAAGGGGCATGGTAATGGCATGGATAGAGGATTGGCTGACTGACAGAAGGCAGAGAGTGGGGATAAAGGAGTCGTTTCTCAGGATGGCAGCAGGTGACGAGTAGAGTTCCACAGGGGTCAGTGTTGGGACCACAGTTATCCACATAATATTTTAACAATCTGGAGTAAGGAACTAAGGGTATTGTTGCCAAGATTGCAGATAACACCCTTTTCACCCAAATAGTGGAGAGTGTCTGGAACATGCTGCTAGAGGAGGTGGTGGAAGCAGACACAATAGCGGCATTCAAGAAGCTCCTGGACAAATACATGAATAGGAAGGGAATAGAAGATCCTGGAAGTAAAGACAGTTTTAGTATGGAAGGGCAAAATGTGTCAGAGCAGGCTTGGAGGGCCAAAGGGCCTGTTTCAGTGCTGTATTGTTCTTTGTTCTTCTTTGATCTTGACACAAAGGTAGGGGAGGGGCAAGTAGTGTTGAGGAAGCAGGGAGGCTGCAGAAGGAGTTGGACAGGCTAGGAGAGTCGGCATAGAAGTGGCAGATGGAATGCAATGTGGGAAAGTGTGAGGTTATGCACATTGATAGGAAGAATACAGGCATAGAATTTTCTAAATGGGGAGTGGTTTCAGAAATCTGGACCACAAAGGGACTTAGAAATCTTACTTCAGGATTCACTTAAGGTTAACGTGCAGTTTCAGTTGGCAGTTAGGAATGCAAATGCAATGTTAGCATTCATTTCAAGAGACCTAGAATACAAGAGAAGAAATGTGCAGCTGAGGCTGTATAAGGCTCTGGTCAGACCACATTTTGAAGATAGTGACTAGTTTTGGGCCCCGTATCTAAGAAAGGATGTGCTGCCATTGGAGGGGATCCAAAGGAGGTTTACAAGAATGATCCCAGGAATGAAAGGCTAGTCATGAGAGAAGCAACTGAGGACTCTGTGTCTGTACTCAATGAGGTTTAGAAGGATGAGGAGGCTGTGATTGAAACTTACAGAATATTGAGAGATACAGCGGACTTGGAGAAGATGTTTCCACTAGTAATAGAGACTAGGATCCAAAGACACTGCCTCAGAGTGAAGGGTTGACCCTTTAGAACTGAGATGAGGAGGAATTTCTTCAGCCAGAGGGTGGTTAATCTGTTAAACTCATTGCAGTAGAAAGATGTGGAGGCTGTATTGAGTGTATTTAAGACAGAGGTAGATAGGTTCTTGATTAGAAAGGGAATCAAGGGTTATAGGAAGAAGGCAGGAGAATGTGGTTGAGAAATGAAACAGTCATGATCGAATAGCGGAGCAGACACCATGGGCCAAGCCTCTGCTCCTATATCTTATGGTCATATGCTAACCCGCAACACACTAGAGTCCACTCTCAGCTTTTTAATCATGTCTCCCTTTTCCTGTTCACACATTAATATGTTCTTTATACGTAAGTAGTCTGGGGCTTGTTGCACAAGCTGCGAGTACATGCACTACAACTGATGTTGATACAGCACCATGCAAGTTTTAACATCTATCTCCTCTTTCAGATTGACTTTTCATTGTTTCCTACAGTCACCCCTCCTGCTTTTCCTTCTGTGATACAGCTTCCCTTTTAGCTACAAGCTGCTTCCCTTTTCCTTCTGTGTTAAAGTGCCACTTGATGGAGAAGGGCTTCCCTCTCACTGTGCCTGCTGAAGTGCCAGCCAAAAAGCTGATGCTGGTGCAGTTTTGATACCCCCAGTTAAGTGGAGAACGGTTCAGGGAGCCATCATGCCTTAGTCAACGTGGAACTACCTAATCCTGTTGTATCATTTCCAGCAAATGTGTGAAGAAGGAACATTACAAAAATATCAGTAGAGGCAGTGAACACTACTCACCTTGACAAAGGGCCAAAGCCACCAAGTAAATGCAGTTTATGTAGTTATGTTTCTGAAGCATCAGTATTTCCATTGGACAACCATTAATTGGGAAGGGTTCATTCATTCAGGCATGTATGGTATTTATTTCAATGTAAATTCATGCAGACAGGATTCTTGCCACTTGATGGTAAGAAGAGACAACTTAACTGAGAAAATCAATGGTGAGAATCTGATTTTTGGATTCTCCTCTGTTTAAATCACCACTCTCGCCAGTATTCTTGACACTTTAGGGATGAAATCATCCTTACTGTGCAATGTGAAAAAGACAATTGAGTATCAATGAAAACATTGATCTCTGCGCAAATTTTGGTTAGTTACAGTTTCCATTCATGATACAGGATCATGTTGATGGCTGGTTAGTTTGTATCTGAAGGTTATAAGTACATGTGCCCTTCAATACCTATTCTTATATTCCAGGTGAGGCCAGTACTCTTGTGCAATTAGTATAGGGTAATGCATTTCTGGAGATGTTGTTAAACTGAGACCCCATCTGTTTGTCCTGGTGATATTGGGGATTGTATTGTAGTGAATATCTGTATTGTATGATCACTGTAGCTCCTTCAAATAAACAGCAGTTAAAATCAATTCCTTTATCTTGGATAAAAACAAAGAACCATAGATGCTGGAAATCTGAAAAAAAAACCGAACGTTCTGATTAAGGGTCACCAGGTTCAAAACATCAATGCTGTTTTTCTTTCAATAGGTGCAGACAGACCTATTGAGTTTCTCCAGCATTCTCTGTTTTTGATTCACTCATCCTGTGATTGAATGCTCACTGTTTTAAACTTGTTTGCCTTTAGATAACAATTGGAAGTAACTCTGTGTGAAATGCTTTGAGATAAGGCAAAACATAAATGCATCTTTACTTTTCTATTATTATTTTTAAATAATGCATACTCTTGTATTATATGGCTATGAAATTAAGTTAAATGTTCCGATCTGATCATTACATGCCATTTCACGTAAATCATTCCTACAATTTGCTCTTCCTGTCAGAATACAGCGCATAAATTTGCCAGTATTTAAGCTTTAAAATATGTATTATTTTAAGATTACACTACTACCAAATCTATGAATTATATCCTATTAAATATTCAAATCCCAAGGAATATTAAAACCTGAGTATAGACGTTAAAATGTAGGAGGTATATTTATACCAAGTTTTGGAACAATTTTGCCTAGGCTAAAAAGCAGGTGCAACAATCTTCACCATCATCATGAGAGTTTAACCTATACACTTTAAGTTACAATGGACCAGGAGTATTGAACAGCGCAGTGGCTTCTCCATCTATTCTGCAAGTCAGATTACTAGGGATTGGATCAAGAAATCATCATAGAAAAAATATCTTAATCTGACATTGAAGAATGACATCACACAAGCTGCCATTCCTCATTTCCACGCTATTGAGGTTTGGATGGATATGTTACTAACATGAGGTTGCATATCATGCTGGTTAAAGCTAGGTAAATAGGGATTAATCAAAACATAGCCACTGTCACTCAGAACCAGATTACTACACCTCCCACCATATCCCTCCTTTGGAGCATGATTTGAATTATAAAGAAATGCTGGTGTAAGTTTGTCAATTTAGTTCAAGATGACAGCCATTTGATACCTCATGCTGTGAAGTGTGAATTAGTTTTCCTCAATATTTTTAAGCCAAATTTCAAAAGATGGTCTAATAAATGTGTCATTTATATCATTAAAATACTTACATGGGAAAACAAAGTCCTTTTGTTTAATTAATGATTGTCTGCAGAATTTCCACAATTACATAAAAGGCTACTTTACTTTATTCAATCTAGTATTGGTCAATCTGACCAAAGAAAAACACAATATCTTAAAACATCCCATTTCCTAATTTTGAAAAAAATTTAAAGGAAAGTTAAAATAATGAACACTGAAACACTAACCCTGAAATAACAAAGATTTTGGACAGATTACACAAAAGTAAATGTTGTATGGTCAGCAATTACATGTCAGTCTGACAAGTACAATATCAGCAAATCATTACAACATATTCAGTCTTTAAACATCATTCAATGCCAACTCAAAGCATTTTCTCAATATGATTTACAATTAATTGTTCTTTTATCAGAAAATTTTTCACAAATTATGAAGTGGATCAATTATTTTCAAGGATGGTGCGAGGACATTATAATTACCAAAGCACTGTAGTGAAAAATGCAACAAAACAATGCAATGCTGGTCCAACCATCCGGTCATTCCCCACAGACAGAACAAAAGCCGCAGTTGCCAAAACAAACACCATCTCACAGAATCCTGGGAACTGGCAAGGACTCGCAACTTTTCCTAATGACATCCACAGCTGGACCGTTGAGATAATAAAGTCATTAAATGCTCAACACAGCCAATGTAGCACTTCTGGATGACTCATCCCAGCAGAGGAAAAAGGCTACCTGCCAGAGAAGTAAGAAAGGATGGCTTGGTGTAAAACATCAGGATAAAAGATTAATGAGAGAACAAATGAAGTCATTTACCCACCATGAAGGTGTGCAAACATAAATTATTAAAGCTGAACTGTGAAAATCTAACCCCTCTCCATATAATATTCGTCCAACTATTGCATTTCTACCAGAAGATAGAGCGATTGTACTTCACCATAAAGGATCACAATTTTGATAGATGGTTTTAATACATTCCAATGAAAAAGTAAATTAAAAATGTTTCGCAGCATTCAGAGTATCAAGGTATGAATATGCATTAACAAAAATATTCATTTATGATGTCGTCACTTGGCCATATCCTGAACCTTTCGTAAAGAACATTTTGAAGGATACAGGCTACAGTAGCAGCATGTTTCATTTGCAAGGTTCAAGCTGCTTCAATGGAGTCATCAAGTCTGCAACAGATTTGGAGAAAAGTCACACGACTAAGTTTGCAGGTACAATAAAATCTGTTTTCAGCACAGTTAGAGAGAGCTTGCCACAGGAAAATCAGGCTTTGAACACTTTCATTTTTTGAGGCCTGTTGCATAAAAGTGAATGAGTTGAAAACGTATTGGAAGACTTATCACACTACAAATGAAGTGTTTTCAAAAGAGAAAATCTGAAACTGCACTGCTATCTCTTAGAAAAGAGAATTCAACCAGCCATAACAGATCAATCACAAAAAAAATGCCAACAACCTGTGTAGAAAGTAACTTCAACTGTAGACCAACACTTGGAAAATGTGTGAATAAGTCTTCTTTTTCTAAATTTAACTGAAAAATAGATGAATATATTTATACTTTTAAGCTTATTTATTAATAACTTCTGCATCTTTATCTAATTAAATGTTTTTCCAATAAAGTATTTCTTTATTTGTTAATTTAAAGGAGCTGGCTGACTTGTTTCTGATACTTAGCTATATATGGTCTGATTT
This sequence comes from Rhincodon typus, assembly GCF_021869965.1. Classification (NCBI taxonomy): domain Eukaryota; kingdom Metazoa; phylum Chordata; class Chondrichthyes; order Orectolobiformes; family Rhincodontidae; genus Rhincodon; species Rhincodon typus. The sequence goes on along the minus strand of NC_063351.1, from coordinate 22,541,602 downwards.
ATACATAATTAGCATATCACCATATCACCTTCCTATTAAATTCAAACCTTCTTGTGACCAGTGGAGGAAAGAGGCAAGGAAAGGAATCAGTCTACCCTCATAACTGGGATGTAACAACTGTAAGTCACGTATCTCAAATATTTGTTGTCCTTTTTTGGTTTGTTCCTTTCTTTTCCGCAAAGAGTAGGCTGTAACCATTAGACCTCTATCCCTACAATGTCTTTGCTTTTCCCAGCATGATACTCAGAAGCCAGCATTCATACTGAAGTGGGGTAAGATTTGTGTATCGGATTGCTAGCGTTGTGTTAAACCTCTCTTGAAAACTTTGAAGGAAGGTTACTGAGGGAAAGGAAAGGGAGAAGAGGAGGTGGAGAGTGATTAGTTTCTTGCGTAGGACCACACCAGCTCTTTTTCTGTGGTCTCTGACCTTTACAATATTTTGTGTTCCACATTATTTTTTCTAGAAGAGTTTCCACAGTGGATGAATCCATTTATTGATCCTATTTATAAGTGCTTAAGTGATTATTGACAGCATTTAGCTTCCAGCTAAAGATTGTGTACATTTAAGATCTTGATTAAAATATCTGGTAAAACTATAAGTGTCAAAGTTCTGTTATGTTAATACAGAGATTTCTTGGAAGGAAGTTTTGTTAGTGATTAAAAAGAAATTTGAGATGTTAATGGCAATTGTGAACTCTGCCAGCAGTAAATGAAATCAAAATACACTGAACTCCTAGATTTCAATGTATTTTGGCCAGCAATATTTCAAAGCGTCAGTTCTTTGTACGTCAACTTGGTTCCAGATGGAAGGTAGCACTTTTCTTGGTAATGCTTCTTTTGATGGTTTAATGTCATGTCACATTTTATTGATTTGGGTTTACTGCATGAGCAATAAATGCCCACTGCTATTGGACACAAAAAAAGTCAACTAAGCTCATTATGAGGAAAGACCCATAACTTAAGAATGTATCAAATATTCTGATATTTCAAAGCCCTTGCACCGCTGTTACAGAAGTGACTTAATGTTTATTTTCTGTGCTAAAATCTGAGCAATGTATTTAAATAGATCTTAAACAACATCCATCATCTTTAAGAACAACGCTAGTTTATGCACCCTTTACATTAGTCCAGCTTTCTTTACTCTTTATTGCAGATTTATTTTCAAGGAACATGGTGAGATGGTTTGTGGATCAATATCATACAGATAGATTCAACTGTTCAAAAATAGCTGGACCAACTATCAACATTTTGGACATTTCCAAAATAACATTTAACAACATTTTTAACAACAATGACAACTTTTTCATATCAATAGCAAATTTTGAGACTATCTGTCCATAATCAGCCTTCAGCTGGTGTTAATGCAATTAAAAGAACTTTTTGGAAAATAGAAAATAACTTATCACTCAATCCTTTCTCAATTCAGAAACATATTTAATTTTCACCTCTACTAATTTATTTAATACATCTTTCTTGCCTTAGTTAGCACATTTACTGAGAACCATATTCTGTCAGAGGGGTAGTAATCAGAATCAGATTGCCTCTGCATCCCTACTTTTTTTGTTAATAAAGAGCTCTGCATTTCTGGCAGGAAATTCCAATCATTGCTCTTTCCTGATGGAGTTTACCTTAGATCGGCAGGCCCTTTGTAATACAAGATAACCAATGGAAGTGAAACCGAAGCATGCTCTTTTTTTCATGACATTAGTTGCTTTATGCTGTGATTTAAAAGTCCAGCAGTCACTTTAAGAGGTCCTGTGGAAGGCTAAGTGTATATGGTTAGGTATGGGATTAGGGTGCAAGCTGATTAGGATGTCAGGTAAGGTATGTTGCCAGCTGGGTAGAGTGTCATGTGGGTAGGGTGGCTGGAAGCAAAGTGGATAGAGTGCCAGGGTGTCGGGTGGGTAGGATGTTCACAGTATAAGGTGATAGAATGCCAGATGGATATGGTGCCAAATGGCAAGGTGATAGAATGCCAGAAGGGTATGGTGACAGGGTGCAAGGTGAGAAGGATGACTGGGAAGTAATGGAGTGTTTACTGTAGGTTGGTAGGGAAAGGGACATGAATAGAGGGGTGTTTTGAGTCTGTAGTGGTGGAGGGGGTAGTGCTGTTGGGATGGCTTGATGTGGTGTCACTTCCAGCATGAGGTTGGATGTGTGAAGGTAGAGGGCATGTCAATTCTAGTGACAGAAAGGGTGAGGTGACAGGTGCTCAGTCTGGCTGAGATGGAGGGCAGTGACAGGAGTGGGGGGGATGGGGGAATGGTGTGGGGTTCCTGTGGCAGTGGGACACAGGTTCCAGCAGTATGTGAGGGGATGTGTTGAGTCTTGGGGGCGGGGAGGATGGTTATTTGAGAGGGGATGTTGGGTCTGGCAGAGGAGGAGGAGGGGGAACTGATCCAGTAGCAGAGGGGCAGTATTGGGTCCCAGGAGATGAGAGCATTGGGCTCCAGGTTTGGGGTGTGGATAGGATTGGGGCAGAGTTAGTTCCCACAGGGAGAAGGGGTTATTAAACCTCGGGAAGGGAGCCCCGATGGTGGATATGGGGTTGTTGGTTCTTGGAGGAGGTGAGGGGGATTTCAGGTCTCAGGGAGGGAGAGGGTGTCAGGTCGCAGGAGCAGAGGAACTGGAGTTGGGGGTGGGGGTGGATTCTAGGCAGAAGGAGGATGCTGGGTCATGGGGAGAGGCAAGGGGAGCTATTAGTCCAGCGACAGGGGACTGGGTATGTTATGTCAGAGTCTGCAGGGTGTAAGTTGTTTGAGGTAGTGAAGTCAGAATAAGTGTGTTAAGTTGCAGCGTCGGTCTATCAGTTACCCAACAGTTAGACAAGAGGCTGAATCTTACATTCCCTTGGGTAAGTGTGAGTTGTATCAGGCTTTTTTGGAGGAATTCCAGTCACAAGGACGAGCCAGAAGTCTCACTGCGTCTTACCAAGCACACCATATTACTACTCCGATGGTATCCATGACATCCAGTTCCAGCTCCTTACCATGTATCATTCCTGAAACAACACACCATTCAGCAGTTATCTGCTGAACAACCAGCTACTCTGGTACCCACTGGCATTCTGAAGCTGCACTGCCCAGTCTGAACATGTTGGAAAAGAGGCAGATGGCACCATGATTTTCCAGTAGGGACCAGGAGGTCATCCTTGAGTGGATGGTGTAAAGAAGAGGAATCATCTTCCTGGAGGACAGGCAGAGGAGGACGGGACCGCAGACCCTGGCAGTTTGGTCCAAGGTCACCACTTGGGTTGGTACCATCTCCAAGGTGCAGAGCGCTGTTCAACCCTGCCATAAGGAGGTTATGGCACAGTGCTATTATCACTAAACTATTAATTCAGAAACTCACCTAATGTTCCGAAGATCCGGGTTCAAATCCCACTACGTAGAATTTGAATTCAATAAAACAAATGGAATTAATAATCCACTAGTAATCATTGCTGATTGTTGGAAAATCTCATCTGGATCACAAATGGAAGGAAACTTGTCATATTCACTTAGTCTAGTCTTCATGTGACTCCAGACCCACAGCAACGTGGTTGACTCTCAGATGTTCTCTGGATAGGCCTAGCAAGCCTTACTAGCATTAGGGGCCAGTGCAAGAAGTGGGAGGGTTGTCTCACAGACTGGTCAAGAAACAGCTTGACATAGTCGTATTCATGGAATCATGCCTTACAGACAAAGTCCCAGATACCACATTCACCATCCCTCGATATGTCTTGTCACAACAGCAGGACAGATCCAGAAAAGGTGACAACATAGTGGTATACAGTCAGGAGGGAACTGCCCTGAGAGTCATCTGGACTCCATGAAGTCTCATGGTTTCAGGTTAAACATGGGTAAGGAAACCGTCCACTGATTACAGCGTAAAGTCCTTGGAAGCACGGAGGATAGCAAGGGCACAAAATGTACTCTGGGTGGGGGATTTCAATGCCCACCACCAAGAATGACTCACAGCGGTTCTACAGATTGAGCTAGCCAGGTCCTAAATGACATAACTGCTAGATATGTGGACATGTGGACGGAGGTAAAGAAACCAACAAGAGGTAAAATCATACTTTCTGAAGAAGGGTCCCGACCTGAAACGTTCACTTTCCTGCTCCTCTGATGCTGCCTGGCCTGCTGTGTTCCTCCAGCTTCACACTGTGTTATCTCAACCTCATACTTACCAATTTGCTAACTGCAGGTATATCAGCCCATGACAGTATCAGTACGAGTGACCACTGCGCAGTCCTATGGAGACAAAGTCCCACCTCCACATTGAGAATAACCATTTAGCTGGAGCCTGGTTCTGTTTTGGTGTTTTGCTGTGGACTGACCTGGAGTTGCTCTGTTTAGTATATGTCCTGAGTTAGGCTATGGAATTGCCCTCAATCAAGTGGTGTCCCCCAAGCTCAGTCAGAGTGGTAAGGGTGTCCACTTCTATCAGAATACCCTGTAACTCATATGCTCCACTTGCCACATTTTCTAATGGTAAGGTCAGTTGTATTGCCTGTTTGGCATCCAGTTGGGCTTCAGCTGGTAGGCGCTTTTGCATGGTTGCATTATTAATCCCAAAGGCCAAATGGTCTCTCAGCATCTCATTAAGGGTTAAACCAAAGTCACAGGCTTCTACCAGTTGTCTTAACCTAGTCAAAAATCGTGATATGGGTTCCCTGGTTCCAGAATTGCCGAGTAAAAATGAGAGAGACTCAGAATTAAAGGAGGTATATTCCTATTCCTATTAATATTCCTCATCTAAATACAGTCAGAGAGTCATAGAGATATATTGCACAGAAACAGACCCTTCAGTCCAACTCAATCAGATATCTGGTCTAAATGAATCTAGCCCCATTTCGCAGGATTTAGACCATATTCCTCTAACCCTTCCTATTCATATGCCAATCCAGATGCCTTTTAAATGCCATAATTGTTCCAGGCTCCACCACTTCCTCTGGCAGCTCATTCCATACATGCACCACCCTCTGTGTGAAAAAGTTTCCCCTTATGCCCCTTTTAAATCTTCCCCCTCTCACCTTAAATCTATGCCCTCTAGTTTTGGATTCACCAATCCCGGGGAAAATATCTTGTCTATTCATCCTGTCCATGTCCCTCATGATTTTATAAACCTCTATAAGGTCACCTCTCAGCCTTCAATGCTCCAGGGAAAATAGCCTCAGTCTACTCAGCCTCTCCCTATAGCTCAAACCCTCCAACCTTGGCAACATCTTCATAAATCTTTTCTGAACCCTTTCAAGTTTTGCAACATCCTTCCTGTAGCAGGGAGACCAGAACTGCATGCAGTATTCCAAAATGGCCTAACCAATGTCCTGTACAGTCACAACATGACCTCCCAATGCCTCTACTCAATGCACTGACCAATAAAGGCAAGCATACCAAATGCCTTCTGGCAGTATCTGTGAAGAAAAATTCAGAATTAATGTTTCGGGTCCGGTGACCCTTCCTCAGAACAGGAAGGTTCTGAGGAAGGGTCACGGACCCAAAACATTTTTCACAGATGCTGCCAGACCTGCTGAGCTTTTCCAATAACTTTTGTTTTTGTTCCTGATTTACAACATCCGCAGTTCTTTTGGTTTTTATACCAAATGCCTTCTTCACCATCCTATCTGAGGAGATTGTAGAGGCATTGGTGGTGATCTTTCAGGAATCACTGTTGTCAGGGAGGGTTCCAGAGGACTGGAAAATGGCTAAACAATCCTTCTGTTTAAGAAGGGAGAGAGACAGAAGTCAAAATGTTTTAGGCTGATCAGCCTAACCTCAATCATGGTAAGACATTGCAGTCCATTATTAAGGATGAAATTGCATAGTACTTGGAAGTGCATAGTGAAATAGGACTAAGTCAGCACAGCTTCGTCAAGGGAAGGTCTTGCCTGACAAATTTGTTAGAATTCTTTGAGGAGGTAATGAGCAAGTTAAAGGAGAGCCATTAGCTTTTAACATAAGTAACATGTATTTCAGTTGGCAGGTCAGAAGGCAAATGCAATGTAAACATCCATTTCAAGACGGCTAGAATACAAGAGAGGAGATGTGTTGCTGAGACTGTAAAACTCTGGTTGGATAACATCTGGAATATTATGAGCAGTTTTGGGCCCGTATCTAAGGAAGCATATATTGGCATTGGAGAGAGTCCAGAGGATGTTTACAAAAATGATCCCGGGGCTGAAGGGCTTGTCATATGAGGAGTGATTAAGCGCTCTGGGTCTGTACTCAATGGAGTTCAGAAGGATGAGGGTGAATATAAAAATTGACAATAAATTTACATCGCCAGTTCAGACAATGTCCCGTGTAAATTTAGCAACTTACACCGGATCACTTTGAAATTTTATGTTTCCTAAACCAATAATGCTCAATTTTGTTTACCCTTACTTTTAACAAATTCTTTGTACCTCTTGTTCAGAATTGTACTCTTCTGATATTGAGGAAGTTTATCTACCCTAGAATAAACTGCAACCACATCCAGTGCTCTTTATAGAGCCTGACTGATTACAAATCTGTACTACTTCTTAGGAACTGGGTAAAACAACACAGCATCATATTGCGCTTTTTCTACAATGTAACAATAATATGGCTTTAAAAGAGGTGTATTTTGTCCTAGTTTTTTTTGTGAAGAGTAGTTGAGACAGTAGTACAGAGCAGTCTGCTTCAAGGCAATAAAGTAAACAGCTTGTGAGTCCTTGGGTTATTTTTAAAAGTTGGAACAATAGAAACAGCCTAAATGTGATTTTACTTTTAGCTTTCAGCTATTACATCTCTCTCTTTCTCTCTCTCTCTGTCTTTGCCGCAGCTAAGAGCTTGGGTTGGCTGCTGCTAGAACTGCATGTGAGACAATCGAGTTCATTGACTATGCCTTTGTCAAGGGTGTGCTTGTGTGATATTACTATATTGGAACAGTCAATGAGTAGTTTATTATTTTGTTAAGTATTTCAATAGAGTTACAGTTAAGCCAACTCTATTATTTTATTTTTATTTTGTCCCTATTTTAACTATAGGTTACAAATAAAGTGTATTTTGCTTCAAGCCTGGTAGTTTGACCAATCAAATTGCATCCGGAACACCACGTTTGGCACTAGCCTTTAAAATAAGGAACAGTTAGGTCTAGGCTATCTCCTTGACATGTTTTTAGGGATTTGGTTTGGTTTGATCTATAACAACAGCTAACTGTTGCTCTTAGTTTCATGGGTCTACCAATGCTACTCTAAATCATTTTGATCAGCACTTAGTACCGTACATCATATACTCTGCCTTTGGTTTCATTGGTTCCATGTATGTACTCCTTGGGACCAGCAACAATCCTTTGTGTAAAGGTGGTATAGTAATTCACACTTTATGAACCATTTCCACTCTCCTGAGTTTTCTCGAGTCCCCAATTGAAGTTGTTTTCTCCAGTGCCAATGACTTGCTTGTATGTCTCAAGCTGCTCAATTAATTGCTTATGTAAGTCAATGTGGAATAAAAACAAATTGCCGGAAATTGGAGAGATAATTATTATAATCCTCTGAGGTACTTAAAACTTTAAAGAGAGTTTGGATCAAGAATTGACACTTGAAAAGCGACTTTTGTACAGTTCCTGAAAATCTCATCATTGAGGTTGTCAACTATTGAGGATATTGTGCTGCTGTTTAAAGGCAGTGAATCAGATGTAAAACATCTGATTTTGTTACAGTAAGGAAACTTTCATACCAATATTGTAATGTCATGATCCTGGTTGCAATTAGTGCACTGGAAATCAAAGCCATTATGCCACGAGTCATCACACAAAAGTTCAAACTTCCATTCTTTCCAGTTTATATTTCCATATAAAATACATGAAGTCCTTATGATAAGAAAATTGATTAGATGGCTCTATCAACTGGCCACCTACATTATTAAATTATGTCAAGTACTCTGCTTAGTCCCTAGCAAGTAAAATGTGAAGTTGGTACTTTGAGCTGATCTTACATTTGGGAAAGATGGGGGAAGCTTGAATTCTGACCCTTTAAGGAAAGCAAGAATAGTTAAGAAACTAACTGCAATTTGCAAAAATTTGAATAATGGCAGTCAACACAGAATTGTTAAATGAAAAACTCAATTAAAATTTTTGATGAAGTGACAGAGACGATTAATCAAGTATGTGCAGTTGATGTTTTGTTTATGGACTTTAAAAAAGTTGCGTAACAAGCTATTACAACACAGACTTATTAGCTTAAAATTGAATTCCTCGGGATTCACGGACAATGTAGATATAAAATTGGTTAAGGCACTGAAAGCAGAAAGTAGTATTGGATGATTGTTTTCAGACGGGAAGAAAAGTGTACAATGATGTCCTGCAAGAGGCCAATATTAGGATCACAGCTGTTTATGATAGTTAGTAATCACCTGGACCTGGATATAAAAGGCATAATTTCAAAGCATTCAAATGACACAAACTTGGAAATGTAGTAAAGGGTGAGGAGAATTAAGTCCAGGATAGTATAGACAGATTGTGCAATGGATTGACATGTAGCACTCTTAATTTAATTCTGAGGATTGAAGAATTATCCATTTGGAAGGAAAATGAGAAAAGGTACAAGGTAGTTCAATGCCAGATTAATCTAAGGATTTAAGTACATAATTTTTTTAAGGCGACAGGAAAAGTTGGTGCAACTGTTAATAAAGCATATTGGAGCCCTGGATTTGTAAATACCAGAATTGGTGAAGCAAAGTTTATTGTTTTCGCCTCAGACACTCTATGGCAACCAATGTAGGTTTCATACCTTTTGAAACATGACTGGGCTTTGAATAGTATCTCAGTGAGATATATTAGAATAGTGTCAGGAATCAGGGACTTCGATATGCAGAGAGGCTAAAGAAGCTTTAATCATTCTCTTTAGACAAAAAACATGTCAAAAGGAGATTTAATAGAAGTGTTTAAAATCATGAGAGGTTTTATAGATTAAACAGGGAGGAACTGTTTCAACCATCAGGGTAGTAAAAAGAGGACAGAGTCTTAAGTTACTTGGAAAAAAGACCAGACAAGTGATGAGAAAATTTTAACAGTGAATTGTTATGATCTGAAATGCAATGCCTGAAAGAACAGTGGAGGTTGTTTCAAGAGTAAGTTTGCAAGTATAATACTTGAAATGGAAAAACAGATTGGACCATAAAAGGAGAGCAAAATGGAGAGGAGCTGGAGGAACACAGCAGGCCAGGCAGCATCAGAGGAGCAGGAAAGTTGACAGCTCAGGCCAGGACCCTTCTTCAGATTTTCTACTCCTCTGATGCTGCCTGGCCTGCTGTGTTCCTCCAGCTACACACTATGTTATCTCTGACTCCAGCATCAGCAGTTCTTACCATTGCAAAATGGAGGGGGCCTACTGACATTTGCAAAGAGCAATCGCAAGTAAGATGACTAAATAGCCTGTGTGCTACATCATAGAATCATCATAGATATAATAGAATTCCTACAGTTTGGAAGCAGGCCATTCAGCCCACAACAATTCTCTGAACAGTATCCCACCCAGACCTACACCCCGCCCCCTGCCCCTCACCCCACTACTGTATCCCTGTATTTCCCATGGCTAACCCACCTAGTCTGCATATCGCTGCACACTAGGGGCATTTAGCATGGTCAGCCCACTTAACCTGCACATCTTTGGACTGTGAGAGAAAACCAGAGCACCCAGAGGAAACCCACACAGACATGGGGAGAATGTGCAAACGCCACACAGACAGTCGCCTAAGTGTGGAATTAAACACGGGTCCCTGGTACTGTGAGGCAGCAATGTTAACCATTAAGCCACCGTGCTGCATATGACATGATGATTGCAAAATTACTCTTTTAAATTTCTAAGCTAATTTCTTCTCAGCTTCATCTGGCAAGACAGCCACATTGGCTTTCTTCCTCAGGTCATTGCTTGAATTTGTATATTTAAAGAAGATACACAATAATTTCAGTTTGTGTCTTTCCCATGTGATCAGAAGACGGGATTAAAATTGGATATTGTGGAACAATGGTAGTATATCTCCACGTTTTACTGTGTGCTGACTGGGTGTGGTTCAAAACATCAATTAAGTCTTCTGTCAGCAATTTTACATACTTCTAAAGAGATAGTTCCAAAATGAAAATTGTCAACTTGTTGAAAACTCACATTTGACGTCTGATTCACTAGGATCCATAAAGCCTCATAACCTTTCTATGAAGGATATAATCCTTTGTTTTCTTTCATGGATAGAAGTGGCTACATGAATCACACCATCAGGATGTCTTCACTGTCTCCTTTGACTTTTCCCTCTCTGATGCTTATTCCAGACTGCCAAGTGATGAAGGATAGAGCCTAATCTTTACACACCCATAGATTTTTACTTACAGACATGAACCACCCTTTCCACTGCCCTGAACTCCAAAAATTCTGTTCCTGTAAAACAACAATTTACTGAATTGATAGGGAAGAAATAATCCCAACTCATCAACATGCATTTAAGTAGTAAAATGGTGGTAAAATGAGGAGTAGGGCCAACTGGGGACAAAAAGGGAGGCAAAAGATATTAAATTCTTTATGAAAGAAGAAGATACCAACTAAATGAAAAAAGAATAAAAGTAAGTAGAAAAATTTGAAATTGATAAGGACAAGGAATTAGAAAAGCTGTCTATACTTAAGGATGATAAGATGCCAGGACCAGATGAAATGCATCCCAGGATACTAAGAAACATGAGAATAGAAATTGCAGAGGTGCTCTCTGTCTGCTTCAGACTCAGGAGTGGTGTCAGAAGACTGAGGAATTGCTAATGTTACATAGTTGTTCTAAATGGCAACTGAAGATAGGCCTGGCAACTACTAGCCAGTCAGTTTAACTTTGGTGTTGAAGAAACTTCTGGAAACAATAATTTGAGACAAAATGAATAGTCTCATGGCAAACATGTGTTAATTATGGAAAGCCACTGTGCATTTGTTAAGGGAAATTCATGTTTCACCAACTTGCTGAAGTTTTATGAAAAGATAATAGAGAGATTAATGACGGTTGATGTGGAGTTCATGGACTTCCAAAAGGCCTTTGATACAGCAGCACACACCAGGCATGTGAGCAAGTTAAAGCTCATGGAATAAAATGTAGTAGCACCATGAATACAAAACTGCCTGAATGACAGGTACCAGAGAGCAGTGGCAAGAGGTTATTTTTCATACTGTAGGAAAGTTTGCAGTGGAGTTTCCAAGGAATTAGTGTTGGGATGCTTACTCTGCTTGAAATATATTAATAAATTGGATTTTAGAAAAAAGTGTGCAATTTCAAACTTCCTGGTGATATTAGCTGGGAAACATTGTAAACTGTGAGGAGGATGATGTAGAACCACAAGACGACATGAAATTTAACGCAGAAATATATGAAGTGATACATTTTGATAGGAAGAGCATGGAGAGACAATATAAAACAAAATGTAGTGCTCTAAAGCGAGTGCAGGAGCAGAGGGACTTCTGTATGTGTGCCTGTCCTTGAAAGTGGCAGGACAGATTAAGAAAGCTTTTTTTAAAATTTGTTCTCACTTTGTAGGCTTCACCCACTAGGCCAGAATGTTTGCCCCTCCTTAATTGCTTTTGAGAAGGTGGTGGTGCCCCCCTTGTTGAACCAATGCTCTCCATGGAGATTTGATATACCTTGCGATAGTGAAAGAGTGGCAATATAATTCCAAATCAGGATGATGTGAGCCTTGGAGGGGAATTTGCAGGAGGAGCTGTTCCTATGCGTCTACTACCCTTGTCCTTCGATGTTTTGGAGTTTATGAATTTGCAAGGTGCTGTTGAAGGAGCCCTGGTGAGTGTCTGCAGTGCATCTTGTACCCACTGCTGCTACTGAGTGTCTGTGGTACAGGGAGATAGCATCGAAAGTAGTGGACGATGAGCCTATCAAACAGGCTTCTGTATTCTTCACGTGTTAGACTTCTTGAGTTTTATTGGAGCTGCACTCATACAGGCATGTGGAGAATATTTTCCCATACTCCTAACCTGTGCCCTGTAGATGGTAGATAGGCTTTGGGTGATAATGAGTTGAGTTATTTGCCTCAGAATTCCTAGCCTCTGATCTGCTCTTGTAGCCACAACATTTAAATAATTGCTCCAGATCAATTTTAGGCAATGGTACCCTCAGAATGTTAGCTAATAAAACACACAATATCCTCACTTTAATTAAACAGGGGCATGGCGCATACACATAAGGAGGTTATGTTGGATTTACATAAGACAGTAGTTTGGCCTCAGCTTGTTTATTCTGTCATGTTCTGGCCAACAAACTTTAGGAAAGAGATGAAGGCATTGGAGAGAGTTCAGAAAGGATTCGCGAGAACAGTTCCAGGGATGACAAAGGTCAGTTATGACACTAAGTTGGAGAAGCTGGCACTGTTTTCCATGGAGAAAGGAAGACTGACATGAGATTTGATAGAGATATCTGAGTGGAGCAGATTGGAAGAAACTGTTCCCACTCATTAAAGGATCAAAATTAAGAAGGCACAGATTTAAACCATTTGAAAAAAGAAGCAAACACAATCTGAGTAAAATCTTATTCACACAACAAGTTGTTAAGATTGGGAACGAACTGTGTGAGAGTCTGGTGGAAACAAAATCAGTGAAGGCATTCAAAGCAAAATTAAATAGTTATCTGAAAAAGTATAATGTGTAAGTTATGGGGAAGAGGCTTGACAATGGGATGATGTGAAATACTCATTTGCACATCCGTGTGATATATAATGGGCCAAATGGCTTTCTTGTGTACTGTAACAAACCTGGGATTCTCGGATATTTTGTGCAATGCTACTGAGATTAATATGGTTGTTAAGAAATAATGATAGCTGCACTGATTTGACTGGGGCATCTTAGTTCTTGGTCATTCTGATGGAAATCAAAACAATTGCGCAAGGACACGAGTTCATATTTATACTGGAACCAATGCCACCTGTGGCAGATGAAAAATTGAGTTTTGTTTTTTCCAAGTCACAATAAACCCATGTGGCTGAGAGGCTGAGTCCAGCTGATCATTTCTGTTTTATGTCTACAGTTTATTGGCAGAAGCAATAAGACAGTGATTATACAAAAAAGGATGAACTAAGCACTCTTAAATAATGTACAGGTTCGTCTCCCAGCAAGAAACAGACCTCAGTTTAGAACTGATTTGATTAAAGTGACCAAGTGTTAGCAGTCCCAGTTTCTGGTCTGAATTTGCATTCATCCCTAATTTCTCTACGTTGCATGCACAGGGTAATTTTGGATGTAATTAATTTGTTAGGCCCATCATTGCTGAGCTGTTATTTGCTCTATGAAAATAAATATAACTTTCATTCATTGACAAGAGCTTGAACTGTAAATTTAATTCTTTTACTAACCTTATAAATGAATTTAATCAGCCATATGGGTTTGCCAAGAAATCAGAGAAAATTGTTAAATCTGGTCATGTGGAAAATCAACATCTTATTTCAGCCAATCATCCTAAGTCTATATTTGAACTTGGATATGCAGATATAGCATACAAATCCCTAAGATTCACAAATACACTCACAGGATCAACAGCATCACAGACAGCCAAATTATTCTGAAAGCCGCAGAATTCATCAAACATGAATTAAAAGGTTCTTCTCAGCCTGCAGGAAAAGAAAAATAAGCTATGCTCATTCTCAGTATATTAGGAGTAAAATAAATGTCAGTGCAAACTCCTTTGCTGATTTATACTTCCCCATCTAATCAAATAAATAGTTTCAATTGTTTCAATAAATGTGCAATTGTCCAAATCATCACCAAATCCTTATTGTACAATACGGAACTTAATGTCACTTATTCAAAGAATTTACAATGATGTATAAAGATTTACTGAAACTATTTATTGAGTTCAGTGGTTTTAGTCACACAAACACTTAACAAAAACAAAATTGTAACAATGCAGGTAGAATATAGCAGAAAACAAGGCATCATCATCAAAACAATGAAAAGATATTATGGGAGCCAGGTTGGATAACACTTTACAAATGGTCATGAGGATAACCATCTGTGATTAACATTAAATTGTGCTACCTGCTGTTTCAACTTATTGCCATATGCAGTCAGTACCACTTGCATGGTTCACTAACTGCATGCATAAGCAGAGGTTTGATATCACATGTGGCTAGCACTCCTTCAAGATAGCCTGCACCTCATAAGGAGCAGAGGAACTGAAGGTTCAAGAAGTGATGGGAGTCATTTGAAAACATATTCCATGCCATCATACTTTGAGGAGTGGCAAAGAATGTGAGAAGAGGCAGTGGCATCACTGAAGCTGTGGCCATTGATGGAGTTGACAGAATAAACGATGAGGGTATCTTATTGTAGATGCTCCTTCCCTCATCCATTTCTCCCTGACAACATAGTCTCATTTCTTCTTCTTTTTCTTAGACAGTCCCTCGGATCAAGGGTAAGTTTCATACACTCCAGTTGTGTGTCCAAAGGTCACTAAACAGTCCAATGCTGGATCCACACACCCTGGTGTAGGTGTGGAAGCTGGTGTTTGAAAAAGCAAAAAAGTGTGATGATCGGGTTTTGCTCTGTCTTTCCGTTATTTACACTAGGCCTGTCAGAGATGCTCAAAATGGTCGGCACCTGTGTGGGTGAATTTGCTCCAGTTTGACTAGTCTTAGATGAGAGATTCCCATGAGTTGGTGAAAATATTTTATTTTTTCAGGGAACTTCTGAGGGGGTCTTTAAATCATTTCTTCTGGCCCCTGGTAAGTGCTTACTGTGACGAAGCACAGTATAAAAAATGTTTTGGACATCTTGTGTCAGGCATACAGACAACATGGCCCACCCAAAATATGTGATTGACCGTAAAATTTCCGAGGATGTTTGGTTTAGGGAGACTCTGATACTGCACCATCAATCCTGCCATTGGATTTGCAGGATTTTGTGAAGGCAGTGCTGGGTATTTCTCTAGAGATGTGAGGTATCTGCCTTACATCGGTCCCATCTCTATTGCACACAAAAGGACAGGTAGCACTGCTAGTTTGCAGATCATAAGCTTGGTGCCAGGCTTGGTATCTTTAGCATAGAACACACTGTTCCTCAGAAAGACAATGGCAATGCTGGAAAGTTGAGGCTGTATTAAATGTCATCTGCCTCATCCATGTACTCACAGAAGCATATGAGAGACTAGGCCTTGGGGTAAACATCTATATGACAAAAATATCTTCTACCAGCCTGGTCTCACTGTGCAAAACTATCCCCCAACATTCAAGACACTGGACAATGTGGATCCATTCTCATGCCTTTGAAATCTCCTTTCACCCACATGCAGCAAATGGTGAAAACTCATTCTTGATTTTGCCTCTCTCCTCATCCCAACTTAACCCTTGTCCCATTCTTGATTTCATGTACCCTACAAGTTGGAGGAGCAAAAAGAAGAAAACAGTGATGATGAAGAAATACTGTCACTCAATCTTCCACTTTGCAGATGACACTCTGCAGCATGTGAATCAGCTCCTGAGTTTCCAAAGCCTTTCCATGATTTGGAAAATCTGATTTGATAATGGGCGGCATGGTGGCTCAGTGGTTAGCACTGCTGCCTCACAGCGCCAGGGACCTGGGTTCAATTCCAGCCTCAGGCGACTGTCTGTGTGGAGTTTGCACATTCTCCCCATGTCTGCGTGGGTTTCCTCTGGGAGCTCTGGTTTCCTCCCACAATCCAAAGATGTACAGGCTAGATGGATTGGCCAAGCTAAATTGCCCACTGTGCCCAGGGAGGTTTAGGTTAGGTGGGTTAGACATGCGGAAATCAGGGGTAGGATAATGGGTCTGGGTGGGATGCTCTTCGGAGGGGCGGTGTGGACTTGTTGGGCCAAATGGCCTGTTTCTACACTGTAGGGAATCTATGATCTATGATTTAAAAGGCACAAGTCAGGAGTGTGATGGAATGCTCTTCAACTTACTGGATAAGTGTATTTCTGACAATACTCAAGAAGTTTCTTACAGACAAGTCAGAGCAACACATTAAAATATTCCTCAAATGCCAATTTCCTTCACCATCAGTTCACCATGGCTGCAGTGTGTATGATCTATATAATGCACTAGGACAATTTACTAAGGTTTCTTTGATAGTACCTACCAAACCCATGACCTCTATGATTTAGAAGGAGAAACACAGCAGGCAGATGAAAACTTCATTCCACCAAGCTCCTCTTTTAGTCATATAGCATTGTATTTTTTCTCAATTGTCAATGGGCCAAAATCCTGGAGCTCCATCTGTATCAGCGCTTTGGGTATACAAGTGCCAGATAGACTATAGCAGTTCAAGGAGCAGCCAACAATTAGCTTCTTGAGGGAAATTTGGGATGTACAGTAAATGCTGACCTTGCCAGTAATGCTCACATCCTAAAAAATGAATAAATGAAATGGGGAGATGTGGCTTCTATCTCCAGTAGGGAGACCCGAAGGGATGCAGTTGCGTATAAAAAAAAGAGCCACTATCACTCTGAAACAGCTGCAGCAACACAGTCTGCACTGAAGCTCCAGCAGGTTATAGATTTCATCTTTAATCTCTCCTGTGAAATCAACATGTCTCAAAGTTGAGATACAAGAATTGATCCCCGAAGACACTCTTTAGATATGGTGTCCTGCAGAGAGTGTTGTTCCACCTAATTCTTCTGCTCTTCTAACAGATCGTCCTGCTCTGCTTTCTTTATTCTCCCACCGTGTTCAATTTCAAGTAGAAACCATGACACACCACTGTCTAGAAGCGCCTTCGTCCAGCACAGTATTGTAAATAATGCAAACAGGGCTGCAAGGCTAGCTAGACCACTCCCTGCAAAGGACTGAAACTTTCTGTCGGAGCAGAAAGCATCCTTCCAATTGCAACAACAGTCAGAACTAAATAATATGGCAAATACCCCGAAAAGTACTTCATGACTCAAGGCTGGTGATGATTCCATGGGGTTTAACATTGTGTTTGTATGCAAGGTTAAGAAAGGCAATGGTTTGAATATAAAGCTCAAAATGGCAGCGGTGACTTCAAATCAGTCATGCTCTGTCTGCTCTGCACGCTGCCAAAGGTTGGTTGGCATGCAACAACCTTTGTTAAGATGGCGACTATGTGTGCATACATTCTGGTCACAATTATGATATACAAGTGCATACGTAATATTTAAAAATTAAGTGAATCAGTTGAATCCCTCTAGACCCATCTGTATTGAATTAGAAGTTTTATTAAACATAACTATTCACTAGGCTTGGTAAGACAGGACATGTCCTGGAATTCTATAAATTCAGGCTCCAGTTCCTTTTGAGCTATTGTCACTATGACTAGCACTTTACACATATGCTCAGTATCTATTCTTAGAGTAAATAAAAATATAATTAATGCTGTACTCCCTCAACCCAAGTTCTTCTATGGTATTTTTTTTCATTGATATTTAATCCTCTACTTTGACGGCCATGCCTCCTGCCTCCTCCACCTCCAACAACCTTCTTTGGTTTGAGATTTGATCTCTAATGATATTCTCTGTTTTCTTGTTGGATGTATAGGATCTGTATGCTCCTTCATAGGCAGGTAAGTGCAAAGGTGGAGTGGATGGCAGATTCGCTGCAGGAAGAACACTTCTGGAACTCTATCAGAAACTAGAGGTACATCATTACCACTGAGGAAATAGACTTCTGGAACAAAGATCCATAAGATGTTCTTGCGTAGTGCTGTTGTCTGCAGGTTGTCTAGCAGCCCCATCTGTTTCAAAGCCTTTTTTCAAAGGATCATCCTTATTCTGCAGGTGGTGTCTATCTTTAATAAGGCTTGTTTCTCCACAATACTCTTCTGCAAACTTTAAGGAATATTTTTGATTCTTCTCTCCGAAGAGGTCTTTTTTTAACACAAGATCATCACTAATTGCATCAGGAAGTTTTCCTCAACTAGTCATTCCTGGTGATCTTGGAGCTCTGAATATTTCTGTCAAGTAATACTTTTTTCTTCATCAATATATCTATTTGTTGTGCAAACTGCATGAGAACATTGACTGACTTTGGAGAATATTGTTCTGTAAATCTGATGTAGTGCATTATTTTTTAGTCTTCAAGATGTGAATGTGTTGTGTGAATGTTAATAACTGAATTTTTAAGTCAGCAGTCATGTTGAGACAGTGAGAGAATTCCACTTTTTTGTCAAACTTTGACCTCAATCTCATTTCATTTTTGATTTTGAATTCCACCAAGACCATCTTTATTTATTGAAGCTTTACAGTTTGACCCTCACCCACCACCATTGTTGATTGAATAAAATCTTCTTGCATGTTCACGTGGATGTGATGAAGCTCATTTGTACAGTCCAATTGCCAGTTATGCAACTAAACAATTCTTGAATGTTAACTGTTGACGTGATCCAATTTGGACTTAGGTTATCATTATCTCTGGCTACATTTTCATTAACTGCTTGTAGATGGGTCATTATTGAGGTTGGAAGATTTTTCCTTAAATGCACCATGTTCATGTTGATATTGCCTGTGTGTGAGTGTGAAGATGTATTGCATATTTCTGCCAGTGCAGGAGGAGCATCCTCCACTATGCCTGAACTTTCAACGTTCATGAAATGAATTGAAGGTATCTTTTGAACTCTACAGTCCAAGACATCTCAGATGTTGTGATCATTTCGTTGGCTGTGGAATTTTTTGAAAATTCATTGGCCCTAATTCGTCATGGAATTAGTATAAGATCTTGTTCTTGCTTCCCTGTAGTGGTCTAACCTTCCACACAGGGAACAATATCTTCAGCTCATTTTGGTTGCTATTGTTGTTGTGCCTCCTTGGTAAATTCTGCGAGATAAGTTGACAACTTTACCCTTTCTTAAACCGTTTTCAGCAACGGAATGATTTTCCTCAAAAGTGGCAACAAAGTTTTCATAGATATGCACCTGAATCCAAGCATACAAGAAGTTCTAATTTCACTGCCTCCGCTAAGTCAATCATACAAGTGAGGAGAGTATAGGATGGGCCGAAGGGCTAAAGCTAATGATGATATTCGAAGGCTGCATGAGAAAATAGAGTGTATAGGATATGAAATAGGCATGGGAAAGTTAATGATAATACTCAACAAGGTGCATGACCTTGAATGAGTAGTGTGAACATTCCTTTATGAACCAAACATGACACCTGCAGCTTGTTTTTCTGTATCTGCTGTTTTCTGTACTAGCCAGCAGTTTTGTCTTCTGTATCTGCTGTTTTCTGTACTAGCCAGCAGTTTTGTCTTCTGTATCTGCTGTTTTCTGTGCTGGCTGTTTGTTACACATTCTAAGACAAAGAATTTCATTCCAAGTCGCTGGATTTCACCTCAGGCCGGAATCATGAATGGTGCCAGGAACAAACCTAAGCTTCCAGACCAATCGAAGGGTCGCCGATGGGCAGAAGGGCATGAGATTTAGAGATAGTAGGAACTGCCGATGACGGCGATTCTGAGATAACAAGGTGTAGAGCTGAATGAACACAGCAGGCCAAGCAGCATCAGAAGGGTCTAGACCTGAAACATCACCTTTCCTGCTCCTCTGATGCTGCTTGGCCTGCTGTGCTCATCCAGCTCTACACCTTGTTATCTCAGGGCATGAGATTTGTTGTTTTTCTTTTTTCTTTTTCATTTATTATTACCACTATAATCATTATTTTTACTTAATAAGCATTCATATTTAAGCAAATTGCTCTTGTCGAGTCTTCTCTTAATTATATTTAACCAAAACTAAAAGAACCGCTTGGATACATGCTGCGATCCAAGATAAGGAGTTCATTCCCTGTCAATGTATCCCTATAGAGGTGACCTCTTGCAGCTCATTACCTTCATTTTTGGTATCCTTTTCTTCCCCCTGGAGTCTACAGCTTCTTATTTGTGGAAAATGAAGGTTCTGCATTATATTATTGTAATCCTGGGCATTGACTGTCAATAGTGGAGAGTGATTCATGGTACACTGAATCAACTTCATTATCTCATGCGTCTGCTAACCAAAGAATATCTAAAGCTACACATGCAGCTCTGCTTAATAAAGAAATGTAATGATTAGAAATGACTTGCAGGGATTCTGTAATCAACCTTCCATAGTAGAAAAATGTAGCATGATCCTAGTAGTCATTCTGATTTTAATACTTCCTGTGTCCCAAAGTTGAATGGAAGATGTTCTGTGAATTTTTGGTCTTAACCACGGTGTAGCCTCTGAAAGAATCGATGTATCTGCCCAATGTCCAATCTTGTTGTCACTTACCACGATATCTGTGTACCAGAATCCACCTTATGGGTCTGCATCATAGGGAAGCCAAAATCCTATTGTCAACAAATCATCATGAGCATTCATCCTGTCCCTTCTTGTGCTCTACACCTGGGACATCTACAGACTACTATAATTTGTATTTAATATACTATGCTGCTGCTAGAGCTGTTATATTTTCTCTTGGCACTTATGACAATTTTAATCTGGCTGAGGTTCCTTAATGATGTTAATCATGCCCTTTCTCTTTGTGAGTTTGCAGTCAGTGAATTTTCTGAGTAGAATTTCTTCCCCTGGAAATTTTCTGATTTATGATGCAATTTCCCTCATTGTAGCTAAATGATTTTGCTGGAGGCATGCTGCATTCCCTGCTGAGGGCTTTTCCAGCGATTGCATGCACTTTCCTTCTGCACGGTGTGTTGCCTAGGAGGGCCTTGAAGTCTGGTGTTTGCTGCTTCAGTTGCTGTTGAGCTTCTCTTCAGGTATTACCTCCATTCTGTGGTCAGATCATTGAGCTGGCCATGTTCTTCACCTGCAACACTGTATTGTTGATGGGCTTCACTCCAGGCACTACTTGCTGCTTGCCTCCACTTCCATGTGTCTGGTCACCACTACTACTATATAGTAAGATACACTCATCTTCATGAACATTAACAAGCTCCATTAATATAACAATTTACAGGGCATGGTAAAGAAGAGACATTGCTGGAATCCAATAGTATTAGGTGTCAGTTCCATTTGAGCTGACATCATTATGATCTCTCTCTTTTTGCACATACTCAGTAGCTATTCTTAGAACAAATATATAATTAACCATTTACTTCAACTCTATTATTTAACTCACCACACTAAACACTCCATTGGGAATATAAAGCTGCCTCAGTGGCTACATTTGATTTTGAATCAACCAGTGTTGTCTCTTAATCTTCTGCATAGGATGAGTTTCAAAGCCTAAGTTTGGTCAAACATGAAAAAGGGGGAAACAGAGAAGACAGCAAAATTTGGTATTCAAAAGGAGTCTTCCCGCTTTTAACAAATGACTCCCACTTTTAACAAATGACTCCCAGGAGACTGGCCGATGAATAACCTTTGGCAGAATCCAGAGGGATGACACTGGATTGGAATTATTGATCTAACTGTTGATGATAGCATATATATGGGACAGATGAGAAACAAAATATTTACACATTTTTATATGTCTTGATTAATATAATACTACTTAAGTATTCAAAGTAGTTGTTAGTACATTAAATTCAATATATGGTCCAAGAGGGATTAACAATGTGGTTATCTCAAGCACTTGTTTTCCATATTTTGATAAATCTTTGTCAGCAGACATTTTAAGAATTATATGAAACTATAAAAATCAGAACTGGTGTTTGCAACATGCATATCTGAATGCACAATACACTTTACCGGTGTTCCCTCGTCCTGGTGATCCAGGCTAATTTTTGCTTCTTACTTACTTCCACAATCACACTTCTCGCACACATTTCTCTGCTGAAAAGCTCAAGTTTCTCCATGCTTTCTTCATATATCAAATTGAAATTATGGCCTGTCAAGTTGAGCAGGTTTCTGTGCAAATGCCAGGTTAAAGCACCTGAAACTGCCAACATGTTAAGAATCTGGCAAGAGTCATTAACCCAAGGTTCTGAATTTGACTTGTGTTGTGTGCTTGGGTTTTCCAAGCTATCTGGAATTTATTAGGTAAAACAAGGTGAGAGAACAGCAGGAATTAATGGGATTGAGGAATTGACAAACAAGAAAGGCTTTCAACCGAAACTTGACACCTGTTACAATGCTGAAGTGAAAGCTTTTTGTTCACAGGAATTGTTCTGAACTTCACTGTTATTTGAGGATTTAATTCAATACCATGAAGGCAATTGCTACTATATTGATTTTTTTTGCCATTCATCTGCATTTTCTATATGTCGGCCTTTATAGCAATACAACAGCCACTTATACAGCAGCATTGGGTCTCAGATGAGGAATAAGAAGATCAATAGCATCCTTCTTCTTAACTACTTGCTGCTTCATAGAACAGAGGGAATATGCACAGAACTGCAGCTCATCAGGTGACAATATCCCCAACACGGGCAACATGGAAAGGATCAGCATCTTAGACTTGAGCATCAGAATGGTCAGCATTTCTTATTGGACAATTGCAGCTTCTTGCAAGCAAACCTCCTTCCAATTGGATAAGGGGCGCACATTGCCAGTGGTGGTAAAGGTCGCCAACAGGGCCAAATTTATTCTTCTCCAGATCCTTCCAAGATGGTGAGAATTATTGAATCTCTGCCAACATAATCTAAGACCCCTCCCACCCTGGTTATATTGTCTTTGATCAAGCAGAAGATGCAAAACATTTTAAAATACGTACCAACAGATTTAAGAACAGCTTCTTCTCTGTTGTTATCAGACTTATGAACAGACCTCTTTCTCTGCACCTTTTCTGTAGCTGTAACACTATATTCTTCATTCTAATCTATGCCCCTGATGTACTTTTGTAAGTATGATTTGGTTCGCATGCAAAACAATACTTTTCACTGTACCTCGGTACATGTAACAATAATAAATCAAATGAAATCCTGAGAGTTTATTCTCCTAGTAAGTCCACTGGATATCACACTTTGTCTACTTTAAAAGAAAGTTATTGGTCCCTAGGCAGATTATGATTCTGTTTTCGTTTCTGATTTACAGCATCAACAGTTCTTTTGGTTTTTTAATATAATGATATGTTCATAATGAAAAATACAAAGTGTAACAATACTTGAGTATCAGCCATAGAATGTAAAACACTAAAGGGGAGGCTTGAAAGATTTAAGTGATAAATTTGTGGAAGCAAATTTAACCAAGTTAGAATTGAACTCTGATGAACTTGCAATGATAGATATTTCTAGTAAACATCAGGAAAAATACCTTAAACAGAAGGAAATGCTGATTAGTTAGACTAATTGGTTGAACGCAGAATTAAAACACATTCTGACAAAAGAGTTGAGATTTGTTTTAAACAGTAAATTGAAAGTTGTGAACTCCAATACAATAAGAAGAATAAGAAAGTGAGTTGCGCAGTTTGGAAGAGCAGGTCAAGAATTTAAAAGCAACTATGGATTTTTTTAAAAAGAACTGAATGAAAAGCTGTTGATTAAATTAAAAGTCTGAGGACCAGTCAGCAACTGTAGAGGAAAATTTTTAAAATGAACAGAATGCCAATGTGAAGTGACCAATCCTTTGTAAGGGTTCAATAAATGAATCTTAAAGCAACTGAACTGACCAGAGCCGTTTCTTAGCTGGATGAAAAGATAAACAATCTGATAAAGTATCAGAAATTAAAACAGTAAACAAATGTTTAAAGGAAATTGTGAAAGATGCAGAAATGAATTCTGAACATTTCAAGAATCAGTCTCAAGGAAATGAATGTAGATAGAAAGGATGTGGTTCATCATTCAGTAAAAGTAAGGAAAACAATCAGAATGATGGAGACTGCCTGAGTAAGACTGAGACAGAGTGAATAACGAGGAATTTGGGTCAAAGTGGAAATTTAGGATAGAGGCAAAGGTGCTGTTTTGGTCAAGCTGTAGTCCAAGAAATAAAGTCTCCAAAGTGAGAGGTGAGCAGGAGAGGAAGTAAAGCATAGAAAAAGATGTTGCTTGAATTGAGACATGACATCAAAGATGCAGGAAAAGTAATTGATTATTGCATATGTTTGGTCAGTATTTCCAATCTTTTATTGAAATTTGGGCGTTCAGTTTATTTTTAAGTCTCTGGACATTTTTCCCTCTTTTTCTGAGAAAAAGTTTGTTATGTTTTCACAATAAGTCCATCCTTAAACTAAGGGTAACAAATGGCTTTTAGATTTTTGGGATGGCAGGTCAGATAGGCCAAGGAGAGTGTACATCATGTGGTATGTGTGAAGTGACAGACATGCCATGCATCTCAGACGTACATATCTGCAAGAAGTGTCACTGGCTACATATCGTTGAGCTCTGACTAGTGGAACTTGAGCAGCAGCTGGAGAAACCGTTGCATATGCATGAGACAGAGGTCTACATGGATGATGTGCATAGATAGCATGGTCACACCACAGATTAGATTAGAGACAGAGAGGGAACGGTGACAATCGGGCATTCTTGAAAACCAGGAAGGTAGTGCAGGGCTCTATTAAGTCTATTGGGCTTCTATTCAGTGTTCCATTTTGGAAACTGATGAGGGCAATCATTCCTCAGGAGAGTGCAGCCAATGCCAATTACATGGAACTAAGGGTGACTCAGCTGTACAGGACAGGAGGAAGAAGGGTGGAAGAACAATAGTTATAGGGATTACATTGTCAGGGGGTTCAGGCAGGTATTTTTGTAACAGTGAATATGCTTCTGGGTTGTCTCCCTGTTGCCAGAATCAAGGGTGTCATGGAGCTGCTGCAGGACATTCTTTTGGAGAGGGAAGTCAGCAAAAGTCGTGGTCCATATTAGTAAAAAAGACATGGGTAGGAAGAGGCATAAGGTCCAGAAGGCAGATTTCAGGAAGCTAGGAAGTAAAACATTTCCCACTGCCACATTGTAGTGAAAATAAGAACAGGATGGATTGGTTGATTGATTAATTGATTGATTGATTGATTGAATATATGAATGGAGAACTAGGGTAGGAACAGAGGGCATCAGATTGCTGAGGAATCAGGACTGGTTCTGAGGCAGTTGGGACCTGTACAAGCTGGATGACTTTGCCTTAACAGGACTGAAACCGATTTCCTCACAAGTAGATTTTCTTGTGCTGTTGGAATTTAAACTAGCTAATCAGGGGGATGGAAACCTGAGGGGGATCCCAAATTTTCAGTAAGTAAAGATGGCAATAAAAAGTCAAAAAATTGGTCAGGAGGATGCAAGATTGGAGAAACAAAGCAGAGCATTGAATATTCTTTGAAAGTGGAATGACATCAAAAATATAATCCGTCTAAACGTACACAGCATGCACAATAGGTGGGTAATTGAAAGGCACAAATAGAGATACATGGGTATGCTCTACCTGCCATGACAGAAAAATGGCTGAGCGGTGACCACAACTAGGAAATGAATATTCAAGGATGTTCAATGTTTAGGAAGGACAGACAATAAGGAAAAGGAGTTGGACTAGCACTGATTTTAAGGGATGTGATTAGTACATTAGAATGGAGGATCTTAGATCTCAAAAAGAACAAAGTAAGGAATCTGTTTGGGTGGAGATTAAAAATAGCAAGGGTCAACAGACATTGGTTGGAGCTATTTATAGGCCATCAAACAGTAGTAGTAGTGTGTGGCATGGTTGTTAATCAGGAGATGAGAAACGATTACAACATGGGCAATACAGTTACCCTCGGTGATCTCAATCTCCATATAGATTGGGTCAACCAATTCAGCACTCAAACTGTGGAGGATGAGTACCTGGAATGAGTAGACGATGGTTTTCTCAAGCAATATGTTGCAGAGCTAAGTAGATCACATGCTGTTTTAGATCTAGAATTATGTAATGACAACAATCTTGTAAAAGAACTTTCAGGAATGAGTGACCAAAAAATTAATAGAATTTCACATTCTGTTGAACTTTTAGGAATGAGTGACCAAAAAATTAATAGAATTTCACATTCTGTTGAAAGTGAGATTCTAAAGCAAGTTTGTTAAAATGAAATATTGTCAGGAACACCTACATCTCTTTCATGGACAGAGGCTGGTGCCCCGTCACCATATCACCCTGCATTTAATTGTGCAGAGTACACTTGCTGTGGCTACCGAGTTTGGAGTCAGTGCCCTGAAATGAGGAGATTCTAATCTCCTGTTAATGTTGGTCAGCCAGTGCCTCCGGATTGGCCCAGGTCTACATCCCCAATCCAGGACCTTGTAGTCAACAAGGTCCACCTGGTTCCAATCACTACATTCCTCCCCCCCCAAGTCCGGGGATGTAGGCTTAATCTTTCGCTTGTAGCTTCTCCTGCAGCATTTTCGCCCCAGGTCCGGTTCCTCTGACACGGGTGGCTTGTACCGGACTGTAGCCTATCTCTTGCATCCGGACCATCTCGGAGAGTTTCCTCCTCTTCTTCCAGTGGTAATGGTATTGAGGCTGCATCCACCTCAGACTCTGAAGTTCCCTCGACACCAGACGGAGGGGGAGAACCTATGATTTCTGACAGACTTTCCGGTTGTTCTGAGGGGCCAGGTACATTTTGCTCCTGCCCCATTTGTAAGGCAACAGCTTTCAGATGATCCACATGTTTGTTCAGGACTGTATCAATTCCCAAACTTTGTAAGTCACGGGACCTGACCTCGTGTCAGCCTCACCTCATACCCATACAGGGCCATTTCCATGGTTCCGGCACCAAACTTTACTCCCTGAATTAAATTATCTCTCGCACGTAGAGGAGGCATGTAACAGGCATCCGTGTTCCTATTGCTGTTTCACCCTCCCCCCAAGTCTGGGAATGTCAGGTTTAACCTGGTGCAGAGTCTTCTCCCTATCAGCAACGCTGCTGGAGCTTTCTCTGTTGTTGCGTGCGGGGTGGTCCTATAATCAAACAGGAACTGGGACTGTTTGGTATCAATTGACATAGTAGGCTGCTTCTTTAAGCCTGCCTTCAACACTTGGACCCCTCTTTCCACTAGACCACTGGAAGATGAATGGTATGGAGCTGTCCTTATGTGCCGACTGCCATTTGACTTTAGGAAATACTCAAATTCCCTGTTGGTAAATGATGTCCCATTGTCTGTGACTAATGCTTCCGGGAGACAATGTATCATGAGCAATGCTTGCAGCCTGTCCCTGAGCTTGCTGAATGAACCTTATGCACGTTCAACCACTTTGAATGGGCGTCCACAACGACCAGGAACACTGAGCCTATGAAAGGATCGGCACAGTTGATATGCAGCTGAGTCCAGAGTTTGCCTGGCCATTCCAAAAATGTGAGGGCACTGCGGGTGGTAATTTTTGCCCTTGTTGGCACTCTGGGCACTGCCCCACCAATGCAGCTATGTCAGCATCCAACCCTAGCCACCAGACACAGCCTCTTGCAGCATCTTCATTTTGGAAACCCCTGGATGACCCTGGTGGAGTTCAGCCAGTATCTAGCGGTTACCTTTACCTGTAACAATCACTTTTGCTCCTCATGACAACATGCCATCTTCTACAATGATCTAGTCTCACTGGGACCTGATAGGTTTCAATCCTGGTTGTGATGGCCCTTCTGTTTCCCCCATTATGACCAGCTGTTTTAGTTTTGTGAGGACCAAACCTTTTTGTGTCCACAGTTGGATATTGTCAGCAGTGACTGGAAGGGTGTTCAGGAAGTGTAAAACCAAAATGGACTCTTCCAGGCGATGCACTATTCTTGCTTCAGATCATAGTTGGCCAACACCTTAGATGATGATAGCTGTTTTTTTACTTCCCTAAAGGCTACTTCTTGGCTACGTGACCATTTCCAAGGTTGATCCTTTTTAATAGCAGGTGTAAGGGTGCCAAGATGGAGGCCAGGTTAGGTATGAACTTTCCATAATAATTCACTAACCAAGGAAAGGCCTAAGCTCCTGTACTGATATTGGAGCTGAAGCACCTTTGATCACCCTCACTTTATCTTCCAAGAGGTGCAACCTGGTTTGGTTTACTCTGTAACCCAAGCAGGTTACTTGGGGTGACTGGAACACACATTTTTCCCTTCTAAGGTGGATGCCTGTCCGGGAGAAGCATTTAAGCACTATGGCCAAGTTCTCCAAGTGCTCTTTATTGTTTACCCGGTTATTAGCATGTCATCCAGATAAATGGCAACCTAGGTTAGCCCTTATAAAATGTTCCCCATGGTCTGTTGGAAAAGGGTGCAGGCTGATGATACTCCAAATGGCAGTCTTGTATATTAGTATAAACCCTTATGGGTTGTAGCATACTTCTGGGATTCCTCATCCAAATGCAATTAGAGGTAGGCATGGCTCATGTCCAGCTTCATAAAGGACAGCCCTGCCGCCAATTTTGTGTACAAATCCTTTATGCGAGGGATTGGGCATTTATCCAGCTGCAAGAAGTGGTTTACCGTTTGCTTAAAATTCTCAAAAAGATGAACTGAAACGTCAGTCTTCACAACCAGTATGACCGGTGCTGCCCATTCTGCAAACTGAATTGGTTTGATGATTCCTTCGCTCTCCTGCCTCCTGATTTCTGCCTCTACTTTTGCCTGTAAAGCAAATGGAATCAGGTGGGCCTCACAAAATTGCGGAATTGCTTCCTGATCAACATGAAAAGTGGCTTTGGCCCCTTTGATAGTCCCAAGCCCTTCCTGAAAAACTCTTGGGTATTTCAGTAGGACTTCACTGAGGCAGCCATTTTCTAATCGATAATGTTGAGCCAACCTAGTTGAATCTTTCTTAACCAGCTCCCCGCCAATGGCTTGGGCCCAAGCCTTTTACTACCATCAGTGGTAACTGCACCAACTGTTTCTCATAGGTGACCAGAATTGAAGCCATACTCACAATCTGCAACAGTTCCCCAGCGTATGTTCTCAGTCTGGCTGAGGTCTTATGTGAACTTAAAGGCTGGCGTCCTGAGTGAATCTTATTAAAGACAGGCTCTGCAACCACAGATACAGTTGCGCCGGTATCGCCCTCCAAGGGAACTGGGTGACTATTTAACCAAACATTAATTTCAATCCATTCCAATTTAGATGTCGCTAAGCAGCTTAATTGTTGCAAACCACTTGTAGGGGGACTTTGCAACATGTGCACTCTCCTGGGTATTGACCTATGAGTTTCCTTACTCAAGTCAGGCCTTTTAGAAATCCTCTGCCGTCTCGAGTCCACATACCGGCAGCAATTACAATGGCGCGCCAGCCCAGTTCCCAATGAACTTTTTAGCCACTTGGCCGAGACTTGGCTTTGTTGTGGAGTTCCACTGTGGGCTGGCCTAGGGTCCCTCTGCTCAGGATATGTACTGCGTGGAGCTCTGTGATTGCTTACATTCAAGTGATGTTCCCCAAGCTCAGTCGGAGAGTTGAGAGTGTCCACTTCCATTGAGATGCCTTGTAGTTCCCATGCTCCACTTGCCATGTTTTCTAATGACAGGCCAGCTGTGGTGACTATTTGAAGTTCATTGGGCACCAGCTTGTAGGCTCTTCTGCATGGTTATATCATTAATCCCACGTACCAAACGGTCTCTCAGCATCTCATACAGGGTTAACCAAAAATCTGCCAGTCCTCTTAACCTCATCAAAAATCCTGATACGGATTGTCCCAGTTCTCTAGGAGCCAAATAAAACTGATAGTGTCTCAGAATTAGAGGAGGTTAGGGGTCATAATATTCCTTCTCCAACTCTGTCAACTCTTGGAGTCTGATGCCTCTGGGAAAGTTAAACCCCTGATAACCAAAAATGCTACAGGTCCGCAAGCAGTCAGAAGAATTACTAATTGCTTTTCATCTGTCTCAATGTCATTTGCCCAGAAAAAGTATCACATTCTTTCCACATACTGGGCCCAGTCTTTGACAGCAGGATCAAAGAGGTCAAGATTCCCAAACAAATGTATGATGCCAGAAAATCTTACCCCAACACCAAGAGCACTGTTGCAAATGAACGTTCTTCAGGCATGTACTGCTTTCTCCCATCGCCACTGAAATAACTGCACAGAGGCTGGTATCCCTTCACCAAGTCACTCTTTGTTTACTTGTGCACAGCACACTGCCTGTGGCTAACCAGCTCAGAGTCGGTCCCCTGATTCTAATCTCCTGGTTAATTTTTTTGTCAGTAGTGCTTATTCTCCCCAGCAGTCATGTTGCGGATGTGAGGGTGAGCAACATGGTAAATGACACCAGGTGTGTATAAATAACTTTATTTCTCCTTGTTAATACTGGTCAGCCAGGGCTTTCCTGATTGGCCTGTGTTAACAACCTCAATCAAGCACGTGGTTCTAATCACTACAGTATTCTTGGCCAATTCTGATACCTCAGTGATAATAAGTATGTTAAACTAATTCTTCAACTTCAAGCTCATTTACTCCTCTTGTAATTTGGCATCAATCTTGTGGGAGAATTTAGCTGCAACCTTTTTAAAAAATCAAATTTGGGATAGTGTTTAGTGGCCAAAAGTTACCATATTCTGTATTTAGAAGTGAATAATTAAAATTAAGTCCGTGTATAGGGAGTGCTATTGATTTTCAATTTATTTTAGCAAATGCTCATTAGAATGTACATTTAAATCCATAATTTTCGCATGGCAACTAAACATTAATCCACAGAATATTTGAAAGCAATCATCTTGGAGAAATTGTTCTAAGATTTCGTAAATACAGCAGGAAATTCAAGCTCTTGGAGATGTCAATAGGTCACCTGGAAATGAAAGCAGAGAAGAATTCAGATTTGAAACACTGTTATACTTCCATAGATTGAAAATAGTTCACTACAAGTCAAATCATCCATTTGCAATATATTTAAATATTTAATTCCCTGTAGATTTGTGTCAGGTTAAAATGTTACATTTATATTAGTGTAAATAAACATTGTTTACTTTATGAAGCCCAAAACAGGTTCGTAAATGACCATTATTTGTAATGAATACACTTGTGGATTAAACTGATACTGGGTAATGAATTCATTAATAATGCAGAATATTTTCTGTAAGAAGCTAGAACAATTGATTTTTGGTTTCTTGAGTCTTGTTGACTTACATTTCATACAGTTTTATCTTCTTTAATAGACACTATTGAAAATGTTAATAATAAAATAGTGGTAATTAAATGAGCTATGGTATAGTGTGTCAGATTCAAGGCTATATATCCAAATGATGTATCCTAATCTCAACAGTTCCATCATACAAAAATGTCAAGCAGGTTTAAACTCTTCCTCATGAGGAATAGAGGGAAACATGCCAAATTTTCACTAATGAGGCACAAAGGTTAGTGTTAGGAATATTCCCAATTTAGCAGATCTCTCGCCATAGTAATGAAGTGAAAGCAGGCCTTGTCAAGGAGGAGGACAGATCATGTCTCCAGGCCTGTGCGCTGTTCCTGATGTGAGGAAGGAAGCTCTTGCATCAGAAGTCTTGTCAGCAGTTAGGTGAATAACATCTCTACTTATGGGTCAACTTATTGGTTTGCCTGGAAGATATAGCCCAATGTGTTTCTTCCTTAGGGTGTAATCATACAGGGGTCCAGGTGGCGGTGGCTTTGGTGACGTGTGGCAGAATTGGACAAGATGTCTCGTGAGGACTAAATCGATGTGAGGAACATCTCACTCCATCTTTTAAGCATTTCACCAGCAGAGTGACGAGATTCTCACCAGACTATAGTGAGTTGCCGTGTAATCTTATTTACACCGACGTCTCACCAGTGTCTCCAATGTGACCTCAGAAGGTATTTTTCTTTCTTTACCTCTCACCATATCTCAGTGCATTCCTGTGTTCTACACCTGGGGTGGAAAGAACCTGCCCTATTATGGAACTACTGGCCTTGGAGGGGATGATTGTACCTTGTAAGCCCAGACACGCTGAGTGTGTCCCGCCCAGAAGTATGTGCACTTTCCTCGGTTTGAAATCCCAAAGGGCTGAGGGTGGCAGACAGGGTGGAGATGGATGACCCTGACACCCAGAGTGGCCTGAGAAGAGAAATCTAGGAGACCTGCATGTGGATCCTCCTCAAGGTGGGTTCCAGAGATACTGCGCTGTTCCTTTGTGAGGAAGTAAGCTCAGCAACCCTCAATCCCTGTCATCGAATTGATCATCAATATCATCTTCATCAGCCATGTTATTCTGCAAATAATCATTTTCTGTACCATTAATTTCTTGAACTGTCCTGGAAGACCTTGTTTGGAGAAACGTCAAATGGTTGATCAAGACTGTTTAGATCACTAGGAGTAACTTCAGTATCACTGTTTTGCAATCTGATTTCCGCAACAACATCATCAAAAAGGTGAAATATGCAGGTGCACCAGACAAGAAGACTTCATTTTTAACTGTTCCTACTGATCTAAAGCTCCAAATGTTTCTCAGCAATATTTTAAGCTAGTTTCATCCATGCGTCCTTTACTTTGAAGTTGGATGATCATTCCCTCTGGGAATTGCAGTTTTCAGAAGGTTTTTTACTTGAATCTCACCATTAGCTTAAGCTTTGTCCCATCAGTCATAAACGACAGCATAGCTGCGAATCTATTTATTTTTTGGCCCATTAATTTCACTAATAATCTCTTTGCTGTAACTTTGTTGACCCTTTGATTGAATGGCATGTTGATGTTCATGGGACTGTCAGCCATGTTCCCAGTACAGATCAATCTGTCTGCATTCTTTTGTTGATGTTTGATTATAAAGCTGCTGAAATGCGATAAGCCCACGTTATCAAGTCCTAATGGGTGATAGTGTGAAGTTTGCTCTTTTGTCACAGCACAGATTGTTTTTCTTCATAAGCCTGGCACACTGTCCAGGATTGGCTTTGAAATCTGCAATACCGACTTTTCTTGCTTGATTCAGGCGATGATTTGGATAGATCCTTGAGAAACTGCAATTCCGTTCTGGCAATTTTCATTTTGCAACTTTATCTTCCAACTGTGGCCCACATGTTAGGCTTTCCTCTGTTTGAGTATTTACTCTTGGGCATTTGCCCAGCTGAATTCTCTGGCAGCCGCATAATTATTTGTCTGTGTACAACTCAAATGACATTAAATTTACACTGGACTGTGTATCTACTGTTCTTTATTAGATGGCAGTTCGAGAAGGAGTGCAGCATGCACCTCAGAGAAGGCAGCTTTGACAATGCATGTTATTGTGCACAGATTTGAGAAGTTGAACAACTGCCTTCAATGGTCTGCTATTCTATGATTCTATGAAAAGGTTTTGCACCGGTGTAAGTGACTTCAGTGGCAAGTAGGTGGTAGGTAAAAGCAGATTCACTGTTTAAGGTAAGAGTCAGGAGTCAACCTATAAATATTTTCTAACAAAACAGTGGGATTGGCTTAAATAAGATCGACCATTAGAATCATACAATCATAGAATCCTTACAGTGTGGAAGCAGGCCATTCAGCCCATCAGGTCCACACTGATCCTCTGAAGAGCATCCCACCCTGACCAACCACTCCCTACCCATCCTTGAAACCCTGCATATCCCATTGCTAGAGATAGCAAGAACTGCCG